>NC_136706.1:17384394-17728809 GCF_947650265.1 Symphodus melops
CCCAAGAGGATCGAGACACAGCCCCCTATTGCTTTTTATTTCCCATGTGCATAATAGGCCTGCTTTATTAGAAGTGACTCCGCCATCTCTTTCAGATTGAGCCTGCCTCACAAGTCACCTCTCTCCCCTTACTGACACTGTATGTGGTTTAATGAGCGCTTGGTGCGCTAATGCCTCTGTAAGCCATCTCCTTCCTCACTTCTACTCTAATCTTATTCACAAAGGAGCACAAGTCACCCTCTGAGGTGTCACTCATGGGGTTTGTGTTGCTATTACTTCTTACCTGATGTAACTCTCGCCATTGCTGTTCATACACCGTATCTACTTAGATGAACACTCCCTTCGTTTTATCCTCCATCCTTTTGAAAATATGCGAGTTATGCATGTCCTTGAACCCTGCAGCCATCAGGATGTTTTTTCTAATGAGATGTCTATTTTTATGCATGTGGTCAAAACCATCTCATCAGCCTCTTCACTTCCCTTCAAGATTTACATTTATCCCCAAAGGTCTTTCTTTCTTTCTTGTTTTCCTACAGTTCTAACTTTTAGGATTGAACAGTTAAAGGGATACTTCACCCATTTGCATGAAGCTTTGTAACATTAGAAACATGGTAGTAGTGTTGAATGGTCGTGAATCCAACCCGCATTTTGCCCTGAGACGAAAAAAAATATGTTTTTTCTTTGCCTGGAAGTTTTCTTCATGTGATGCAATATGACGCTTTTTGCATCACATGAAGAAAACTTTCAAGCAAAGAAAAATATATTTTTCTCGTCTCAGGGCAAAATGAGGGCTGGATTCACGACCATTCAACACTACTACCATGTTTCTAATGATACACAACTCTGTGTAAATGGGTGAAGTATCCCTTTAATTTCTTTCTTTTTAGTACTGCATATGGAAATATAAATATATGCTCTCGTGTTTTTGTCACACTGCACTTTTTTTGTCTAGATCTAAGGTGCATGGATAAAACATGGCTAAAGTTTGTCTGAAGGAATGTAAGTAATGTTTAGTTGTGTAGCAGACAGCCTTGCTGTCCTCAGCAGAGAAGATAGCTATTTCTGCCTCTCAACCCTAACACATGGAGCGAGTAAGTGCACTTTACTGCTGACCTAAAATAAAACCAAATGTAGCTTAATAACTTGGCAAATGGACTCGCTAACTGGTGCACTTTGAGTGCACACAAGTGGCTCATTGCTATTTGCTACTTGTCATTGACAAAACTGCAAGCAGCCACAGCCTTGACTACACACAGAGGCTGGACAGCAGCCGAACTCACAGGGAAGGATGTCCCCAGACCAGCCTCAACCATCCTATTAGTCTCCAATTATCTTTGAGATGATAGCGAGGCCTGCCAAGTTAGACCCATTTCAACAGCGGTTGGAAAACATTGTGTCCTGATGCGGCCGTCTTGTATTCGTTGCACTGATTAGGTAGAATCAGAGGACCATACACACATGTATTGACTGTTTTGTTTCAGCGCCATCTAACTCCTGTTTTCTCTCTGTGGGAAGGGTACCAGACGTGTGGAGTTTAAGTGAATAAGCAATCACACTTTACGGCAGAGAAGTACTTCTCTGGCCTTGACTTCATTACAGTACATTTCATCATTGCTCCTGTGAGATATCAACATGTTTAAAAATCTGCAAAAGTTGTGAAAGTGAAATTGTTACGGGTGCAATTGTATTGCTTGAAGAACAGGGAAAAAATGAAAATAAAGGAACGCGTAAAACCTGGGCAGCTTTTCTGCTGTTTATCATAATTTCTAAACGGTAAGTCATGTTATCCCAGCAATCAGTATCAATACAAACAGAAATATAACCTCAAACGTCACAGCATTGTTTCTTCCACCAGGTCATCCAATAATACCTCAGACACACAATTCTTAAGCATAGTGACCTTGTTGCCAGATTAAATTCAGTGTAATTTTGTCTGTGAACAGTCATGCGAAAAAAAATTCCAGTTCTTCTGAAAGCATAGGGAAATGATATAGTTTGTTTCAGGGAATATTTCTTTTTTAGATCTTCATGAAAACTATATATGAATGATCCTAACATCGCCAAAGTGCTGTTTGAAGAAAAAGATTTTATTTGTGGCTTATGTTTACGTGAAAATAGGTCAGACCTTGAGGTATTTGTAAAGCAAAGCTTAAAAGAGTTGAGCATAAATGGATATGTTTGAGTATCCTCAATAGTTTAAAGGCATTCATATCTTCCACAGTAGCAACCCGACATCCACAATATCAGCTGTTTATTTTTCCAGGTTGAAAAATGATGGGAATAAATAGACTTGTTTGTGCCCTGTAAGGTTCTACTTACTGCATCGAGAAAATTCATGAGATATGTAAGATTTTATTAAAGTTTGACAATCTGCCCGTGCTGAACATTAGATTAATTTAGTACACCAGGTGCAGCT
Organism: Symphodus melops; assembly: GCF_947650265.1. Lineage (NCBI taxonomy): Eukaryota > Metazoa > Chordata > Actinopteri > Labriformes > Labridae > Symphodus > Symphodus melops. Next base: position 17,386,811 of record NC_136706.1, read on the forward strand.
GGTAAATACCTCCAGGGTGAGCTCTTCTTGTAGCTCAATGAATCCAGAGACAAGAAACCTTAACAGGGAAACGATGTTGGATCGAATGTGAATTTCAGGTTATTGATTGTATTTCCTTCAAAAGAAGCTAATGTAAAAAATGAATGACAAGGAATTGCCCTCAAAAAGCCTGGTGATCCCCTCTCCTAACCCACTTTAGCTGACATTGAGACAGTGCTGCTTATCAGATACTATAGGGCCAGCCAAAGGTCATCTGTTACCTCGACAGAGCTGGTGTGTCAAGTTGTAAGTGAGTTAATCTTATTGTTTTCACTAAGTGGTTTCAGGTTTTTTAAAAAGTGAGATTTTATTTGATTTTATTTGTATTATGCAAACAAGTGGCCGTGCTTATTATAAGAGCAAAAAGTTGAAGATGTAGAAAAGGTGATTCCTATTTTTTTTTTTTTTTAATCTGCAAGGACATCTCTGGCTGCCTTTGTATACTACCCCTATACCCTACTATTATTATCCTGCATAACAGATCTCTAATGATATGGTCCATGAAACATAAGTGCATTGCATGCTGCTAATGAAGAGCATCACAGTCAGCTACACTGGCGGATAACTGCGACTACAGCACCATGTAATCATCAAATAATAGTGGGCAACAGCATGAAGCTATATGGTTGAGAAAAGTTGCAATTTTGGGGCTGGCTGGTGCACCTGAACACAGAGTGTATGCAATCACATGTGGGCACCTGAATGTGTGTGTGTGTCGCTTTCTCACACACGCACACACACAAAGCGACAACCTCAAGTATGCAGGCTTTTTTGCCATGCTCTGAAATCAAATTAGGAAGCAGGCCCATAAACCAGGCTTCTTTGATTAACCATACATGGTGGCTTTGCAGTACACATAAATTGCATCTTAGCTCCTGCAGCCCGTACTGTATGGCTTTGTGTGCCGTTGTAGCTTATATTGATGTGGTGCAGTAACCCACTGTGGGTCGATATATCATGCAGCCTCACAATTAATGGCACAGCACCACCAGTGAACTTGGCCATCTGTATAGAATGGTTGAGGAGATTAGGCAACCAAAGACAATAATATTAGGAGTAAAGAATGAAAAGGATGGAGAAGGAGCTTCAAATCATGACACATTTTTAGAAAGAGATGAAACAGCTAATGATTAAATATTAAGAGTGGAGGGTAATGGAGTTGGATGAGTAGAAGTGCACACTTCACAACGAGGAAAACTGGTTGGTTATCAATTTTGGGGAATAAGATGAGAACTCGTGCACACAAGCAGACACAGAAACATCATCATGCAACACTGAAGGAGAGGCGTATTGATTACACACCACCACACAGAGGGTATTGATGGATTGACGCACAGTTGTTATGCTCGATATGGAGAGTCCCTCTTTGATAGCAGGTGCAGAATAATATGGATTTGTTGCATGAGAATCAGACCCATAAGCAAAGCATGCACGACTGATGCCTTCAACCCGCAAGAGTTTTCGGAAGGCGTTTGCACTGAGTTGAAACTGGACAATCGGCTTCGTGCGTACAGATAAAGAACAATCAATGGTTATGCAGCGCCACGCTTTATAAAGTTGACTGGCTTCCAACATCTAGTGTGATTAGCATTTCAGTCCATGGCAATGAGCGAGCCGATCTAACTCGTCAAGAGAACAGGAACAAATAGAGATGCTTTTTGCTTTGCTCGTGTTTTTCAAGCAAATATTTTAAAATGATGTGAAATACAAATTAATAATTCCCCGTGTCTAACAAGTCATGCTATCAGCAAATGGAGGAGAAAAAAAGCACGTTGCACCTCTGCGTCTAACAGGCTACAGCACAAGCTTCAGCCACATTCCTCAAGCTTCCCGAGCCACTTAACAAAAGACAATAAAACACTGACTCTATGCCACCACGGTGAATATGAAATGACGACCATTTTTGATGTCAGAAATCTGATTAAATTCAAGCTCTGCTCGGAAAAGAACAGGCTTTTTTGGGGGATTTTTATTAGAAGGGAGAATAAGTGGAGTATAATTTGAAACAACCGTACTCTAAAGAGATAATAAAAGCAGAACTTACCCATATCGGCTTATCTGTCAGCTCCAGCCTACAGGTTTTAATGGCTTCTTGTGCGCGACATCCGAGTCCGCATGACGCGCGTTCCACAGACAGGTACCGTCCTAATCCACTAGCCCGGTCTCTCCGCGCAGCCGCCGATCCTAAAGCGCACCTGCCCTTTACTCTACCGGACCTGGATGTGCTATCCGGTTTAGTTATGTATCTATAATCATACAGCCGAAGCACGTTGAATGTCATTTACTTCCAACTCCAGATTAAAGGGTAAAAAAAAATCCTGTTCAGAACTCCTTGTCAATGTCCTGGCTCCAAATGAATCGTTCTCGGTTTTTTTTTTTTTTCAAGTTACAGCTAAAAAGAGTACTGCGGTAAGCGCAGACAAAAACGAAGCCTCTTCCAAGTAAGTCATGTCAGCCTTAAACGCTCATGGAGATTCCGCGAAATTGCGGTCGCCAAACTTCACATTTACGTTCGGATGTTGTGCAAAAAAGGTACGGGAAAGGACGTAAATTTCCAAAGGATTCACGAAGCCTTAAGATTCCTCTCTCAAGAAAATCCCGGCATCTCTGTTCTCAAAGATGCTCAGTGTGATCCGCGCATGGCGCACACAGGAAAGTAACGGTCGGTTATCCACAAGTCTCTGTAAACACCGTCACAGTCGTCAGGTATCCAAATATGCACCCCTTTTTTGTCCAAAATGTTCCTTTGATTCTCGTCGTGGCTCGGTTAGAAATGCAGCATGACTCTGTTGTTAATAACGTCTGCTTGTCAAGGCAACTTTGTCAGGCAGAATCGGAATGCCCCCTTCTGGCGAGACTGCGACCCCATGAGCCTGTCCAAAGGGGTGCATCGTGAGTTGAATGTAACGATGCGTTTATTAGCACTGTTGCCACGGAAGAAACCCAGATTAATCTCGTAACCAAAGTGTAACCCAAAGTAAATATTAAATGTGAGCTTTTTGTCTGAAGAGTGAAGGAAACCAGGTTTCATTTAATAGAATGTTATCAAGATAAGATAACTATAACTGTAACATGCAGTTGTGACAAACAATCAATGAAATTACGTTTCTTGATCGAAATGTATTAAAGCGTGTGTTCTTCTGCATTTTTTAAGTCTCAAGCATTCAGAGTGATGATTTTGTTGGATAACAAAACATTGACATTTTGACGATCTTTAAGGTTATTCGAGGTAAAGACAGAGTTCTAGCCTCACGTTGAGGGCAGGATAAAGGGTTTATTTGTTTATTTTTAGAGGCGCGAGACAGCATGATGTTGTTAGGGTCCTAACCAGTTGCTTCTGTGCATACACATACTCGTGTGCGAGATGCAGTTCACACCGACATACTGTGAAGCAACACACGCCGCTGCAGGACGCTGTCCATGGTGCTGAAATGGTGCATTTTACTGACTGGATGCCGGCGGGTTGTTTTCTGGAAGTGCCCGGGGACTGATTTCTACTTTCTGTGTAAACAGGTTATGAGAAGCGACTGGACCAGAAAGCATAAAGAGTATTATACTTAACATTACACTTAAACCCTATTGGATATGCAATGATATTTAATCGCTGTCGGCCTCCCTCTGCGTCAATCCAGATGCGCTGGTCGAGAATATTTAAGAAGGAAATAGGCAGCTACATTTTTAATGTGCATTGCATCTGCACTTGGTTAGTAATGTATGTTGGTTCTTTTTTCATTCATAAAGATAGCTGGGTTTATATACGTTCATCTGTTTAATCTATAAATAGCTTTAAAAAAATAATTAATGGAATGGAAAAAACTTTATGGAGCACACTTGGCATTAACAATAACATTTTAATGCTACTGTCTGATATTATGGTTTAATATTGAATATACAACAGTCAAACTGAGTACTCATTCTTACTAAAATGAAGACACAAAATTATGCAAAATACATTCAAATAAAGATCTGAATGCTGGGTTTGTTTTTCGTCATAGCACTTGTTGCACTTGATGTTATGTCAGTAAATCCACTTCAAAGACCACATCCTTGTTTTTGTTCAACCCACATTTTCACTGTGATAACATACAGATAAATAAAGTTTCTAAAGAACTCCCACTTGCAGAGGGTCCCATCTTATCCCTGGTTTGGGATTGCCATCAACGGCGTATTCACTTGATCTCATGGTTTATTATATTCAAGAATTTTGAGCAGTATAATAAATCAGTCTCAGTTGCAAATGTCTGTCAAATGAAGTTTTATGACGTCTGCACCTTTGACAAATCAGTCACCTTTTTTTGACAGCAATCCCTCCCTGATTAATGAGCAGTTTGTCATAACATCAACCCATAGGGCAGACAAAGGAAGTTTCTTTCTTTTCTTTTTTTCATGACAGCAACCTTCAGAAAATTTAGAGTTGGTTACCTTCACTTCACCTCTTAAAATGGAGCCAGACAGACATTCTCCATGCCATCTTAGACCGTGGCTCAGCCTCAGTATCCGTTCCCATGCAATTTGGCTGATGACTTTACTTCTGGATTCGGTTCAACAAGCAGAGGCCATTCTGCTGACGGCGCTGAAACAATTAATACCTTGTGAAGTTATGGAGACACAGACAGTGCCAGCCCTATACAGCCTATAGCGGTGATTTCTCTCCAAAAGAAATATAACTGTCAGGCTTACCCTCACCTCTTTACTCCACCAATGAATTGGATTCTCTTGTTGGTTTAAGTGTCTGAGCGGCAAAATTCAACATTTATAGGCGAAAATGCAATAACAAATAAAATAAGAAGTTAGAACTCTTACCCAGAAACAGAGAAACCTCATGTGCTCTACTCTCATGTAAAATAGCATTTCTTTCTCTTGACAGAATGTAGGCAACTGGCTGCTGTTGTGAGTAATTGTGTTGGAACCAAATGTAGAGGTTAGAGGTAGTATTTACTGGAAACACTCTTCCTTTGTTGTAACTGTGCTCGTTGCCCAGCAACATTCACATTTTGAACACTGTTTAGGTGGCAAATGTTATGGCCTTCAGTGATTTCAATAGCACTTCTTCTTGAGCTCTCTCAGAACCTATGAATAGAATTAAATGAAACAAACATCCTTCAAATGCTTTTGAAGTTGTGATATGTTCTGTGTTGTATTATATTGGTGCTCTCGTGCATACAGTATATGTAGACTGTGCACAAAACACTTGGAAGTAGAAGTACTTCAGAGAATTCAACCACATTCAATAATCACAATTGAATGCATATATACTTGCAAGAAATAAAATGGGAAAAATTCCACAGTATATTATTTAATAAAAGTCTGAATCTGAGAAAGTCTCACTGACATCACCCATTGGTTTACTGAAGGGGACTTTTGAAACCCTTAATATGAATAACTCTTGTAATTCCAAGCTTGATTCAAAGGGCACTGGACTTGATTGAAGATGTTTCACCTCTCTTTCTTCAGTTCTAAACTGGGGGACAAAAGCTAGACATTGAGACCTCTGTAGATAATTAGCACGCAATGATCAAGGATGACTCAAACAAGTGTCGTTAGCAGAGTTGACCTAGTTTTGCCTAGAGTTGTTAACCTTCCTGGTCGCCTGTGGGTCTTTAGGGGTCACATGTTCCAAGGTGGGTCTGGAGCGTCAGTTGTTTTTTTTAAGAAGAATTCAAAACAGGCATAGTAGTGAAAGATGGTGTGTCAAACCTCCACCTCGGTTTGGTTACAACCAATATGTGCCAATAAAGACAGGAGCTAATAGCACCACATTATTATTATTATTTTTTAACCAGGCTGTAATATGAGGGTGCTACTTGGTCTCAGTCCAAAATATATAGTTTTTTTCTTTATTGCCTGAAGGCTGTTTAAAAGCTTTTAAATCACAATCTGCAGGGCACCAAATAGAAAACTAGCTCTGTCCGCCCAGCTCACTGTCACTGACAAAGCACCAATGTAAGACACACAAGCGTATCAAATAATTAAATATCTATTTTTTTGTTTGGGAAGAGGAAGAATAATTGTGATATTACTCATGAGACAAAAGCAGATATACTAAATAGATACAAAGATCGATGAACAGGTTGTGGATGTTTGGACGACTGACCTGAAGGGCTATAGAATGGCCATCCTCTCTGCATGCTGACAACAGCCCTGACAGCTCCTTTCTGTCCTTCCCATGTTCACATTAGACTGGGACTTGTTCTCCCTAGTGTTCTTTTCTTTTTCTATTTCCTCGGATCTTAGGCCTGGCAGAATCATCGTAACCTGCCTCAAGGCAATTTTCAACCTGACACCGAGTTTCTCCAGCTCACCTATGAATGTGAATCACAAAGCGCATATCCAGGGACAGCTTATACAGTCAACACTGTGCCTTGTGAATATGAAAATGTTTGTTGTTTTTCTTTGTTGTCGTTGCTTGCTCTTTTTTTTTACAGTAAAAAAAGCTGTTTTTCGGTTTAAAAAAGAATGTTGCGATGCCAAGGTTGCCACAGAAGATGCAGTACTTGTAAATCTCTATTTTGCAGGTTGCTTTCATTAACCTTCACCCCCCACTGGGCTTCAATCTGTTGAGTTGTGTTCCCCACACTGCCGCTCAGGTTGGCACGGAGGTGTTTGAGCTTGGATGTACATGGTAGCAGACGTATGTAAAGTGCCTGAGGCATGTTAAACAAACACACTGTTTGTATTGATCGCAGAGGAGGGGTGTAGCATTCCAATACGGTGTGAGGTAACTGCACAAGTTGTTTTGAATTTTTTACCTATTTGTATGCAGGTTACATACTTAGACTGAGGCGAGCCATTATGCCAATTAAGGTGCTGTGTTTTTTCATGTGAGTTTTTTTTTTTCATGTTAAATCTGTGTCCATTGGTGCCAATTAATTTCTCTACCGAAGCAAAATACAAAAGCAGACAACAACCCATGACAAGTAAAAAATACCATTCTTAGTGTTACATTGTATGTCTATCAACACTTCACTTACACTTCACAGCTGCATAAATTGTTTCATTGTTTGCAGGTTTATGGCTGGTTTATAAATGTGGACTCATTATTTTTGAATCGGACATCTTGGCTAAGATACCATGTTTTGTCACAGAAGAAAAAGGTAGTGTTTGACGTTCAAGGCTGGCTCCTTTAAGAAAGCCTGCATGCATTTTCATGTAGTTAGTTATAAAAAATATATTTTTTACACAGGCATAATGGGACTTAGTGTAGTCACCCACAGATTTACAACATGCAAGATTAAACAGAATGTGTTCACTGTTGTGACTGGCCGGCTCTTTCTTGACATCTTAAAGTCAGACTCCCATTTATAGAAAATATCAAATGCATGAATTATTCAGAAATAATACATGCTAAACTTACCCTTATTAGAAATTTCAATCAAAGTGTTCTTTAGGTGCTCTGGCTTCCTCAGTACAAATACATGTTCATTAGTTTATTTGTCCATAGGTGTGAATGTTAAGTGTGGTTGGTTGTCTGTCTCTGTATGTCAGCACGCAGCTGGATCTCTCTCCAGCCCCCTCCACAACCCTGAATGTGAAAAAGCGGTATAGATAATGGAGCTTATCTACCACAACTATATCACACAACTGACCGCTTTTGCATGCCTTACGAAAAAGATGTGATGAAGAATATCAGATTTATTTTAAAACAATCAGTAACATATGTTCATCCTTGTATTTCTATTCATGCATAGCCAACAGCACCAACACTATTGCAGTCTTTAATAGTGTGGGCCTTCTAAACACGTTTCTGTTTGCTTGTTCAATGACAGTGTGCCGGACATTTGCTTGATTTGAAGATTTCCCACAGTGGTGATTGCTTTTCTTGCTTCTGATTTCTTGATTTCTTTGTTGGTTTATAACATTCACCTTTAATAACAGATAGATGTGGTGTGTTTCTCTGCGTTTATTGTGCATTACATTTTAAATTCAATGAAGTGCTTGAGACATCTACAGTATGTCTCATCATTGGACGGGTTATGATGGGTTTTTTTTTGTCATGTCATAATGTTCAGTCAGTACCAGTACCACTGTTTCTCTTTATTCCACAATTGTGTTGTAATGTTTGCGTGTGTTACAAGGTTTATTCATGTAGCAACTGTCTGTGACTTTGTAAATGTTTGGCCAATGTGTCCACATCATTTTACCTACAACAGAAGTCAATGCATTCAAACCATCAATAATGTCTAGTAATTTAGTGTTCATTTGGAAGAGAATATTTGAGAGAGAGAATTTTTGTTTTTATGACTCAATTCAACCAGAAAGAGAGGTCATGGTGAACCTGTGAGAGCTCTTGTCTGACATCCACTGTATAACTTATCACTTGTTTCAACAATATTTACTGATTATGAATTCTGCCTTCTTGCACTATTGTCCTCCATTAAATCAGGATATAGTTTCTTTCAAGTTTTTAAGGATAGTTGTGAATGGTTGACTCTGTAAAGGAGGCATCACAATTATTATCATGGAAAGTTGTGAAGGGCTAAAGCTCAATTATGTTTCCCTTGCTTCCCTTATCAACACAAGATGTCTGGGGAAAAAAAGGGAATAGAAACATGACTGTGAATAAAGCAACTAAGAGCTGAAAGCACACTGATATTATAAAGTTGGTTTTGTGGACCATTTTGATAACATGTTAAGAAATCTGCTAGAAGAAGATCACAACACATGCTCACAAATCAAAACAGAAATGGTGGCTACGACGCCAAACATGACACCACTAAAGATATGAAAATGTACTGATTAGACACACTTTATCATCTTACTAGAGTAAGAGAGCACCTTTCTTCATCAGTGTACCCCCCCTCCAACTACTCTGATTTCATTCCTGCTTCATGTGTTTTGTCTTGGCAAAGATGTGAGAGATAAGAGGTGGGCATCTGTGTATGGCAGTGCCTTACCATCTGTCCACTGCCTATGGGGTCTCTGTGGACATAAGCTCACATGGGTAGAACATGGGCAGGAGGAGAGTCTCCAGTTTAGTCCAGGGAATAATATACAGGAAAAGTCTCAGCATTTGTAATCTGGGGAAAAACATAATTTGACAAAGGATATTTGAAAGCTGGAGAGAGTCATTTGATAGGTGTTATGAGTAGCATTTGTTTGTTGCTGTTTTAAATGCACCAGTCAAATGTGTAAGGGTTTGAGCAAGAACAATGCAGTGAAGCAATTATATGTAAAAAAAAAAATAAAATAAATAAAATTGTGAACAATAATATAGCCTCTTATTTTTTTTTTCTATAGTCTTGTGGGGAATCATGGGGGTTCTCTATGCTAGTCCACCCCCAGTGAAAATGATCTCCATGCTGATTTACTGGCCAAACAGACCTGAAGAAGAGGATATGTTATCTGGCAATGTATCCAAGTATTATTTACACAACATTTTTATCAAAGCATATGTTGTGTGCCCCATGTATGGAAGCTATTGTCCTCGTAGCAGTGGTTGTGGTTAAAGAATCCAACATCAACCCCTTGCTGCATGCCATCCTTTCACTCTCTCCTCCCAACATTGCCTGTCTTTCTTGAGCTGTCCTAGCCAATAAAGGGTAAAATATCCCAAAATAACTAGTGGGTCATAAAAGATATTTGAGATAGATTTTTGTTTGAATGTGTGACCAGTTCTGAAGCACAAGTTAATGGTTTACATTTTGTGGAGACATAGAAATGGAGGACATCCATGGTAACATGAACATCATGTTTGCACCACCAATAAAAAGAAAAGTAACAAGTACAAGTTGACATTGTGTGGTTCATCATCACTATTTATTTAACACAGAGAACCTTGCACATCCATGCAGGGTCAAGAGTAAAGACACTAGGAATGTCTGCTCTTGCAAGGCGATTGGAATTTACATAATGTACGATGATAAGGATCTATAAACCCAGCAGATCAATGGGGTCCAATTACAGGCCACTGGAGTTTCTTATCAGCTTCAGTTTAACTTTGTGCTGCCTGTGGTCCTCCACTTTCATTAAATCCCCAATGTGATTAGGCTGGCTGATTGGCACAAGTTGAAGATTATCACTGAATGCAATCGCTGTTTGGCTGCTTACTTTTGTGTTCAAAGACACGAGAAAAGCATCCTCAAGGACACATTTAATGTCGCTTGTGACGAATAGTATTTCAGTGGAGGCAATATCATTGAGCCATTATCATATTGTTTCTCATTACTTCCTATTTTCTGGCAATGTTAATGACTCTAACTTACGACCTTTGCTAAATGAGCCTATGATAAATCCATGAAAAACCAAGCTCATTGGTTGCGTTTTTGACGTTTCTCCATATCATGCCGTTTTCAGAGGTCTTTGGGGAGGTATGTGAGCTGTGGGGCTGCCTCTTTGTTAAAGTGCATTCACCTGTGAGAGAGTCAGAGCTATCGAAGGTTAAATCTAGGAGGTGTAAGAGGAGAGAAACTGCTTTTTTTTGTAAGCAGAAATAAATACACACCTCGTCTGAAAAGCAGAACACAGCTTTTCTTTACCCTTCTTTCATCTACATTTTCTCCTCTACAGCTTATGTATCATGTGTTTGATGTTTCCCGGGTTTCACTTTCGTTTGAGCTGAATGAATAGTATGTGACGATTGAAGGGGGGGTGGGGGGAAATCCAGCCTCTCATCCTTTCCCCCAATTCATTGTTGACTTGGGGATCACAGACTCAGTGTGAGGACCTCTTTCTAGTGCTGAGAGGAAGGGGAAGAGATTCCTTGCACATAGTGTTTATAGTGTCATGGTGTCACACTGGAGGAGCACAGATTAGCAAGGCACAGTCGAGCATATCCATGTGACTCAGCATGTTTGGCCAATTACTCAGCATGCTCCCTTCCCCTCGACACACCCACTTTGTGGTACATCCTAACAGTGGCGGTTTTGCTCGTCTGACTCGGTCCCCCTCTTCCCGTTCGCTCCCCTCATTCCGCTATTTTTGGCATTAGACATTCTGGGCACGTAGACCTCAGCACAATGTAAATTATTCAGCCTGGCTTGCCAGAGGCTGGGAGCGAATCATAAATCGCAGATGGTCTCCGGCTATTTCATACGGGTGACCGTGGTTAAACACCCAATGCACAGAATCATTTTCAAACCCACACAAGTATAAGGTTTCATTACTTGTAGATCGGTGCGAGAGCGTTTTGATTTTCGAGTCATGTGGTATGGCCTTTTTGTTGTATTCAAATGTGCAACGACCATCGTAACATGTGACATGAGCAGCACCTTGGAGTTCTGTGTCGATTTAAAAAAGTCTAACAAAAGGGAGAACTTGGACTGAATTGCTTATTAAATTGTTTTCAGGCTGGCTAATAACAACAAGGTCAGGGCCACAGGAAATACACAGAAGAACAAAATCGACTTCTCGGGACCTCCAATATGGGAAACAAAATGTGCAGACATAATAGTGGTTTAAAGGAAAATTCAATGAGGGTATTTTCACCCTGATATCTGAATACAAACCGTTGCTTGACATTTAACTTAAACAATGTAAGGTAGACGACTGAGAGCATATCAGTTCTTCTTTTCACTGTTGTTGTTTGACATTTCCTGACATTTTCCCCAAAGAACACATAACCCTCATCTTCAAAGTGCGCTCTTTGCTGCTATCTATTAACTGTATACATCAGTGTTGTGCCAGACACACTATAATGAGGCACTTTGAGATTTCCTGCTTCAGGTGAATCAGACCTTCCTTTGTGTTTTCCAAAGTTCCTGACTCATAAGCCTTAAGGTGGATGGCATGGTGCGCTTTACTTTCCCTCGTCTGTGTGTTGGCTGCTATTGTCGGCGTGAGGAGCTCAGTGAAAAATGGGCGAAGGAGGCCAACCTGGTGTCCGGCACAGATGCCAGGGAGGGGAGGTTCTCAGTAGGGCAGCGTCCATGTTTAGTGAGGCAGTTTGCTGTTTAATTACACACTGTGGGAGTCACCTTCCTTGGACCTCTGAGTTCATATTCTGAGGCCAAGGGTACAACACACTGGCTTCTGTGACCTAGATATGGACGTTGTGGGAATACACAACACAGATGTGCACACACAAACAGTTCAACATTATTTAGAGGACACTTTATTGATTTCATCCCTTAGAGGACCCTCCAACCTTTTAGTTACTTCTAATGAACTTCTTCCTCAAATCTGCAATTTTTGAATCTATTTGACAGAAGAAGAGTTTAACATAAACTATAGACATCATCTGTTAAGTTTTAATGACAAAAATAAGTCTAGGTAGAAAGTCAAAGTGTTAGTCACAACTAGCTTGATTTTGGAATCCACCGACCCCTAAGAGACATATTGGATTTTTTTGGAGACTTAGCGCTACTCAATCACAACCAGCTAACACGATCACACTTTTACTGCAGCTAAGAACTTACTTGAAAATGCTGCCGCTACAATGCACCAACCTCTAAGTCAGATCAGCTACACCAGAAATCCATTTCTTTGAACCATGCGGTACACGTGTTTGGTTCTACTTAGCAGAAGCTGCTAAGTAATTGATAATAACCTTGAGATTCATAACTCCTCATGAAAATGATTATGACTGATATCATGTACTATGCACCTTTGAACAATTGCTCCAAAATATGAATGAACAGTTGTGCATTCCTCACAAAAAAAAGAAAAACGGAAGTTGAATTAAAGTTAACTGTAATCAAATCGAAAGTGGATATTTCTGTGTTTCCGAGTCAGTTTTTGTCAATTTACAAGAGCATATTTAGTTACAGAGTCAGAAGCACACCACGTAAAGTTTACCCACTGCATTTAGCTAATTAAGCTGTGCACAAATGAGGCCATATGTGAGGTGAAGGGTGCTGGTTGGGGCAGTTAGGATCGGAGTGTTTTAGGTAAAACACGAATCAAACCAATCATTGTGTAAACTTTTATTCCCTTAAAAAAACTGATGCGTTTGCCTGCTAGTGCAATGTTATTTACATAGCAGATTTCAATCTTTATCCATCGATCATTCGGACTCTGAAGGGCTTTTATAACTTATCTACTTACATTGTGCACCTGTAAGCATAAAACACACAAATGCCACTGCATGAAAGTCAATTTAAGACCAATGAACCCACTGGGGGAAAGGGTGGTTGTTAGGATAGCTGGGTGTGACAATGAGTTGCGATTAAAAAAAGGAAAGGACACCCAAAGGAGCCCAAAGGAGTTTGGATTTGGAAATACAAATTGAACAGGCACGGATGGAGCACTCTAATCTCTTAGCATACTGGCCACATTTAGTACTGCGAGCATGTGGAAGGACATTTTATAAAACACAGACTGACTGCTTGTATCAGTACAAAGTCTCATAAATGATTTTCATGCCATACTTTTATGAGCCAGCTCAGCCATTAAGAACTCTCATGTGGATGCTACATGACTCAAAAAATGCAGAACGTACCGGAAAATAATCTCTGGCGTTTATGCTTATGAGCAACTTCTAATATATTCATTATTCATGCCAGTTAAAGGAAGCAACATTGACCTAAAGCTTTTTTAAAAAAAAGAAGCAGACACACAAGCACAAAGCAGAAAGATCCACAAAAATTATAATTTTTGAGTTAAATCTGATGAGATTGTGTATTCCGTAGTAACACAATGCTTCTTTTACAACCCACTCATAACTTACTCTGCATCTCACAGTCATGTGTGACCCATTTGTTGTTAAGAGTGACCATCCTCTTTCTAAGTAGTGTTACCTTTTCCCATTTCTCTCCCCTTTGCATGCGCACACGCTCATTTCCACTAATGGTCAGTCAAGGATAAAGAAACGACGGGGGCTTCTCACTCAATGCTAACAAGTCGAAGGCTCTCACCCCACAAAGATTAAAGGCAGGCTTTTTTTTGCGCATGGTGGAGCAAAGACCAATAAATCCTCATTGATGCTCTCACCGGGTAATTATCAAAGGGTCTGGAGGCAGAGATCACATCACTGCATGCTATTGACAGTATAGCTTGATACAAACAGGTATGTCAGATCGGGCCACCAAAGGAACCAGCGTGGAGGTTTTATCACTTTGACTTATCAGCCCTTGATCGCTTAAAAAAAAAAAAGAACTCACAATCCTCTTTCATCTATTCCTGTAGGGTTTTGGCGAATCCAGTGTGGCAAATTGAAATAATTGAACTCTAAAAGTGGAAGCTCGAGTTTTATATGTGCTTACTGATCCACAGAGGATGAGTTGGCTCAAAACAGAAGCTCGAAAGCAAATTGCTTATAGGAATTGCATCGTGACACAGCATGGGAAAATGTTTTGCACAAAATCTATTACAGGTCAACACTCATAAGAAAGACAGAGTAGTGCAGGATTATGGTCCCTAAGCCTGTTCTCACATGTTGCCATTGTTTGAATTTTATTCCTTTTCCTTTATCAACTAATTGCTTTCTTTAGGACATATGTTTTTTACTGTATGTATCATTCAGCAATTCAACATGCACATAATAATCTCAGCTATTCTCCTATAATGCTATAGATTATTTTTAAAAACACGGCTCAAGGGTTTTGAATGACAGCTTTCCACACAAATCCCAGCTTGATAGGGTTTGCCCGCCGCCGTGGAAGTGGAGGAAAACAAGATAATCTCTGAATAGCATGAAGTATTGAGGGGTGGGAAAGGCAAGGGGAGATAAACAGCCAGAGAAAAAGAGAAGGAGAGGCAGAGAGATTCAATTCTAACCCTCTCTCGTTCTCTGGGTGTGTGTGTGTGTGTGTGTTGCGTCTGCTCTGTATGCAATTCCGTGCCTCCAGTCGGACCGCTGTTTGTGTGCACACGCTGATGATTTTGACAGCCAGGCTGTATCAGCAGAAACAAGGCCCATAAATTGTGATGGTTTCAGATGCCTCGTGCAAGTATTGACTGCTAATATCTCGGCTGTGCCTCTGTGAAACAGCACACAAAGTAACCAGACAGAGAATCAGTTATCTCTTAGAGATACTGTAACCTGCAGGGTTACAGATGTTTAAAAGCAGTAGAACACATTTACAGAACACACTTTTTAAAACACATATTTTAGAAGACATATTTTAATGCAGACAAACATGCTAACATCCTATCTACCATTCGCTTTCCACATACAGTATTTGTTTATGCAAATGGACCGTATGCCCCGATGCAGGCATCGACTGTAATTAAATGGAGTTTTTGGCTTACCCAATTTGACAGATTTTTGTCTGAGCCTTAAGTAAATATTCACTCATTCTGCACATTCACCAAGGCTCCTCTGACTCTGCAAAAACAGGGCAACTTCGGGGAATGCTTAATCAAATGCATGTTTTGTAGATCCATTACACTACTTATGCAGTGTTTTAATGCAAATCACAAAAAAATCAATCAGATTTACAAAAGCAACACAACAGCTGTTTATGGGGAAAGTGTGTAAACAGTGAACTTGTTTTTCAGCAAGTCATACAGTAGCAAGATGGTGATCATGCACTTTAAGGAATGTGCTCCAAAAATGAAGTCAAGAAAACCATAAAGCCCTTTTTTTTCTCCTTTTTTTTTTTTTGTCCCCTGAGCCAACCGTGATGAGTATTGGAGTCTTGGCACAGTATTAATGCTCTCCTCTGAGAATTGTTTTAACACGCAGGAACATTTTTGAGAGGTGAGTCACTCGTTTTTAAGTGATTTAATCAGGTGTGTATGAAAAATGGAAAAAAAAAAAAACAGGGGAAAAATATAATCTTATGCCCCTCTTGGGACAGTGGTTGACACATTTTTGATACAGAAATAACACAAACACAGATTTGAGAGCCCTAATTTTGTCAAACTCTGATCAAGCTCATGATGAACCTCAGGAGGTATGAAACCTTGAAAGAAACAAAACCTTCACATCCACCCATTTTTCACTTTGACAGTATTTTATTTCTTGTTGACAGGAAGTACATGAGCATGTTCGTAATTTAGGTTAACTTATAGATCACAAAGTTTCCTCAAATAGACACCAAGGATGTTGCAGTTATGTGTTATTGATTAAACATGAATACTTTTAATTTGGATGAGACAATGATGGTTTTATTGTGCTGATCTTTTATTTGAGTCCATTTTAACCTTGTGTTTTTCAGTGCACAACAAAAATTGTCTTTCCAATATTGTTGAAATAGCCAGTCAAATAATTGACCCTCAGCAGCTTTTTGTGAGATATAGGGAAGAGACAAATTGTGAGGAAAACAAAGTCGGAAAACAAAGTCTTGGCCAGCTCTGACCATTCTCTCTTGGAACGTCTGTGGTTGGAGGTACAGGCCACTCAGGGCCAAGAGCAACGTTTGTATCCTTCTCATGCAATGAATGCTCTAAACATTGTTTAAACCATTACTGCACGTTCAAGCAGCACTTTAGCACGTTATGTATATTGCTTTTGTACCATTCCTAAACAGTGACATTTTTTTTTCTCTTGCTTGTATTGCCCTGTCCTGTCGTTTTAAAATACACATTTTAGGCACAATAAATGTCTCAAGTGACCTGACTTGGAACAGGAATACAAACATAAATTCTGCTGTCCAATTGCAAAATAATAATCGTGTCTCCCGGCACATTGCTCAAAATAGAAAACAAACAAACAAACCAAAAAAGCCACACAAGGCATTCCTCTTTAAGTCACAACAGCTGTTTTTGGAACATGTTACCTAAAGTTTACCCCTCAAATTGCTACATAATGAGATTTTTTGAAAGGGCAAGCGGGACCAGTAATCCTTCTTTTAATGCAGCTGGTTTCTAAATGGGATTATTCAAAACTACTAGTTATTGCAAAATAATTCCATATCTGCAAGTTTAGGAAAACAACATTTTTAAAGCAATCACTTGATGTAAACATTCCTGATCCTTATCTTGAAATGCCTACTGTAACTATCTGTCATAGGAAGCTATACAGACTTTGTCCCACTCATTGTAATGTGCTGTTTGCCTTTGCATGATGAGGGCAATGTGGTAATGTCTCAAACACAGTAAGTAAAACGTATCCACCTGTAAATCCAGTAAAACCTAATCTTTAAGCCAGAGTCAGATTAAGAGGCTGTAGATCTTATGCGTGTTGTGGGGATCACAGCATTCCAAGACATCCATTAATACTCATTAATGGGATTCTCACAGGCTTAGAGCGGAGGCTGATCTCCTCTAGCTGCTGCTGCTGCTGCTTTCTGTCTGCAGCCAGCTGGGCCGACCAATGAGAGGATGATGAAGCAAGAATACTGCCAAGGTAGTTCATCAGAGGCTTGGCCGGTATCGGAAATGTGTTATTATTAGACAGAAATACATCCAGGAGTTCATTTCATCAAGTAAATTTGGAATATTACCACTGGGCGTTTTGATTTATTTTTGAACATTTATTCTGCATAGGGACACATTGGCAAGGACTACAAACACGTTGATACAATATTGAAAAGTCCTTACACCCCCCCTTCTATCCTTGTTTATCTATGCATCCATCTATCCATCTATCCATCTGTCTGTCTGTCTGTCTGTCTGTCTGTCTGTCTGTCTGTCTGTCTGTCTGTCTGTCTGTCTGTCTGTCTGTCTGTCTGTCTGTCTGTCTGTCTATATGTATTCATGTTGTGCTTAGCTTCTGAATATGGGATCTTCAAGCAAAACACACTTGCTGCCCTATTTGTGCGCATGGCTTCCTAAAGCTGGTCATTAATTTTCATTAAGTGCTGTCAGTAGGCACCATTAACCAGGCTAGAGAATAATCACCTCCCCAGAGTGGTGACCCGTTTATGGCACAGGTAAGGGTTAACAGAAACAGCCCACCTTAGATGTACCAACACAACACTCACAGCACATAACACAGTAAGCAATCCATAATGAGCCATTTTGGATTTTGTAACACCAAAGGGTAGAATACTTCTCTAGGAAATGTCAAGAAAAAAGAAAAAAAGAAAAAGAGAGTTTAAACCAGTATTTTTAAACCATTTGACATGGGAAGATAAACGTTCAGAGGATAATTTTTCTTATCAGACCAATGCAATGTCTTATGTATGGAATAAGGATTTCCAGTAACACCATATACATTGGATAAATATGTCACTTTTGGAATACTCACTTCTGCACATTGGCACATGTTAATGCCTTTATAGTCTGACCTTAATCTACTGGATAAGAGCATTATCGCCTGTGTTTCACACTACAGCTGTGATCACTGGGATTACACTGAGTATTATGTGAGCATTTTTTTTTTTTTATCAAATACATCTTTTTGGATTTCATGTTTATGCTGAAAGATGCTTTAGACTGGTTCATGGTGTCTGTTTTCAATCAGCATCATATTGCTATCTTTGCTAATCTTCTGGGAAAACTACAAGAACAGCTTTTTTCCGTATTATTTGTTATTTGAGTCTTTAACAAGCAATACAAAGGGGCAGTTCATAGAATGTATCCTATATACAACAAATAAGCCCCAGTTTTCCAGGCTGTTTCTACAGGATGGCAATAGCATGCTGACCTTTCAGCTCAGCTACGGCTGGCTTTTGTCATCATCTGCACTGACAAGGAAAAGCCAATAATGCTAAAAAAAAAAATGCTAACGTTTTTACTTAAAGCTCTGGAAGGAGAATTGAACTATTTATGGAATGGGCTGAAATGAATAATGGCGTCTCTATAATCTATAAAAGGCAACAAACATATGTATTTATTAACACATGTACCAGGCAAGCTAACAAATAAATAAAGAGTACTGCTTTATCCACAGAAGGTATCATAATCTTCACTTTTTAATTGTATTGGGAGACTATAGCCTGTATTGCTACTCATAAAATGCAGTTAAGGCTGGTGATTTTCAAAGTATCCATCTCTCCATTATCTATAGAACTGTTCATGTTTGGGATCGTGGGAAGCTGGAACGGATCCCAACCGTCTTTGTGCGAGAGTCCGGGTACACCCTGACCTGATCCCCAGTCATTCACAGGGCTGACATACAGACAATCATTCACACCTACGCACAATTAAGAGTCACCATTCAACCCGGAAAGATCCCTCGCATGCACAAGGAGAACGTGCAAACTCCACACAGAGAGGCTTCATTCCGATTGGGATTTGAAACAGGAACAGGTAACAGTGCAAACTACTGAACCACTGTGTAGCCCTATTCTATACATGATGGCAAATAAAACTAAAGCTGAAGTTGACCAAGTCTATTTTATTCCTCTGAAGTATAAAAAGTATTAAATTCTCCATAGTCACACATTTACTGTACTTAGATAATGGTTTGAATTGAGTGTAGTGTATAGTATATTTATGGAAATATTATCAGTGTATTTAAAACTTGTCTCATTAGGCTGCCACAACAAAAATGGACATCTTTTTAAACAGTAAGGGGTCCTATTGAAGCTGTAACACAACAGAAATGTATCAAACGACTTGCACACTTTGACCCTTGGGGATGTAAACCTGTCATACAAACCTGGTTGCCAAACTCTCTGTATGGAGGGGCTGTGATAACTGCAGGAATATTTATCTTAGGGGATTTGAAACCTTGTAATCTCCTGAGCTGAGGTAATAGAAAAACTCAGAGGAGAGACTTGCTGGGAGCAGAGAAGGTCATTTCTTTCCTCGGAAAAAGAACAGCATTCTCAGGTCTTAATATTGGAAAAGCAACAAAGTGAATCGAAATGTTCCAGCTATGAAAAAGTCAAATGTGTTACGTGATCCAAAACAGTGGGAATAAGCTCTCTTCAAAAATTCTATCAAGATTTACGAAGTTAAACTACACCTACAGCGAAGGCATCCCATGTTTTTAACTCCTATTTGGTACTGTGTTCATAAGGCCAAACTAAGGCTGTAAGAGTGGTAACAAGGTTTAAAGAAATCAGAGCATATCCATTACGCATTCCTTTATGCAGCACACATTGTACCAAACAAATCCCAGAGCTAGGATACCAATAATACAAGTCTTTCTATGTCAAAGTGAACGACTGGACATCAAAAGCATCTGCTTTCAACGCCTAAATCCCCCCCTTAGATTTCACTCTGTTATAAGCAGCTGCTATTCAGTTGTTAGTGTTGCTCTGTATTGAAACCCCGGGGTGCATCTGTAATTACAGGGTTTGTTGTAAAATCACTCCAAATCCGACAGCCCCAAGAAAAAATAAATAAATAAATAAATCTCCACAAGAGGAAAAAGAAGCAGAGAGAGAGACAAGCCGAGAGAGTAATTCCCATAGCTTTTATTGGGTGTTCATAAATGTAACTTAAATTTTAAAAGTCTTTCATAAGAGACTCTTCCAGATGGTGGAGATTTTTATTTCCTGTGAAAGCTCTTGAGGTTTCAGTCATGATTTTAGTACCAACTCTGAGGAAGAGAATAGAAGCACTGAGTAATCAGTGAATACAAAGAACCAATTGCTGCACAAAATATACTTTATATGAATTCCGGTGTCCCTCATCAGTGAGTACAAATAATAAAAACCCTGCACCTGGCCATTTTTGAAGCCACATTATGAGTAATCAAGCATTTCAACACCAGGCCTGAACTGCGACAAGCCTCTATAAAGTCTCTGAATAAGAGCCAAAGAGAAAGCGAGGGAGAGAGAGTGCAAGGAAAGCTCAAGAAGCCAGTGGGAGCGAGCAGCAGATGTTTCACACCCAAGAGGGTAAACAGCATTTGTAGGGCATGAAATTGATTCAAAGCTTTTTGATGGGGTAAAAAAGAGGAAAAGGAAGAGGAAAGAAACACTTAGGTAAAGGAAATCCACTGAAACTTCATTTCAGGCCCATTTAAAGAAAATTACAACGATATAGCTTGGATTAAAAATCTATGTCTGTTTTTACAGTACAAAGAGTCTCCTCTGAAGAGTCTGCGTAGCGAGGATGGTGAGTGCAATGATGTAAGGTGATCCCAGAAGGGATCTCACCTCTCAGTGTAGGACCGGAGGCAAACTGCATGACACACTTATTGTGCAATTTTTTTTGTGTAACGCCTTTGGTTTGAGGCAAGATGACATCCTCTTGAAATACTGAGTTGTCAAGCCCGAGGCTGTGTTAGAATGGCTGCTGCATATGTTGCAATGTTTGTTTGTTTTTGTTTTTTTTCCCAGAATTGTGCTTTTATTTGTATGGCTGTCCATGGACTAGTTAATCTTTAAAAAAGAGGTTGGCACTGATTTGATTTAAAACATAAAGAAAACATTTATTAAATGTTGAATATTGGGAG
This sequence comes from Symphodus melops, assembly GCF_947650265.1. Taxonomy (NCBI): domain Eukaryota; kingdom Metazoa; phylum Chordata; class Actinopteri; order Labriformes; family Labridae; genus Symphodus; species Symphodus melops. The sequence continues at coordinate 17,407,965 of NC_136706.1, forward strand.
CACAGATAGCCTAGCAGTTATGTTGCACACCCAATGTACAGAGGCTATATAGTCCTTGTCTCAACGGCTGCCATGCAGAAATAGTCCCAACCCAAGTGGGGTTATATAGATCCTGGTCCAACCCAAACAGAAAGGGGAATTACATTTAACAAACTAAACATCTAACAAACTTAGATAGAAAAAATATCAATACAAACAACCTTACAAATAAATTATCTACAGAGAAATTAATATACTTGAATAACGAAATCTAAGTCAACAGAAAAATATAATTTCTTGTGGGATGCTGAGGGGATTTCTCCCCTTCTCTGGCACATCTTAATAACATCTCCCACTTCCTGTGGGCAGTGCTTTAAAGGCCATCTTGGAATGGCATCCAGCTTTTTGTCAGATGAGCTATAAGCAAAAAGACAAAAGAAAGTTTAGTATTACTAACAAATGAAACTAAATGCCAGCAAATTCATTAATGTGACAGAATGTGAACAAAATTGCGTGTGCCCAAATTAGAAAATAACTGTCATGAAAGCAATAAAGTGTGATTCATGTAAACAAAGAAAAATGTGTGATGTGAATTATTTTAAGGACACTACATGGTTGAAAATTAATCAGTTAAATAAACAAATACGAACATAAGGGGGCAGCAGCAGCTGATGCAATCACCACAGTCCGACCTCGGCCTTTTGCTGCATGGCATCCCCTGCTCTACCCCTCCTGACACTTCGTATCTCTCTTCAGCTTTCTTTTCTAATACAGGAAAAAAAGACCCAAAAGTAACTAAAAAATTAATAAGACAAAAAATATTGTGATGTAGAGTAATGATATCACTCAGTCATAACACAACCCATGTGAGGATGGTATATGGTTCGCAGTGTTAAAACTTTGAGTTCTGACCAAAAGCACTTTACACTTTTGCACAACAACATTTCAAAGTATGTCTGTGCCAAGATAGTTATTCATAGCTTTGGGTGCACTTTTGTAAAATTGTGCATTTTCTGGCACATAAGTGATTTATTTTAAGTTGTGTTGCCAAAGCATTATTTTCCAGACTTCCTGGGATGCTTTAAAAGTGATCCAACTGTTCAACAAAAAGAATTTCAATCAGGATTTTCCCGTCCTTACGCGGACAGACCTGTTAATAATCCACAATGAAAAAGTTTCTTTGTCAGGTTCAGACTGTTGTAAGCCTCAGGTGGAGTAAATCAAGGCACATATCTTCTTTGCTCTTGAACCTACCTTTGGAGTACCTGACAAAACAACCTGGCTTAGAAGTTTTTCAACTTCTATCTTTGTAAATACTTAAATATTCTACACAATCTGTTGGTCTGAAAACTGCCTGACTTCTCCTGACGATTGAAAGCAGGAACAAATTTAGGCCAGTACTTTCTCCTGAACCTTAGTTCAACCTTTTTTTTCAGTCTCCTCAGTAAAATCGACAGCAGCATTACATTCAGAGGCCTGGACCACCTGAGGCTGCACCACCAGCTCTCGCAGGCCGACCAATTCAGTTCTCTCCTCAGCAGCCCATGTGTAATCCCAGATCAAAGGTCTCAGAAAATCAGAACAGATTCTCTTGGGTAACAGCCACATGAGTGCGAGTTTATACCAGGAGCTAACCTACAGGACCCAGATTAAAAAAAAAAAGAGGACACCACTTCATCAAATGCTTTTATATGCATGGGTATTTTAAGTATTTCTTAATTCCAAAGCTTTACCTTAGCCAAATAACAGCAAATAGCTGCATCACTGGATTCCTGCTCCTTCATCACAAAGTAAACAAAAGTAAAACTGAGGCAAACACATATTTTCTTCAAAGGTATAATCAGAGGCGTCATATTTGATTTGAGATCAGAAGACATTTTAAAGATGTCTTTCCCGTCTTCATATGACAGTAATACAAGTCTACAGACAACAGTTCTGTGTGGCTGTCTCTGGGCAAAGCTTTGGGCTTTCTTTAAACTAAACAGTGGTCTCGGCATACTAATTACATTTCTAATGGTACATGCACACATACTCTGTGCACGTCGTGGTCCGTCTGCGACACGATTTTCTTCCATCAGACGATGCGCGCCCATTCACTCTGGATCCGTTTCTGGAAGGTCAGCGCAGCGAAGCTGTACACACATCACGGGAGAACTACAAGGATGATTAGTTGTTCGTTTGGTGCTTGTTTTAACATCACGTTGATAAAGGGTTTCATTTTGAAAGTTGACCAAATGCTCTGTGCGTTTCCTTATCTGACTTCCTGTCTGTTTCGTGCTATTCCCTCTAGCTTGACGCGTGTCGGCAGCATACTCTGTCGAAAATAGACCTGCAGCGTATTTGAGACGGAGCAGAGCGACGTGACGCTGGGGGCATGCACCAGAGATGGACCCGCTGTGTAAACACAATGATTGACTAGAGTGGCGGCTAACTATGGTGTAGTGTGCGGCACTGACAGAATACGGCGCACAGGGAAGTGTGAATGCGCCTTTAAACATTAATGTTAAGCAGGAGGAATGCAAGGACCTGCATGTTACGAATCGTGGTCCAACACGTTAGCATTCTGTTATCTTCACAGAAGCATATGACAATTATTCCGATAGATGTTGAGCTGGTTGACTCTGATTCAGTCCGTCAAAATGATTAAATGTCATCTTTTTTTTTGGTCCATGTAGTTTAGTGTTATTGTCATTGTATGTTTTACATGTCTCTGTCTCTTTCAGATCATGCTCCTCCTGTGTTCCTGCCTTGTGATTGTGCACACCTGCATCTCATTTTCCCTCAATTGTTTTTTGTATATAAACCTGTTTCGTCCCTCATGTTGCCAGTTTGGTTTGTGGTCCTTCCCCTTGTCTCGTTCCAACTTCCTTTTACTGAGTTTTCAACTGTAGGACAATTGTCCACCTTCGCCCTTTTTAGATGCGTGTGCTTTGCCTGCACTTTTGCATCTTATATTCTGTCTGGCTCTGATATGCTGTAAATGTGGAACCTTTACAGCATATCAGAGGAAGAAAGCCTCTCAGTTTGTGCTCAATTTTGAGGGCCAAATGTCCTATTTTCACTTGTTGCATATATTCATATGCTGTAATCCTTTCAACCTGCTATTTCAAAACATATTAAGTGCACCAGATATTCATGTTTATTTTTAAAAGTCGTGTTCATCCTTTAATCTCTGGATAGATTAGGGACATTTTTCAATAACACCATTAAAGAAAAGATGAAACATATTTGATCAAAAATGACTCATCCTGTCTGTGTGCTTGCAGCTCTACCCATAACCAGCCTTTAGCAGATCCACCAACTGCAGTGTCACTTTCACTTGGATTTTCTTTCAGTTTCAGCTTTGGACTGCATGGGTTTGAGTGTAGAAGTAAAAAAAAAGTATGTGGACAGTTGGAAGTTGGAAATGTTGAGTGGGTGGAGAGTGGTGGCAGTGCAGACAGCCTCATTTGGTTTCTCACAGGTTCCTTCTGTGGCTCGGAGCAGATGTGTTCCGTGCAAGAGCTGTATTTCTTAACTTGGGAAAAGTAATGTGAAGTCCTGCACAAGAAAATCCTGAGCTTGCCAAACACACAAACAAGCACCAAACACTCTCACACACACATAGCACCGACCTACCACCCTAGCTTGTTGTGTTGTAAATCATTGCCCTCCCGCTGGTCTATTAAGATATGGAAAGCTCCACATGGGATTTATACAGTCAATCTATTTTACTGGTCTTTGGTCTCACTGCTGCCATCAGGTTTGTTCCTTAAGTGCCTTATCAGTTAAATGCAGCTGTGATGGACTGTGTGTTCGCTGCATATGTGAGTTTGACTGAAGTATGAAAAGAGAATAACGTATATTTACTGCATACCGTACGTGCAAAGATAGTCTTTTTTGAGGTCCAGTCTTGAGAAACTTATTGGGAAAAAAATGTGTAAAGCAAAGATGTTTTTAGTTAATTTAACTAAAGGAAGAATGTCCTACATTCTACACGTAAATACAACCGAAATCAAGTATATCATATTTCATGACTGTATACAGTTAGCATCCCGCTAACTGTGTTGTTGTCCAAACTCCATATACACTAGATTCATGGACGCGATAGCTGGTTCCTCTTATAAAAGCTGTTCTCGTCGAGGACGAGAGAAAATACAAAAAACATTTTCACTGCTTTTTTGGCCACATTACCATTTTTAGATTGTGGTCATTCTGCAATGTGAAGATAAGAGCTCACTAAAGTTGTGCTAACATTAGCCTGCTGGAATAACAGTCCAGGCCAAATGCAAATTGCAGCACTAGTTTGCACTTTATGATTGACTCCTGCGGTCGCATGGTTGGACTGCAGTTTGTGTCAGTTACATGCTGGTGCTCAATGGCGACATCTGTTTAATCAAAAAGTCGTACGTTCTACCTTTGAGCAAAACTTACACAGAACTTGTACAGTTTTAACATTTATAATTTAATTTTAGCTTAACTTGACATCACATCTTCAATCTGCTGTCTTTGCCCAAATCATCCATCTATCTGTTCCATCTTTATCAAATAATACTAAGGGGGAGATTTGATCTTGTGTGCCACATTGCAAAAATGCTTCTGGACGTCTCTCTCTCTCTCTATCTCGTTCACTCAGATGTATTTTCTTCACTCAACAAATACGTCCAAAGTGTAAATATTTTAAGAATAAATGGATGAATAATGGAAGCAGATTATGGTCCCTTTCTTCCTCTGTTAGAACGCTAATAGTTTCCATACTGCATCAAAATGCAGCTGCAGTAATAAAGATTATGCCATGGCCTGAGCGAAAAAGCCTATTACACTCTGCTGTGCATTAGTAAAATATACAATAAAAGTGAAGGAAAAGGTACCAAAGCTAAATCTCATTTTGTGAAAGGGTGTGCAGCAGTGGGTTGTGTATTTATAGTTGCCTTAGGTTCCCAAATTAACCGAGTAAATCCAATAGAGCAGAAGTGAGCATGCAGGATCAGTAAGAATTTAAGATTACTCTAAATAGATTATTGGGCATAAATACAACACTACGGTGGAAGTTTTTGAAAGTTTGAGTTTCCCCCAGGTGTCTGACAGCAAATGGAAGAGTGTAGAGATGATGTAAATGCTTTTTTTTTGTTTTGTTTTTACTAATCAGACAAATCAATATTCTAAAAATGTGGTTGGGAGGGAATTTAGCATCACTTGAAGAATACGTTTTTATTTAGTTTTTACAATTTATGGATTAGAACGAAAACACAATTTGGCCAACCTAGAAGTTCCAAGACATGCCAGAGTACAACGCATTATGGAGGTGAGCATTTCACAAGACGCTGCAGACTTCACTGGTTCAATAAATATCGTCACCAGAAGCTGCTTTTTTTTTTTCCCCCGACTGCCGCCTGCTCTGACCACAGCAGCGTTACTGAAGCATGACATTACAGTCTGTTTGGCTAACCGCTCTCCCTGACTCATACCAGCTCTGGTATTGTTCACTGCTTTTTGGACATCTTTCTCATTTTTAACACTTTTTTTTAACACATCTTGAAGCAGACAGCTGATGTGCCTTTGAGATGTTTTTTTTTGTTTGTTTTTTTCTCTCACTCTATTTCAATTGAAGCACACAAGCACGGTTGCCAGAGGAAACTAAGCACGTAATTGTTTTAATTTGTGTTATGTCACTTTATTAAACATGCCTCAAAAGCTGACATAAATGCAGCTAAGTCCAAGAAAAAGTCAGGGAGGATTTGAGAAGTTGATCCAGAAAGGTGGACATGAGCTGTTATACTGCCCACTGTTGAGCCTGCAGTATAGAACAGGAATTCTAAAACGTTGTTGTGACAAGGATCCTCATACAGCAGCAGCCTTTAGCAGGGATCCCCATGTTGTAAAATGTCTTTAATTGCCTTGCACATTACGAACTTGTCAAAAAATGAAAATCATTTTAATGAGTGTACGGAAAAGGACGAGCTATTTTAAAAGTAGTTAAGGACCCTAAAAGGTCAGGACTCTAAGATGAAAGTGAAATTCTCAAAATTTAGAGGAAAAGACAATCACAGTTCAGACCTTAATCGGAATAAAAGAAAAGGAAAAACTCAACTCAAGTCAAAATGCTCCCAGTGGCTTTGATCCTTTTACATCAATATCCTTATTTCATTTAACAATTAATAATCTTTTCAATAATTACATTTTTTGTCTTGTTTTTGTAGATTTATCATTTTTGTCAAAACAATATTAAAGAAATGGAAATTGAAAGACTGACATAGAAAAAGAGCATTTAATTGATATATCTTAAAAAAGTTAATTCCTTGAGGCGATTTATGCCTTTTTATTTTAGGGACAGGGCAGTGAATAAAGTCAGAAACTGAGGAGAGAGAGTGGAGAATGATACGTGGAAAAGGAGCCAAAGGACAGATTGTAACCAGGTTCGCCCGCTTGGTGTATGGCGGCCTCTTCACTAACCACCAGGCTACCAGCAATCAGATGTTAGTTGATCTTAACCATCACTCCCAACCCTCCAAGTCCCCCCCCATAGCACCCGCTATGAACATTTACCTTGCGCAACAAACTTAATATTTTCTTAATATGTATGCATGTTGTGAAAGCCTATAAAGATGGTACTGAATGTGAGGATATATAAGACTTCAATATTCAGTGAAATACCTGCTCGCCTTCAGGAGACGGTATTTTTTTGTCACCCTTGTCCATCTGCCTTAGAACTGGACCTAACACCATTGATGTATTGTTTTTCAAGCTTATTTAAAGGTTCTATGAGCGCTAACATGACGTCAGTTGTCACTCAGTGCTCGCAAAACTGTTTGCCACTCACTCTAAAAGCATAGACATGGCACAGGCATGAAATGGACATGCAGCAGATGAAAGGATCAAAGAAAGGGCATGGATGGCGTGGATGGAAGGATCTTTCTATGGGTCGGTGGAACAGAAGATAAGAAAGTAGTGAGGGATAAAGCAGAGTGAAAACCAAAAAACAAAAGCTGCAGTCCAACCTAAAATAAAATTGACACTTGACATTATTTCTATTTTTACATGTTATTGTTTGACATTTAACCACAGAGAAAAGGATTACATATGTGCAATGAGATGAACCTGTTTAAAAAAATCCCAACATAGGCATGCAGTAGACTTAAGAGCCGCGTGAGACTGGGTTTAGGGTCAGTTGCGTGTGTTGTCCAGCTGGTATTCTGTCCATGGAGATGTGGATGACTTGCTGACTGCTTTAAATCATGTTGATTTGTACTTTAATGTGGATTTTGTCTGAATTGGTATCTGAGGTAGAAAACAAACAAAAAACAATCAGAACAATTGCATGCCTGTGTAATGCAACAAAGGTCCCCAGCTGACCATGCCAGATCGATTACTTGCATCTGTATTTAAAGGGCACATATCATCATCCTCCTTTTCAGCGGTGTAAATAAGTCTCAGAGCTCCTCAAAACATATCTGTGAAGTTCGTTGTTATGAATCCACTCTGAGCCTGTTTTTGTCATGCCTACAAACCCCTTTACTTCAGCCCTGTTCAGAACAGGCTGTGTCTGCGTCTGTAGCCAAAAGAGAAGGGGTTACTGCCCCTGTGATGTCACAAACGGAAAATGTCCAAACAGCCTGTTTGAGCACACACTTTCTGAAAAGATGGAGAGGACTGTAGGAATACATAATTATACTCTTCTGTGTCCTAACTCTCTCTCCCTGATTTCAATCTGTCCACTGTTCTTCCTCTCTAAAAAATAAATCTTAAAAAAAAAGGAAAATCTAAAAAAAAAAATCCACATAAAGAATAATGAAGCAATGATTATAAAATAACACCAGCTTTCTCAAACTGTGCTTCCATATCTGAATTTGCTGCTCCATCCTATTCTCAGTTTTCAAGACATTTTTGCAACTTTTGTTAACCTGTAGCTACTGCACTGATTATGCATAACAATACACAATATGAAGGATCTTAAATCTATTTTGGTACATGAAGTGTTCTGGTTTGTTTTTCAAACAGCATTGTCCAAATAGTGTTTCAAAGCTAAATTGGCTGAACATCTATAAACTGAATGTAACACAGAAAATAATAGTGGTAATTATTTGAATATGTGGAAATCCCTATCCTAAGCATAGGAAAATCATTAGGGCCCGAAGCCCTGACCAGTGCAAAGGACCCTATTGTAATCCTTACGATTATTTTTTTTGGTCCACCTCTTTGACGCCATGAAATTTCATGACACCACGTGCATGACATTTTTTATGCACATTAAGCATGTGAGATCTCACATAAAATCCCCTTACATCCATAGTTAAAATTAAACAGGAAGTCCGCCATATTTTTTTTGAGTGGTTCAAATTCGCGTTTCACAGGTTAGCTATTTGAAGGAACTCCTACAAAAGCGTTTATCCGATTGACACAAAGTCAATGTCTGTGTGTTCCTGACATGTTGAAGATCTCTCGTTGTGCTCTGCACGTTATTTCATTAAAGGGCGCACCCCTTTTTTACCGTTAAACTTTGACTTTTACACAAATCAAACTGTAAGGCCTGCTGCTTGGCCACGTGTCGCGGATGCACTCCCGCGGTCGCAACACACCTGACATGCACGGGGTGCTTCGGGCCCTTCATCACCGCTTGCGGTTTTAATTATTCTTGAATTCAAATCCAATCATATTGTGATAAATAGCCGCCAGGGAACGTCACGTGATGTTGGTGCCACTGATCATATTTCTCAAATCTATAAAGTGAAACTTGAGCAAGTGTCTGTTGATGTTCTCTCCTCAGATGATGAACTAGGCTGAGGACAAAGAACAAAGTGTGAATCGATACTTCCATTTACAACATGAAAATAACCCGTGAACAGAGAGGGAAGAGAAAAACAAACCGATAATCTTTCCCTTGTGCACGGGAAAATCAATCACTGATGGGATTTCATACAATGTGCACCTTTGAAATCACAGTCACCAAAGGTACATCCTGATAGGAAAAAAATGATGGTGCAAACATAGCAACATCAGCTCAAACACAATTACTATATTATCATCAGCAATTTCTTTTGTTCTTACTTTTCTTTTTCCGAGCACAAAAAACAATCTGGTATCTTCTCTTTCTCTGTATCACAGCCGTGGGGTCTGCGTTAAACTGAATTGGGAGTTTTATTTTTGGTTTCGGATATTAAAAAAGATCTTTCAGCCTGAATATATTAGTGTTTATTTTGAATATTAAAAGAGGCCAGAATCTAATAAAAAGGAGCAGGTGGAAAAAAAAAACAAAAGAGGGGAAAGTTAGATTTGGGAAATGTGGTTCGCCGTAGAACTGCCTTCATTATCAGTTCTTTTCCACCCTGTGCTGCACAAAACAAACCCTGTGTCCATTTGTCTCATAAAATCATTGTGCTGGACTATTTCACTGTGAATTACATCACTATTCAGGTTTTTATAACATAGTCAGAAATACAATTGGGTTTTCAAAAGTATTATGGGTGTATAAGCTCCTACAGGTTTATTTTTTAAATGATTTAACAGAAAACCAACAATAAAAATGTTATGTAAAGAATAAAGGATCTTCCAGAATGTATGAGGTTTGTGTTGCGCTCGCCTTCGGAGGAGGGCCTAGAGCAGAAGGGGAGCGCGCACAAGCAAAAAGCAACAGTGCAGATTGCTGGGTGACTGAAACAAGAGTCTGGAAATTACCTACTTTCTGGATGCATAGTTTGTTTGTATCCGTCCACTATTCAGTAGAAAGCCCAAATCTTTCTCCTGCTGAGTTGGAAGAGAGGAGCAGCAAAGAAGGAGATGGTGTGTGTTCATGAAATCGTCAGGGCACGACCCAATTTGAGGTAGTTTAGGCTTGTCCAGGAACTGCAGCTCTATAAAGACCACATCACAAACATGACACACATTTCTGCTGCTTTTTTAAACACGCATGGTATGCCCAAACTGTTTGGACATTATTTTCAGTCTAGATAGAGCTTTTCTCACTGATGTCTTGGTAGGCCTGTAAAGAAAAGCTCAGTATAGTGGGACACTGATTGTTGTGATTTGATCTTCCCTTCTAATGGACGCTTGGAGGTGATGTCCAAGTTGAACATTTTTAAATTCAGCTCGGCAGGGAGCAGTTATGCTCTTGCGCAGAGCAGCACATAGCCAATGAATGGGCGCGAAGGGCAGCGCACACCACCTCCTACCTGAAAGGCCCTTCATGTACTGAGGATGGGTTTTTATTTTTGAACTGATACCTTAGAAGGTGAGTGATTTGTCTCACCATTACAAACTGCACACTTTAGATTTTTCCCCTTCTTAATGAGACTATTTAATAAGGAAATCAATCATTTTAAACAAAATAGACATCATCTTTATTTACAGCCCACATCTTTATTTATTTCCCGCATGTCTCTCCCTTCTCTCTCTCCCTGATTTCTGCCTCTGTCCACTTTCCTCCCTCTAAAATAAAGGCAAAATGCCAAAGATAAATCTTAAAAAAAAAAAAAAATCTGATACAAACCAAAGAACCAGACAAAACACCAACAATACTATAAAAGACTCTACAGTGTCTCCACAGGCTTTACTGGTATCAAACAAGGACTGTGACTGGGATTTTTCAGCAGCTTAATAATGAAGACAGATACATTTGTGCATTAGGTTTCTCATAAAAGCATTTTAAGGATGGGTTCCCAAGAAGGCCGCATGTTTCCTTGCTCGTTAGAGGCTATTGACCGCACCTCTGATGTTCTTCCTCACCTGACGGCTGTTGACAATCAGCTGGGCTGGGAGGTTATATAGGGAGGTGGGACACTGTTCTTTCTAGTTGGTTGTGTGTATCAAGAGAGTCAACACCAGTTGGCTTTCTGTGACGTTTCATTGTGTTTTTGAAAATATATGATTTTATTTTTTTTAATATGTATATATATATATATATATATATAATTATTATTATTTTTTCTATTTTTTTTTCCAGCCATTTGTACCCCCCTTTCATTATCCCTATGGTTGACTCACCTGATCTTTGATTTTGGACTTAAACTGAATGTTTGTCTTTCATTTTCATTAAATTATTGGGTGGTTTTTAGGGGGTTATGTACAATAAAGAAACCCAAGGCCCACTTACGCAGAACCTTTTTGTAGTTAGTTTCCCAACTGGTGACCCCTGTCATTCAGATTCTCTTTACCTACCGTCTGTTATAGGTGTGTTTTAAAACCTTGCCCACACGGGAAGGTAAAGAGCAGTGCAATATGCCCTGAAGAGATGACTACCTCTGTAGCCTTCTAAAAGTGAGCTGAACTTGCTGTTATGGATCATGTAAAACTGAGCATTTCCACTGATGTGGAATCTGGTGTGGTGATACAAGAATACATTGTTCTGCCTTGTCACTGCCGAAGCCTGTTAGATATTATCTGTCCTCAGTCATAGCATAAAGTTTGTGTGTCCTTTAACCTCTGTTCTCCCTTATTGTAATCTCTTTTCACACAGTAAACAGACCGATGCTAAATTAAATGGAATTCTTCGAGCAGAATTATACAACTAAAACTCTGAGAAAAAAAGCCACATCCCGAGCAGCCATGCGCTTTTCTTGGCAATGAGATGTTATTCTTAATCATGGGTATCTAAAGGCAGATGGCAGATTGTTGCTATTTGTAACATGTATTTCACACAGCTGTGTAATAATTACTATTATTGAACTGTGAATGTCAAGTTTTATGGACATACAATTCTAAACATACAAATCCTTATTAGTCATGAGGAGTTGAGGTCCTTTAATTAATTAGCTTAGTTTAGAAACAACAATAGGTTGTACGCCTGACACTTTAATGCAACGTTGTGTTTCGATCCCTCATGCCTGGACTGGCCTTTTCTCACAGCAACAACCTGCAACATTTTACACTTTCAGAACAATTACTCAGCCACTAGTCTGATGCTCACATTTTAACACTCCTTCCAGACGTGAAGTGTTAATTTCCTGTTTCTCTTTATTTTGCTTAATTGTCATTTCCCTTTCTTTTTGGTGCTTTCCCTCTCCGTCATCTAGATCTAGGGGGGTTTGGCTTAGTTAGTAGAGTTGGTTGTCTCTCAACATCAAGGTCAGAGGTTTGAGCCCCAACTCCAGCAGCAACATATTTTTTTTATTATAACCTTTATTTGACAAGGAAGAGAAACTCATTGATATTAAAAATCTCTATCAAGAGTGTCCTGGACATAACAAGCAACAACACAAAAACAGAGTTTAGACAGACAACGAGCAGCCAAACATAGAAATGTGTCCTTGAAAAAAGACACTTAACCCAGAATGTGAGTGTTGGGGTTAGTTACTTCTGCAGGTCACTTCTCAAAGCAGCCTCTGAGTGTGTGAATATGTGACCTGTGGTTTAAAGGCACTTTGAGTAGTCAGAAGGTTTAAAAAAGCTATACTAGCATTTCAATCCTTGCGTTTTCTACCTTCTGTGTCAGCCTCGCCCTGATTGACCTCACTGGTAGTCCCCTGATTGCGTGCGTGCGTGCGTGAGTGCATGCGTTTCCTGCTTCATGTTGCCAGTTTCTTGTGGATTCTGTATGTAGATCGATTTCATAGCAAGGTTTCTTGTGTATAACTATTGCCTGTTTTTTGTCACTGCTTTTTGCCTGCCCCTCCTTTGTTTTTTTTGTTGTTTTTTTTGGACTGCTCATGTACCAAACTGGACCGTAAACAAACATGCCTTTACGTACGCCCTGTGGAGTGTGCTTGTGAATCCTTTCAGTGTCTTTGTGTCAACATTGAATGAATTCAATGGCAAGCCAATCATGTTTATTAGAACAAAAAAACCCATGAACATCAATAAATTACTCTTCTAATTAAACACAACATTGCCAAAGAAGCAGAAAAAAACAAAACAGAGCCCCAGATTGCTGCGTGCAGAGAATGGTGTGTAGTCTGCAGCAAAGTTAATTTTTATTTAATGCAGTCAGTCGTGTTGCAATTTTCGGCATCAAAACTAAAATACCACTACATTCATATTTGAGTACATGCACTCCAGTTTATGACAGGTCTTATCATTGCATCCATGTGAGGACTGCTTTAACCACAGGAAGGCTGTCCAATTAATCAGACATCATGACCGCTGTTAAACTCCAAATCAATCTACCAACAATATAGCTAAAGTAAATTGAGGATTACCAATCTGGGGTTGAAATGGGATCACATCTGTTTCTGCCCCATGTTAATGATTCAGGTGGGAATATGAATACATAGTTTTTGTACCCTGATTTTATGTTCATATGAACCAATGTTTGCTTTTGAACCCCAGCATTGCTCTGCCTCAGAGCTGCATAACTATCTTGTGTGTGTGTGTGTGTGTGTGTGTGTGTGTGTGTGTGTGTGTGTGTGTGTGTGTGTGTGTGTGTGTGTGTGTGTGTGTGTGTGTGTGTGTGTGTGTGTGTGTGTGTGTGTGTGTGTGTGTGTGTGTGTGTGTGTGTGTGTGTGTGTGTGTGTGTGTGTGTGTGTGTGTGTGTGTGTGTGTGTGTGTGTGTGTGTGTGTGTGTGTGTGTGTGTGTGTGTGTGTGTGTGTGTGTGTGTGTGTGTGTGTGTGTGTGTGTGAGAAACTGAGTAAGTAGAGATCTCATCTCTCTGTGGCCCTCTGCCCCATGACTCAGAGATGTCCAGTGTCAAGACTTTGCCTCTGGGGCCGATGTCATCAGTGGAGCCAGGGGAATAGATCTGGCATGCCAGCACCATTCACCTCCCACTCAGAATGTTTTACTGCTGTCTCATCTTAGCTTCCCTACGGATAACGACATATACTCCTGTCTGGTTCACGTATGGATGCACATGTGTAAGTGCTCACACACAGAGACGCTCAAACACAGACAGAGGGGGAAGAGGAGACGGAGACGATGTGTAGCGGAAATCCATTAAAGGCTGAATGAGAAGGATTAGACAGTTGTGGTTTGTAAACACCACATTAAAGTTTGCTCCGCCTCTTCTGCTAAACCAGACAAGAAGCTTCCTCTTGGAGGGTGGCTGACATTCTAGCACACAGTGATCAGGTTTTTAAAGTCCTCCTTGAACAGCATATATGCCTTTTTATTGGCTTTGTGGTACAAGCACACAGTCCAAAATACAATGAGAAGCATGGTCTCTGTAGATATAATATTTTTAGTATTATTAAACAAACATGTCGGTACATGCAAAAAAAAAAAAAAAGGCTCACGTCAAAGCATGAAAGCTTTTCTGTTTTGACAAATTGTTAGTGTAGTTAGTTTACAATAAATATATTGAAGGTTTCTCTCGAGCATTGGATGTGATTGTGCAGGGCTCTGTTATGCTGTTTAACTGTTCCATCATCGGTATTTAGCAGAGATACAGTGGTGGACAGTAACAAAATTAATCACAAAATGACTTAGTATTATTATTTTCTGTACTTTACTTAAATGTTTTTGTTGAGTGGGGGGGCCTTTTTACTCCAGTAAATTTGAAGAAAAAAAAAAAAAAGTTTGTCAAAAAGACTGTCATTCAAAACTCTAAAGACCATTGATTTTTAAAGTTGTTGAGAATCATTGACATGAATACCTGATCAAATTATATCAGTCATTAGGGAGTTACCTAGAAACTATTGTAATACAGTTTGTAGCTGTTTATGAAATAGACTGAAATAAAGTAATTCTTTCATTTTTAGAACTACAAGGTGAAGGATGCTGTCAGCATAAAAAACTACAATAGTTCTTTATACAGTAATTAATAGCTGTGCTTAAAACTGCTGCTATGAGTAAGGTGTGAGAGGTAGAGTTAGGATTGATTGCACACTTTTTTCCTTTCTCCATAGCAGAGATTCTGGATGAGTGATACATTAGTATTCTTTAAATGAAATCAGCACAGTAATCATTTGGCTGCTTTGTCCAAAGGACGACACAACAAAAGTTTCTCCCAGGAGTTTTTTTTTTATTTTACTGAAGGAGGATTAGATCAAAAGATGCTACATTCTGGAGGGGTGAAGAGAGGGCTTCTGTCCGTCCCACATTTCCCTTTTCCGCATTTTCTCTCCACAAACATGATTTAGATTATACTGATGGTGTTTGTTGAACAAACGCACTGGCTCAGCCTTTCTCTGACCTCTCCGTCTATGTTGTGTTTAACAAGGCAAGTTCTAGATATCCACTCCCCGCTGCGCTCGGAATGCTGGGCCGAGGGAGCGGTTCAGAGAAGACGATAAGATGACATGCGGGCTGGCAGAGCAGATGACAGTGGAGATTGCATATGTTGTGACAGTGAATAATTACATACAGATATGACAGAGCGCTGAGGAAACTGGTCTGCTCGCCTCTCTGTTGTGGCCATGAGATTTCTTAAAGGGTTTATCAACAAGGGCATTCTGTTTCTAATGGAGATGGCTTTGCCTTATCGTGACTGGGGTTTTTTCCTTGAGCACTCCGTGACAAATCAGTTGTGTAACACTTAAAAGATGCTTGTTGCTTAACATTTACAATGACATTTGAAGTTATTATGATGTAATCACAGTTGTATATTGTTGTTTATAGAGTTACAAATCAACAGCCACACAAAGGCAGCACTGAGCATGAGTCATTCCTGATGCTTTATAAGATTAATACTTGTGCTAAAATGTCACTGAATTAATTTAAAACTTCCTGTAGTGTAAGCTGAGAAGATAGCTCTGCACTTTGTAAATCACAATGGTTGGTTAAAAAATGACTCCAAACTCTGACCCAGTGTCATAATGGACATAAATGCCTTCCTCCAAGCATTGCTGCAGACATGCACTTCTCTGTTGTGCATGTTCAACACTGTACTATTCTTTTGACTTGTTGAGTTGGTGTGTAAGTCAAGGGTGCCTGACCAATGCAAGCAGGCATAGCTTCTTGCAACAAAAGTAATATGTTGCAGATATATTTTGAGTGTGACAAAGGTTACAGGTGCCCTATGTAGATTTGGTAGTCAAACTTGAACTTTGGAGAAATAAATATATTTGATGCATTATTTTCTTAACTAAATGCACAACATTTATTGAAGGAAAAAAATGTGTCCCTGGGACACTGTTTGTAGCTACAGTGTTCCTGTAACAGTGTTTTGTGAGGAATCAAGTTTGTTAAGCCTCAAGAATACACATATTGTCTTTTGGTGTGCAATACAAGGCTAGATTGCAACATAATTTTTTTGTTGTTGTTGTTCACGATATAATACCCTGCAGTGTTTTGAAGCTGAGTTGTGTCATACTTTAATTGAATAGTTTAATGTGGAGGACCTTCTAAGCAATCAAACTATAAAACATTTCTATTATGTAATGATTTTTAAAAAAAAAAAATATTTGCAGTTTAAAGTGGATGTGTTGTGCAGTTACAATCGCTTCTGTCCACGTCCATAAGCAAGCTTCAAACATTGCAATGAACAATGATAAAGATGTGTTTGTTCTTCCCAGGATGATTTGTAATACCTTCAGTAATCTAGTGAGATTTTGCCAGTGCAACAATCAGGCAAAAAAAAAAAAAACTTTAAGTGCCCCAATATTCTTCATAGAATTTGGTATCTGCCAAAAAACACGTTCAATGACCTGTTCATTATCTTCAGCAGTACATTGTATTACGTGCAACTGAAACATGCTAATAATTCAAAATGAAATGGTCAAACCTTTGAGATGTCTCAAAGCAGAAAGATGGATTTTGAAAGGAGCTGTGATAATGTATCCCTTTTTGTAGTCATTTTGAGACGATTAAAATATTCCTTTGAGCAGTGCAATGGTTGTATGAAGGCCAACTGAAGTGGTACTTTGGGCAAACTTGAAATTATGCCTGTTGGCCCCAAAAAAAAGAGTATCACATGATATAGCAGTGTAAGCTACAAACTATATTAATACTCTTGCTAGGATTACTCTCTAGCTACTCTTGTATGTAAGTGCTCTGGTCTCCATTTGTAGTTTGGTGTACTATTCCCCTTTGGCATTCTAGGGAACACTGGCACTTTAGACCTAAAATATCTGGTTTAAAGGGAAACAGAGGCAATGTATATTAATCACAGAAACCATGGCTACCCTATGAGTTGTAGGGATGTTTTTTTTTTTTTTCTTTTCAAATGTCTATACAGAGACATATGCATATCGTTCTGCCAACAAGCCGCTCAAAGAAGTCTATCTAAACTTTGACTCTTAAGGCAATGGACTGGTCTGTAATCAATGAAAAGTACATTTGAAGGAAAGTTCTTGAAAGGAAGTGCTGAGCTGTGTATCCAACATCAACTGCAAGCTACATCAACAGCCCCAAAAACCTCTGGACACATTTGTATCATCAGATCGCCATCTGGCTGTCTTTTTACTCATTTATCTTGGACTTGTTTTCAACAAATCGTTTTTTCTACCAATATCTTCTTTTGGCTACATGAGCACTGCTTAAGTGCACTACTTGCACAAGTATAGCCTACATCACTACTGTTATACATATATTTTAGCTTTGATCATTTTTATTTTAAATGTATTTTGTGCATTATAATGTGTATATCTCTTGGCTTGAAATGTTCTCAAACATATAACTTCTCTTAAATGTTACATTGTAATGGTTTTACGTATTACCCTTGAGCATTCTTGTTCTGTGTTTTAAGTCTGAACAGGAACCAGAAAAAGAATAAAAAGTCCCTTTCACACATTGTACTATGCATAACTGTTTATGTGACCAAGAGATCTCTAATTACAATCTGATTTTAAACTCAGGTCATCGTTCTTTTCTTGTTTAAGGACACACTGATAATAACCCCTCTTATGTGTAAATTCAAACTCTGTAGCCTCCAGTGAACTATCCATTCCTGCATAGTTCATATTTCAGTCACTTACATCCCCATTAAGTCTTTTCCACATGGAGTTCTCCATCGAGCCGACTGGAAATGTCAACCAGGGTAAACTCTTCATGGGAAATGAGGAGAACTTCACAGTGACAGCCGAGAAAGTTTTCTGAAACTGAGGAAAGGTAAATGTCATGATTAACGCAAACAGTATTATGTCCTGATTGTATTCATCACTCCATCAATATCCTTTTTATTACTGACTTGGATCAAAAAGCTCCTATTAGTACAATCGTTTTTTTTTTTTTTTTTTTTTTGTCGTCCTCATTTTTTTTTTATGCCAGATCTTTATCTCCCCATCAGACACGGAGCTAAGAGGATGAGAATTCAAGACACCGTTCTATAGGCAGACAAACTACAGGGAATATCAAACCTCTGTACAAGAGCGCTGGTGACGTCAACAGGGCCTTTCTGAAAAGTTTAACGTTTTTTTTTTACTTGAGTGCTTGAAGCAGTTGCACAAAAAGGCAAAAAAAAAAAATGCTACGTCAGCTATCTGCTGGGAACGCTCTCAACTTGTTGAAAACTATTGAAAATCGACAGCGGCATGCTCATGGGACACGAGGCTTTATGCAGCTTTGTTTAATTATTTTTTGGGTGTTGCTATGTGAGTAAATCCAAAAGAACTGTGGGAATGTAAGTAGTTCTAACAAAAAAAAAAAAAAAGTTTTTGTTTTTTTTACTGGAAACATACTGTATATAGACATAATTGAAGAGCTTTCCTTTCTTTGACAGAAAATCTTAAATAATTCCGTTTTTGATTTCATGTTTCTCTTTTATCTGCATTTTTCACTCTTAAGCTAATTGACAGGCATCTACAATACGTTTTGCCCTTGGGAACAATCTTCAAACGCTGTCTTTGCATTTCTTCTTGGGCTTTCTTGAGGACAGTATTTCCTCTTTTACTGGACAACCATTAAACTTAAATCCAGCTTTACATCATGTCCATTAATTCATTGATTTCTGCTAGCAGTACTGGACAGTGGACATAGTGAGAGCTGAAACAAATCAGCTTTACAGTGTCCTGTAACTCGTCCACATTTGCAGCATGCCAGGTATCAGATTAAAGAGATGCTTGGTGTGATACACAGAAATTTGAATTACAAATATGCCTGCTTGCACTTACGCCTCAATTTATAATGTCATATTCAGCCAAACTGCTGCCCCCGCTGCTGTACTCAGACTATCTGAGGACTTTTAAAGGCCTAAATGTAGAGGGATGGGAGAGTTGATCATGTTTATTAAGTCTGCTTGGCTTCATGTACAGAATCGTGCTCATGCAGCAGCCTACAGGAATGGTGTGGTGTGAAGCTGAGTAGATGTGAAATGTGGGCACAAGCTGTGGGCGAGATCCACTTCCTCTGTCTCCATAGAGATGACAGGGAGACAGGAAGGCCTTCTGCACGCTAGGCCGTCACTAATTCAAGACGGCAGCCACAGTCAGAGGAGCTGGCATCTAATGATAATGTGTCTGAGGAGGTCATTGCTGGTGACAACAGAGCAAAACATCTGTTTGTAGCACTATCAAAAATACCTTGTATCATTTTCTGCTTGATGGAACTTTGCTTGCTGCCATCTGCCCGTGATATAACATTTATCAGTGGCATGAATCCTCCAAAAATGAACCATCTGCTTTTGAAAGAAGGTCATTAGCCTTTTTTTTTCTCTTCATGACAATAGTTTCACTCTGTATTGATCAACTGAAAGTTTCTTAAAAGGTAAAAAAAAACATACTTGCTCGTTTTAAATGTTTGCAGATTTTTGTGACGATGATTGTGTTGTTTTGTGGCTCCTGAACCAATATAGCATGTTTTTTTTTTGTTTTTTTTCCATTAACTGTCTTCACATCTTGAGGGACAAATTGTTGTTTGTCATGTTAACATCGGCAACAAGGGAACAAGAGAGTGTGCACTCACTGTCGCTATCTGTACATGTCAAGGTCAGACGTATAGAGACAATAAGCTAAAGGAACTCTGTCACGCTCTTAAGGCAGCTCTGTTGTGTTTCACTGTTGTGATGTGTCTGATGCAGAAGTCACAAAAGCTTCACATTTTTCTATATGCTCTTTTGTGTTTCTGTGGTAAAAAAGTAAGTGTTGTTTAAGAAGGTTCTCAGTCAGGTGTCATATGGTCCAGATCATTCGTTTAATCCAGACAGTAACTGTAGTTCAGGCGCCTTTGGAATAAGAGGGGAGACGTCTTCAAACAATTCAACAAAGTGATTGGTTCACCTTAGCAGTAAAATCCCACATATGTAGTAGGCTTCATCCCCCTTGAAGCAACGGCCATGAGGCTGACTTCCACCCATTGTCATGCCATCCCCCTCTCATCCTTCTTTTTTACTCTATCCAACGTCATGTCCACCCAACAAAGGTTTGGAAGGATAAAGTCATGAACAATAGGACATTGCGTTTCATTTTGAAATTCATCTGATGCTCTTTGTTTTCCTGTCTGACTTCCTGTACAGATCATCGTATTTGGTCCAGCTTGATTGACTTAGTCTGTTGGATCACCTCCCCATGTCTCCCCCATTTCTCCACTATTCTCTGATTGGACAGTGCCTTTTGGAAATTTGAGTGAGTGTCCGGCTGGACGTGTCTTTGAAAGACATGGGGCATGTTCTACAACTTTGCTTTGCTCTATTACATCAGCAGAACAGGAAGTCAGGTTCTGGCCATATCTCTTTAAGACCAGCAGGAAACCACGACAAGGATTCATACTGCAAAGATTTAGTATGGAAATCCAATATAGTCACGTATTTATGAAATTAAATGTATCAGCGTAATGGAGTTAATTTAAAACTGGATTATAATTAGATTGTCAGCAATGTGAGATAAAGCGCCCCCCCCCCATTGAATCAAATGTGGAAGGCTTATTTTTTACTTTTTGAAACAAATGATCGTATCTCAAGTTTTTCTCTGCATAAACTGCTGTTTCTTTTTATGTGTAGAAATAGGTGTATACAACTTTTGACCCTCTGATTAGAGACTCTGAGAGCGTACGCTTTTATAGGATAGTCTCTGAACACTTTGATAAGAAAGAGAGTGATGGAGATACCTTTACATAATCAGCCCTTTATTTTATCCATACATCACCAACTTCAAACAACAGCTCTTGCTTTGTCCTAATCACTTGTGAAAGACAAAAAAAAAAAAGTTCATAGAGTGACTTAGTTCAGTGAGAGGTAAACCACAGGGTTATTCAGTTGATTCTTGTTAGGGTATAAAAGAAGTAAATACAGAGAACAAATGTACACTTTTTTTCCCTCAATTACTATTACTTAAATGAAGGTATTGATCTGTAAACCATACACCTTTATCCCCAACTGCATTATCCATTACATTTGTTTTGATTATAAGCTGTTTACACTGGAAATTGCCTTGAATCCTTTTTTTACCAACCTGAAATGTTGATTTTTTTATTTTTTTTTTTCAGGACAAAACTTTATCTCAGATGGTTCAACAAATGGTTATCAGTTTTTACACATTTGGCTTTTCAGGTCCCATGAAGAGAAATACTTCACTGAAAGTTTTTATAGGACCAATATGTATGATGTACTGAATTAAATCATAAAATTACCGTAAATATCATCAGACATTATCCTGTAGCAACATGCTAGGTGCTAGCTTCTCTGACAACAATGGCTTCACAGTACCATTGTCTTAAAAGAAACCATTATTCCCACTGCATTATGCATTTTAAACCAGGCGAACAATACTTTTTACCATGCTGTGCACATGTGTTCTTACCTAATTATGGAATTTTGTGTGCGATTTGTATGACTTTGTTATTGGTGTCAAAGTTATTTTACCCTCCACCAAAGGTAATTTTCTGTCACTCTGATGTTTTTTGAATCTTGAAAATTGAAAAGTAATGAAAATTGTGTTTTTCTATATTAAATAAAAACGAAATTATTGAAAATGGACCTAATGCACTTTTCAATTACCCCTTTCAATTGAGCTGATTGGAGGGTTTCATTGGCTGCATCAACTGCAGTCTAAGCTCCATTCATGGAACAACAGACAATAGTCTGTAAGTCTGACACTGTATTTTACACTGAAGTATAAAGGAGTATAGCAGTCATGGCATTGAATGGTGTTAAATGTGTGGCACCTCTGCTGTCTGTAAGCCTACTAACTACACTTTAAATTTACTTTTGCCCACTTATTGTTTGTGTGGTCGTTCTATTTCAGGCAGCTTCTTCTTGTCTTTCTTTTTTTTGTAGCAAGTTGCTGTCTGGCTATTATCCAATGCAAGTGTTTGTTTCTGATTGAACACAGACATCTGTTTTTTTTTTTTTGGGGGGGGGGGGGGGGGGGGGGGGGGGGTTTGTATGAAGTGAAACAATTATAGTGGCTAAACTGAACCATTTTTTTATTTTTTATTTATGGCGTTTGGATTATTAAAAGCCAAGACTGGGTGCCTTCGGGAAACCGTATAAGATGAAAGCTGCTAAATTATTATTGAATTCCACTTGCATTTGTATTTGGGCTACTTTACAAACAAAGAAAATATCTTACATTTTGAGATTAAAGTCATACAAATGCAAATATAAAGTCATACATTCACAAGATTGAAGTCGTACATTTCTCATAAAGTTGTTGGTTGAAGATATTAAATTCATAAATCGATTTTAAATGAGGTAATGGTTCAAATTGTTTTTTCTGAAAGGCTGTATCAGACGAGCAGCCATCTACCTGCATGAAGATGATATAAGATGAATGAAGCCATTTCCTTTGCCACGAAAGACAAAATATCCTATCAGTGTGGTTCTTTGTATGGAAAAGGCCCTGTTTCTTGCAGTGTCTTTTCAGTGTCCTGATGCTTCAGACACTGATATGCCAAAATAATGGGTAGTTTCATATTTGCACAAGTACTGTATACCCACAACTAACACAACTAATGTTATGTTTTGTTGTATTTTGAGAATCATTCCACTGAGACACAGTATGTACAATCCGCCTCCAGGGGGCTCTCAATCAAAACTATTACAAAAGATGATGTCGAGGCTGGCGGGGAATCATGGGATTGATTATCTCTGCTACAACTCCCCCGCACCTCCCCGTCCAGCAAAAACAAACTCTGTGTTGAGCATAGTCAACATGAACAGGCAAAATAGATGAAGGAGAAGACAATATGTTTACCGACAATGTCTCCAAGTCATTTATGTGACATTTTTTATCCATGCAGCAGATACAGTACAGCAGCTTTCAGTAGCAGCTCATGCTTCCTTATTCAGCGGTCTTTGACGTAACATCCAGCGCTTCCTTGGCAATGACAAACATTTCATGTCTGTCATGGCTTCTCATTGCACCGGATGCAACGACAAGACATGTCCCGTTACAATTATAAAATCACGAATTTTACTGGCTTTGATAACTGTTGGAAATATTCAGGATTATGTAACTTAAAAAAATGTGTTACACAGGTTTAGTCCATTTTTTATTAATTTGGATGTTTGAATGTAAACATTGTAATACAATTCTACATGTACCTTTTTTAACATTCCTTTGTACATTTGAAAAAAAAAATAAAGCGTTAAAATCATAGTTAATGAAATATACTGTGTCACACTAACAACTCTATAACTGTCAATGTACTCAGATGGATATATAAGATTTTTTTTCCCCTTAAGTCCCTTATTAGGATGTTCACATAGCCTGTTTTGAAAAGTGTAATGCATTGACCTATTGTTTATTGGACCTTGTTTATCTAAATTTACTAAATAGTTTTTAGAGTGCAAATCTGAATTGAAACAAGATGGAACCAAATTGATCAGACAGTAATGCAGTTTGCATTCTACATTGTTTGAGGGAATGTGCACCATTCACAGTCAGAGACCCTGCAGAGAATCTGGCTCATCATGGACCTGACTTCAATGATAGGCCTCCTACTCTTACAAAAATGGGCTTTTCCACCCTCACTTGTCCTCTGCCAAACTGTTCTAGCACAGCTCTACTCTTTTTTTGTCTTCTGGCGGCAGAATGCTGCAGTTTTTTTTTAATAAGAAAAGAGTCTGAGCATGAGTTGCTTTGATCGCAATGTGATTTCAGTGGGGAATAAAGTCTGGCCCTCTCACTGCCTATCACCATGTCAGAGAAGTGTATATTTATGTGCTTGACCTTAATAGCTGTAATTGGCTAACCTCCATTTAGCCCTCTTCCAGCATCCTGTCAATAAGTCAAGAGAGAAAAGATAACGGTTCGACTGTTCCTGTCCAAAGAGACCTCACCACTGGGAATAGAGGAAGGGAAAACACTCTGTGAGTGACACATCTTCTACAAATCCTTTTAGTCAAAAAATGCTTTAAACATGAGTCATCAGAGTGCGTGACAGGCCCATTCAATACACGGCAAACATCATTCACCTCGAACTGGTAGAGTCCCATTCTGTGATGCCATTCTTGTTCCTTAACCGTAAAAAAAACAGAGGAGGAAAGAGATAATGAGGGCAAATGAGGAAATGGAGAGTAAACAAGAGACTGGAAGAGAAGACAGAAGGATGGAGACACACAGATGCTGCAGCCAATTAAGTGATTCTGCTATTTTCTTTCTATTAATCCTCTTAAAAATGGAAGAAGACAAGACCACACTAACCCTGTTTTAATCATCTCTTCATTAATATCAAAAAGAAAATCAAGGCTGAGGGTTTCTGATTCTGTGATATTTAATGATTAACTCAACAGTGTGCTTTTAATTAACTACCTGATTGTGGCGCTTACAAAGACCTCAAATAAATCCAAACATTTTCAACAGATGTTTACTCCTACCATGCTGTCTCTCTACTTGTTCCACGTTTTTGTAATATTTCAAACGCTTGTTTCTGAACTGATAATAATTATTTTGTCACTAACTGAAAGCTTTCCAAATATGGAATAGCATGGGCATCACTTTTGATGTATGAGTGACAGGTTCACTCATTAGCAAGCAAAGTAGAATTTAGTTCTCTCACATGCACTAAGGCTGTTTTTGTTATAGCACATACACACACCTTTATTGTTAGTGGGGGGTATAACCTTCAGATAATTCAGGCTGTTAAGATCCTCCGGCTCTGTCATACAGTTTGTGAATCTCTGTTTTTGTTATCTCCATTCCAGGGTTAAACTGTTGGTTGCCTTAGCTATTGAGAAGCAGGAATCTTTTTTGTTTTTGTGGACTTTTATGACATTGTACACGTTTAGCTCATTTAAATTGTACTTCACAATATCACAATATTCACCATTAACTAGCAGAAGATTAGCATGCTAATCGGAAGCATACTATCTGCCTATTAGTCATTATTAAGTGTGTATTACTCTGTTTGACCATATTCTACAGCTACAGTAATGATGACTAATAAGGATATAAAGCAACATCGGTTATGAGGAATAGTGTGACCTTAATGGAAAGTGTTACCATTCACTTAAAGGCGCAGTATGAAACCAATGGCTACCGATCAATGCTGCAAAAACAACAGGGGACGTTGAGGCTGGGAATCATTGAGTTCTCGCTGCTACTCTGCTAATTTGCTGTAATAATACAGCCACATGATTGATTCAAGTTTCACCGTGTTTAAATGTAGTGCACACAATTTTTAAACATTTTAGATATGTTGTACTAACATATGTTACTGTTGGTAATTTGCTGGTTTGCACAAAGGCCTGAGAATACTTGTGCTGCAGCCAGCTCATTGGAGCAGCTCCTTTATCATTGAAAAACAGTCGGTTTACCATTTTGTCTTTATATGTGAAAACAAACTAAACTAAGCATGGCATCAACTCTCCTTAGCCCTTAACTTAATTTATTCTGGTCAAACCACTATACATTCCCTTTTTTTCTGAATTTGTTTTTGGAGTTCACACCTTGTTTTTATACTTTTTAATTGAAGAGTATTATTAAGTTGACCATTGTTATAGACCTTTTTAAAGTTTCTTATCTTTGTTTTGTAAATTTGATTTTCTCTGTTTGGGTTAAATAAAAATTGACCTTTTCTTCAAGAAGCTCTCCTGTTTCACATGCCTTAGGGTTTGGTCCCTGACACGAGGTTAACTGAATATTTTAGAAAAGTTCTCACAAAACTTTTGTAAAGCACACAGAGGAAAACAATTATGCTAGGACTCAGACTCAAACAGAAAGGATACACAGAATGCAGGAGCTCAAACTTCAACCACAACTTGATTACCAGATTTGACTATATATGGGCAGGGTGTCATTTGAAATCGTATCGGTCAATCGGTTGTTCCCCTCTAAACCATGAATCAAGGTGCAGAAACTTAAGGTGTGTATTCTTTTTATCACTCTCTCATTCTCTCTCACTGTGGTATTTTTGTAGACGAAGCCACAACTCTGTTGAATCAAATGTTTAAAACATCCAATGAATACATAGCCAGAGAGAGAGAGAGAGAGAGAGAGAGAGAGAGAGAGAGAGAGAGCATGATAACAGAACTCGTAGCAAAGAGACTTTTTGTAAAGTGAATGCAATCGACTGACAAAATGAGGCGTTGCTCATGTTCAGACCTCCCAATACCTGAGTGCATCTGTAGAAATGTAAGGTTCACTGTCATTTGAATTCCATTACTGCTGCATGCTGTGACCAGCATTTGTTGAAAATATTGTTAAAGAAGATTGGAAATGCAATTTAATGTCAGGACCTCGAATCAGGGACGTGCTCTTCCATGTTGATAAGCAACAGGAGCCATGTGGGAAAAACAGAGTGAGCGTGCACTATAAGGAAACCTTTCTGTTCTATCTGCCTTCATCCATTATCCTTCCACCCTCTCTCTTTCTCTCTCTCTCTTTCTCTCTCTCTCTCTCTCTGAACAACGCATTCCCCTTTTTCTCCATGGAGAAGAACGAAGGAGCAGAGCACACAGAGGAGGCCACACAGCGACATTTTTATCTGTGTTGTGCTGACTCGGCTGAACTCTCCCTCTGAGATGCTGATGAGGAGGAATGGCCTTGTGGAGGAACCAACCGAGTGCATCCATAGTTGTCATCATCATCTGAATCCAGGACTGCTGAGTCTGCAGCTTTGGCCCCCTACGTGGATGGGAAATGACCTGTCTGTGCTCGCCTGACACCCTCTCTGTCTACAGCGAAACCACTCATCCTCCAGCCTGAGCAACACAACCCAGCTCAACCCTGTCAGCTCGTGCAGCGGAGTTGTTTTTTAATGTACAGACTAACGCAGGGTCCTGCCTCAAACCTGTGACTACATTTTTCATCCATGTCAGTGCTTATCACAGAGCCCATTTGTCCACTGAAGGGAGGAACAAGGGTTCTTACAAGAGTTCCCCAGTGGAACAAACAGTGCATATCATAACCCTTCAAGAAAGAAAGAAAACAAAACAGCAGGTGTATTTTCTTCTTACAGTTAAAGAGCATGTCCTGCTTTTTGAAATTATTTATTTTTATTGGCTGAAACTTACAAGAAACAGAAATCTTTTATACTCTTTCCTACTTCAAAAATGTCCCACAAGTAGTTGGTTGTGAGTGTTTACCCACAACCGATGTTCACATGGAAAACATCACTCTTGTAGGAGGGGGATTATCAGTCTCTTTGTCAGCCACCCTGCCACAGATTGCCAAGCACTGTTCACCTTGGACTCTCCATTACAAAACCTTTTAACCAGCTTAGTGAATTAGCCTCTACACCTGGATGTTAGCCTAAGCGTCTTAGACAAGCTAATGCCCTAAAACAAATCTTTCCTGAAAATACAAAATCAATTGGTAGGAACTCTTGATTGAAGAAATAAAAACAGTACAACACCACTGCATATTGTATATATATTCTTTACATCACTACTGACTTTTTTGTTCCGATACGCGTCACAATCCAAAATTATCCTTTTTAGTGGTAGTGAAGAGGTTAGCATAGACATGCTATTGTGAGAAGCATTGTAGGAACATTTCCATAGTCTCTGACTTTTTTGCTTCAGAAATGTTTGTTGAATCACTTTGTAATTGCTTCATCCAGAAACCTACCTCTCAACGTTTCCACTTATATGGTGACAATCAGCAGAAAATCCAGTTAGTGACTTTCTTAAACAGATTTCCAGACTGTTTTTGCTATTGTAAAAAAGCTGTGAGTGAGAAACTTAGCAAAATTATTTTTACATTATCTAAAAATGTATTTAATGACATTATATAGTAGCTCATTCCCATGTGTACAGCATTGAGTAATCACAACACAAGCGTTTCAGTTTGACTGTCCTCATACCCTGAAAATTGTCCCTCGCTGCCATGATGCTCCTCTAATTTATAATTAAAGGTTAATCAGGGTGAAAAAAAGACTTATTAGCCGAGAAACAGAAAAACCTATGATAAAAAGCAGGTAAGCATAAGGAAGACACATGAATGAGGGGAACAGGGACATGCTTGAGTGTATTTTAAAAACAATCTCATCACTCTTTTGTTAACTGAGTGGGGTCTCTTGTGATCTTCTTGACCCTTGTGCATGAAGGGGGCAGGCAGGAGGACGTCACTTTCCTGAATTACGGAAGAGAAAAGGCTGAATCTGGATATATTTTCATGGCTATTCAGTAATTTTCCAAAGGTCAGCAATCATAGTTAGTTGGTAGAGTTTGTGATTTGACTAGTCAAATTGTACACACATGTAACACTACCTCCTGTGACGCAGACCACACTGTCAATCAAAAATGCTGAACAGATTGATCAAGAGTGGTGTCTCTCTCAGTACTGGAAATGAATGGATGTGAAAGCTGTAGGACCATGGGCTTGAAGAAGTCCCATGCTGCAGCCATAGAGCAGAAGCCTGAGGGGATGAGTAAGAGAAGAATACATTAGCTTTAGTTTTTTAAGAAAACTGGACATTGTGTTCCGGTCAAATCTGACCGATTTTTAAAAGTTTTGTCTTTGAAAAAAGTACTTAAATTGGTCAGACTGACCAAAGAGTTCATGACTTTGTCCAAAAAGAGGATTTCAACACAAAAATAAAATGGCAAAAACGATGGGTCATTAGAAATGAATGGGGGGACTACAATTAGAGTAAAAAACTGATCTCAGGTACATCCTCATTTGTCATATGGACACACACACACAATATACACAGACACTCTGTTTAAAGTTAAATATATTTCACGTTATGTATTTCATTAACATGTATGCTTTATTTGGACATCAGAAGGGAATGTGTGGTACTTTTTTCTTCTGTTCAATCATGCTTAAGTGTTGTTCACTCCCCGAAAGCTGAGATTGATCAAACCTGCAATCAGTCTGCCACTGATAACAGAGCTCCTCTCTGATTGGTCTAAGAGGACAGGTAACAGCTGGGTATTTAATGAATGTGAGCTTAGTATGCTGGTTGATGCGTGTCATTTTTAAGAAGGCTTTGCGGAGAGCCATTTTCTTTTTGCCTAACTTGTCATGTTTTTGTCTGCTAACGACATTTGCTAGAGGAAAGAAAAAAATGTGATGTCATGTTATGTTCATATTTTTTAGAAACAATTAACCACAAGTGTTTATGGTGGCCTTTGGCCTAATGACGAAGCGGGGGAAGCATTTTGGTTATACTCGTATCATTAAAAAAACATTTTTTTTTATAAATGTGTAAGGACCTTCTGTGCAGTCACACTTTTTTTTAAATCTTTGCTGAATAAGTATACACATTCATAACACAGTTGCCAGCACCTCCAGCTCAGAGAAACATATTGTGCACAAAGCTTTCCACTTATCATTTAGATACTTAGCACAATGTCTGCTCAGAGCCTTCAAACACATCATTGCTGCAACACTCTGAGGTTACAGACAGGTGAATTCACTGTTTTCTCCTCTTTACTCATGCATCTTTAATAACAACGTTCAAGGATCATACCACAGTTTTGGCATTCTCTGTCGTGTTTACTGCTTTGGATTTGAAAAGCATGCTGCCGGCTGCTCTGTCACTTGCTGACATTGCTTTTGTGCTGTGGTGCTTTTATTACCTCTCTGAACAACTAGCTTCCAGGATTCAAGGGTTTTGTTGCTGAACAAGGGGTTGGTTGCAACTTTTAAAAACTCAAAGAAGCAAAAATCATACTTTTTTTTTTTTCATTTATAATGGCAGAAAAATAACTTTCAGTTACAGTTTTTTGAAAAAAGTTTAACAATCTGATAATAAACTTCCTAAAGCTGTTCCAAAGCTTATACCTCAGTTCCTTATACCTTAAAGCAATTGTGGGTAAAATGACTTTGGTTCCAAATATGAATATATGCACAGCTGAAGGCTACATCCTTTGAATAATCAGCTCCTTATAATTTAAAAAAAAGCAGATAAATTGGGGTTCCTCAGGTATTTCCATACTTTTGCTTCTGATTCATCGTTCTTTTTTGTGGGAAAAACATAGCTTACATCTACGGTTGGCTTCCAAGCTGGCTGCTATACCTGAGATCTATAGGAAAACATGGACGGGTGAGAAAGCAGGTGGTTGCTTATACTCATCTTTTATGAATCTGCATTTGGGTGTGAGAAAATGTGCATTGGTATCTATGAATGAGTATATGTGTGTATATGTGCCAGTGCTTTGTCTTGGACTGTGTGTTTGGGTGATGATATAACAGCTTATTCTGTGAGGAGGAAATTCGTTGAACTAAAGTCTTGACTCATGGGAGGGATAAACTAGTTCAGTAACCCAGGAATGAGCTCATGAGCGGAGAGTGTAGACTTTGGTGCTTGGCCTATTTACAGTACACATTGTTTGAAACAATGTTGAAACATATTGTTTGGGACCTCTGACTTTTCTTAGACAAAAAAACAGACAAGATTTCAGCCAAGCTCTGTTTGAAACATGTAAACTACAACTCCACAAGAGGTCCTGTAAATATACTTTCCCCATGTGGGATGCATTGAGAGCGACCAAATAAAATCAATGATTTGTGAAACCTTTGATTACAGTTTGAGTGCTCTATCCATATTTATGGGGAGCTGTCAGCACTCCTTCCCTTCGGTATTTTCAGCAGAACTGTAAATCAAATCCTTTAATGTTGGAGCTCTTTGACAGAATGCTAAGTAAGTGAAAGGCTCCATTTCATTGATCCCAGCTTCAATGATTGCAGATATTTTTAAATATGAAACACGGCTCGTAGTGTGCACCTTTCAAGCCACCCAAAGTGTTCAAACTTTTGCAGCTGAGAAAATGTCATGAAAAGTAAATTATTAAGTTTGCAGCTCTGCCTGGCACCAGCATTGAACGAGTAGTTGTTTGTGTGTCTCTTCATCTTTCTACAGGAAAGGCTCAAATATTACTGGTACTAATTAGCTGAAAATTGATGCCTGAGCCCTTGACAACCTCTTCTGGTTGCAGCGATTCACATGTATTTACATGGCTGCTAATTTCGGCTCGAAATACCCTTTTCATGCAAATTAACGCTATTATTTCTAAAAGATGCTGGACCCAAGGTTAAAATTGGATTCAATTAATAACTTGGTATATTAGAGGATAATGCTTCCGAAGATAACACCAACTAAGTATGATTGGAATTAGTTATTAAATGATGCTTTACTCTTAATAATACTATAATCGAGATATTTACCAGTTATGCATATACAAAAATGACAGTCTTCTAACGATGATGATGATGATTCACTTGCATCAGGCTGAATTTATAAATTCTTCTGTGCTTATTGTGTAGTTTGTTTAGATTTAAACAAAAAAAAAAAAATCTACCCCATAGAACAAGTGCATCATCTACGTTAACACAAGGGCTGTCAAGCAATTTCATTGTTTAATTATTGATTAATCACTACATTAAATCAAAGCTAATCACAGTTAATTGCATTATTAATTGCATGTTTTATATTCCATAATTTCTTTAATTAAAAATATATATATTAGGCTTTTATTTTGAATGTGTGTGTACTGTCTTAAGCTGAGTGTACTCTGTAAACTGTTGGAATTCAACCCTCTTTTTATTTTGAAATAAACCAAGGACCAAGGTCTAGATCAAAGGTTATGAATTTACATGCAAAACTGAATATGGCAGCATTAAGCCTTGGTTATTAAAAAGCATCATCATAGCAGCGTGACACAGTGTACACCGCTAATAAATTAAACAAAGAAAAAATTGCAACACAGTAAACAAAGGTAAACATCCAGCAATTCAGCTACTTTGTCACTGCAGCGTTTCCCTATATGCATTTAGCAGCGGCGATGCGCCACTCCTGAAATATGACCGCTGCTGCATATATATATATATATATTTTTTTTTTTTTCATGAGAGGAGAAAGGAAAGTAAATCAAAGAAGAGGAAAAGAAAGGACAGAGCTCCAGCTTATCTCTTCAGAAACTAGCATTAAATTATTTGCGCTAAGGGCTCAATTGTGACCACCGCTGCTGACTTTTTTTAAATTTAAGATAGAGGAATGGGAAAACGAAAGGAGAGAATATATAACTATATAGGTTTTTGCGCTATATACAGACATTTGATATCAGGACAATTAACACACCTCTGAGTGAGAAACTGTGCATTGGCATATGGCTCTTTGTTACAAAACGCAATCAAGCTTAGTTTCAGAGAAGGCTGTGTGCCGTGAGGAGAAATACAGCTGAAAAACAACAATCAAATGGGTATTTAAACAAGACAGGGTTGTGTTTGTCCTAATGCCGAGAAGGGTCCCAAAAAGTAGGACGGTACGGGTCGGTTAGGTATCTTTCCCATCTTTAGTCTATGGAAACGGAACTAAATATGTGCTGTACTGAGACGAACTGAACTGAACCGCCTGGTGAAAATGGGGCGAAAAATGTGAGTTTTGAGTCAGGGAGCACACTTTTGGACAGAGTCGGATCATAAAAAAATGTATATACAATATATATATATTTTCCAATAGCTTCTTAAGCCTGAATCATTCGTCAAAATGCAATAAAGTGTTGTTAATTAACTGCAGTATTCATTTTTTTTCACAATGGATATATTCAGGGGTGTATTTTTCAAAGTGAGTGTTTAGGAAATTATGACTAAAATTTGAGTTATTTTTCAAAATATTTCCCGGTTTCCTCAAGCACATATACCCACTGGATTTTATGTTTTGCAGTAAAAGATGAAAACAAATGATTTGCACCAGGGACAAAATAACAGTGTGTGTAAAAGTTTATCAGATTTCATTTTCCAAAAAAGCTCAGATACCTTCAAAGAAAAGGGGATACACAAGTGTTTTGCAGATGTGCCTTTGAAAAAGAGGGAAAAAAAAAAAAATAGAAATTCGATTGCATCTGATACAAAGAACAAAACATTGGCTTTGGATTCCTCGGGCAAGGGAGAGATAAAGTCTCTGTCATTGTTTGTGTTACATTCACATACAATACGCCACGGTTCATCTGCTACTACAACGTCAAGGAAGTATGAACCTATTGCTCCTGACAAAAACATACGCGAGGAAGGGCTGAGCAGCGCAGGGATGCTAGGGAGGCTTCACCTCAGATGTATGACGAAAAATAAAAACCGTGACAGCCTTTGCCTGGGAGAACTCCAGCGTAGACGCACAGCCAGCGAGTCCTCATCAGTTTTTATTATTGTGGCATGCTTGGTCCGTGTTGTCTCCAGTGTTTAGATCAAGCTGCAGGGTAATTAATGGCCCGGGTCAGACAAGAGCAGATGAAGGCCGGCCAGATGAATAAAGGTGAGTGATTGGCTCTCTGACGCTGAGAGATCGAACCGGCTTAAACGGCTATCAGCCCACAGATATTGATATATTTCACCTGGGCACGACTGACGTGAGATGCTTCACTGAGAGCTTTATCCAAGGAAGGCACACAGAGATTGTGGGACACTGCGCTTTTACAGACGCAGTGTAAAGATTCAACAAGAACCCAACTATGTATGCAACGCTAAAGCAAAATAATGTGCATCACCCTTTTATGTTTTAAAAATTCTGGGGGACAGACCGAGGAAAAGCAACATTCACTTTCTATGCTCCATATATCTGGAACAAACTCCCAGAAAATTGCAAGTCTGCTGAAACTCTCAGCTCTTTGAAATCCAGGTTAAAGATGCACCTTTTTGCAGCTTGATTTTTAAAAAAATGTTCTATGGTAATGTTTCTTTTCTATGTTTTCTCTGTCATGATGCTTTTTGATGTCTTGTGTGAAGCACTTTGAATTGACTTGTTGTTGAAATGTGTTATATAAATAAACTCGCCTTGCCTTTAACACGAAATAAAGAGGAATACAGATAATTGTTCTCACTGAACCTGTCTGAGTAAATTAAGCCATATGAGCCAGAAAGTGCTCGCAAAAAAGTGTAATTTTCACATCACTCTAATTGCAAGTCAGATGCTTTCTGTGAACTATCATTCATGAAAAAAAAAAAAAAAGTAATTTTGCTCTTTGTTGCGCAGCTATCAGAGTCTATATCACACATACTTATAATGGACAGCTTGTGAACTCAATTTGCTCACTCTGAAATTATCTAGTCCTTTTTATAGTAAGTATGACTGACGCTGGTGTGTTGGTAAATGAGAGATTGAAGAAGTGTGGTGTGAATGTGTTGTCAGTGAGGGAACTGATTGAGGCCAGGACACTGTCAACAAATGGTTGCTTATGATAAATGACAATCATATGAAACCAATCAATCTGGACTCATCTTTAACCAGTAAGCTCTCACAGACTGACCAGATATCTCAATGATAGCATCGACGCCAATGGAGAGAAGTACTTTGAGTTTTGCCCCCCCACCAGTGAGTCAGCTCTAAGTTAAAGCAACAAAAATAAATATCCCAGCTATTCTTTTGCTCTTTCCATAGTGGTATATTTTATCTGGACCAATTACTTACCTGTGATCTTGAATCAATGTGACAGGCCATTAGTTAATTATTCCAGTGGAGCCATCGAATTACAGAAATGTTTCAGGTCACCAATTAAAATCAATGGCATGGAAATTGGAGCCATTATCCAAAGTTTTTTTTAATATTTTATTTGGCTACAACAACAAGATGATGTGGACTTTCAAATGTCCATACACAACGATTGGTAAATGGTAAATGGACTTGAGCTTGTATTGCGCTTTTCTAGTCTTCCGACTACTCAAAGCACTTTTTACACCGCAGATCACACCTACCCATTCACACCCATTCCCACTGATGGCTGGTTATGTGGACCATCCAGTAATTAATTCCATTCACGCACATTCATACGCCCCAGACGCAGCAGGGGGAGCAATTTGGGGTTAAGTGTTTTGCCCAAGGACACATCGGACATGTTGCTCGCAGGAGCTGGGGATCAAACCCTCGACCTTCCGATTGAGGGACGACAACAACGACTCTACCAACTGAACCACAGCTGCCCGCCCGATTGGTATATTTAGTCATTTTCAAAAATTTAGAACCGAAGGAAGAAGAAGCTTTATTAACCCTACAAGGAGAAATTAAGTTTAACACTCTGTGCATGTGTGCGCATTTAAGCCTATTTGTGTGTAGCATGTTCAATTACAAAGAGCATGCTATGGACGTGAACTAATGGCGAAACGTCAGAGTGATGGGGCCGCCCACAGTGATGGGGTTTAGTGCATTGCTCAAGGACACCTCGGCAGTGCCCAGGAAGTGGACTGGCAGCTCTCCAGCTACCAGACCATGGGGGCAGTGGAAAGAGTAGGAAATCAGAAGAGATTGGGGAAAAGGGGAAAGGATCCACCGGTCAGACTTGAATCTTGGCCACCCATTTGAGGAGCCTCCCAACATCATCCCTACCCAACTGGAAGGCCATCACACCCCCTTTACTAGAGTATCCATGGCTACTTAAAACTGTTTTTAAACAACATACTACATTCATCCATTCACAACACATTTACACACTTATGGCAGAGGACCATCAGTATATTCATCCCATTCACACACACAGTAGGCTGTGCCACTTAGGATAGATGTTGGGTTGAGTTCCTTGCCCAATGGCAAATGGTAAATGGGCTTGAACTTAGGTCACACCTACCCATTCACACAGTGATGGCAAAGGCTGTCACATGAAGTGAAGTAAGTGATCCTAAGAAACTAATCCCATTAGTTCACATTTACACGCAGCAGATGAATATCATATATACAGTTTAGCCAGAGCAACTTAGGGTTAAGCATCCTGCCTAAGAACACATTTGACATGTGGCTGCAAGAAGGATCGATTGAACCCCATGCCAACTCTGATCTACAGCTACCCCAAATGTATTTAGTGTGTTTGTGTCCAAATATCAGTTTGAAATCCACTCTTGTTCAACAAGAGGACTAATTATTTCAAACAAAATGGTGATTGGGAAATTTGCCACTTGCCCCTCAGTTTGCCAGGAAAATAAACAAACAAATAATCGTTGCAGGCAAGTGATCTGGTTCAGCTACAACTTATTCTACCTGACCTAAGAAGCCTTGGCATTTTTCTGAGAAGCTCCATGACCTGCACCATGTTTATATTGGGATAAATATCGGAGATACTTTTGAAAAATGGA
This sequence comes from Symphodus melops, assembly GCF_947650265.1. NCBI lineage: Eukaryota > Metazoa > Chordata > Actinopteri > Labriformes > Labridae > Symphodus > Symphodus melops. The sequence continues at coordinate 17,444,106 of NC_136706.1, forward strand.
GAGAAGTTAGAATTCATAAAGGTTTCAATACCAGTGTAAAGCTAATTAAGTCTGCGACATGTTAACCTGCGTATCCACTCTCTGGAGGAGGGAGCAGGGGGAGACCGCTCTCACCAAAGTTTTAAATTTGGACTCTGGAATTTTAAATGCTATAGTATCAAAGTTACATATTGGTCCTTTAGTAATGGGTATTACTATAGCTGGAAGGGTATTAAAATTCAAGCACTTAAATAAGTCCTGACGGTCTGTATTTAACTTGCATGTACTGACAAATAATAAATGAACAATGTGTTTAATTAATGAACTATTAGGTGGACAGCCCAGTTTGTCAGCTTTTCTCTTTGTCCTTTGATGCCATGAATTAATTGAAACGGATACAGATGTGCGAGACTGAGAGAGAGTGTGTTAGGAGGGTTGGGATTTTAATGGCGACAAAAAGAAACACGAAGGCCATGACAGATGTAGAGACTAAGAAAAAGTCTCCCAGACGTGCATGCTGCAACAACAACACTTTCTTTTTCTGACTGTGAATACTGTTCTCCCTCATGTAAACATGTGGGAGGGAATCTAAGCAGAGGTGGCCAGAGCTGTGATGATGCGAGGCTGCAGGAGAGAGGAGAGGAGCAGATGGTGGAGAAAAAAAAAACTCAGGGTTTATTTCAGGAGAGTTCAGCCTTTACGGCTCATATACTGACTTAATTATGAGACAGAGGGGAGAGTGAACCCCTGGAAGACAGATTTAAAGAGGCAGGGAAATCTTCATTAAGCCCACAAGGAGAGAGCTGAACTCATTTAAATGTCTTTGCCATATCATCTGCACAAAAGGAGTAGTAGTGTAAGACATATGCATAGCGGTAGTAGTGGCAGTAATAGATCTTTGTGATTTTAAAAGCAAAATATCCTAGAAACAGAGCAGGCAACAATTTCCTTAAATTAAATTTATATAGATAGATAGATAGATAGATAGATAGATAGATAGATAGATAGATAGATAGATAGATAGATAGATAGATACTTTATTGATCCCGAGGGAAATTCAATATTGTTCAAGTTTGAATATATAATGGTTCTTTGCTTTTATAAAAAAAAATACTTGAAACTCTGACTGAAACAGCTGTAAAATAGGCCAAATTATAGGGATTTAGACACCCCATTTTTGGTTGACAGCCTGTCAGTGGTATGCTGTGCTTCGACTAAAGCATCTCATTCACATAAGAACAGAGGAAAATGTCTGGCAAGGCCTTAGACACAAAAGACATATCAAACTCATGCTTTGTTCTCAGTGATTTTGTAGACACAGAACAATCTCAAGCATACAGACTTTAAAAGGGAATAAAAAGCAGGAAAATAGCTGCAGTTAGACACAGGCTTTTGGAAGTTAAAAGAATGTTGTGTTAGTGCAAGGTTAAGGTGAGGCAGGAGCAGTAGACAAGGTCTCAATCAGAGGTTTGAGGAATTAGAGTTAGTCACAAGTGTGAGAGCAGAGAGATTGGATTGAACTATTTGAGAAGTTCAATTATGCAGGTCATTCCAATCTGTGAGGATTCCCAAGGCACTTCAGGGAACAACCTCTCTTTCATCTGGTAGAGATATTCCTGCTTGAAGAGATAAATCGCTGCAATTTCATCATTTCCTAATCCCTGGATGATCTGAAAGGTTCAAAAACCATGGGTGTAGTCCATCGGCCAGTGCCTGAGCTGCCCAAACTTTGCACCACCTGAAACCTTCTCAAGTGGAATGTTTACCCCTGACTGACAATTTGATTATCATCACCATGTCCTACTGTTCTTCTATTGATAACAGCTCCTCCTCTATCCTCCCCTACAGAGTAGATGCTCTTTGGTTAGGTCATGAGGGAGGAAGTGAAGAAGCAGCCATGCTTCACAGACAGCATCTGCAATTTGATAATGCCACTGCCTTTTATATGGAGCAGTAAATAACCTCTTTGCAGCTTCCTTGTTTGTTAATGGATGATTGAACACTTGAAAGGGCTCTGCTGCAAACACTTGGAAAGACTGACACATTAGCAACCACTGCTCCCACAAAGTTTTGTCACAAACAAATGGCTTTTTTGTAGTCCCAAAGACTTTAAAGCAACAATATGTAGGAATTTTCTGTGGTGCAATTTGGCACCCACCAATGGTTTTTGAGTGCAACTGCGCTCTTGTGACACAAACAGCTGTTACGCCTTCCCCTCTTTGATAACGTGCATTTGATTGCAAACAGATGGTGCAAAGCAGGCAAAGACTTTGTAATAAGCCAAAGAATCATGTCAACCAATAAGGTATAGTTATAATACCGGGTTTCTTGCAAATATCACTTATCAAGAATCTGCATGTGAATCTGTTGTTTGCATGTGTAGTATGTGTATGTGTGTTCAACTGTTGCCATGGTGCGTATGTGCTGGGGCTAAATGACTTGGAATTGGAGAGGGTATTTAATGACATGTTTGTTGAGATAGGTTTGTAAGGTTCAAAAACATACCAACTTGAAGATTGACATTTTAATTGTTTTTATTTGTGTATGCAAAATTAAGAAATAACTTCAGAAATTTGACATGAATAATAACCTCAGGGATGTACACTCCACTTTTTGCCCTTTTCTTTTCTTTGCTTTATCTTTCACCATTACCTTCCCTTTACCCTCAGCCATTGTATCAAACAGTGCAGACTAACTGGCTTCTTTTTGACACTGAAGGCTTGTGTGTGTGTGTGTGTGTGTGTGCGTGTGTGTGTGAACTTGAACTGCAGTAAATGTTTCCATTCTTCCTGTTGAAAGTCACTATGCTAATAAAATTACTTTTGAAAATACTGTTTCCAGGAATAAGAGGCATGTTTGCAATACTGACTGCTCGGAAAACTATGACTATCTCTTAACATAAGAACTTTGCCAAGTAAAAAACAACTGATTAGAATATTCAAAATGTGTTTCCTTTCTTACACAGGCCTTGAGCATGTCAAACAATTACTGTATTTGTACGACATCTTGCCAAAAGTCACAATATTCCAGGCCTCTCCTGATGAAGGGCATATGATGAAAGTTTTGATTTTGTAATGTTGGTCGAGGCAGAAGTGTCAGCAGGTCTCTGTTACACAAACACTTTCCAGGTTTGTGGAGGGTTGGATCAAGTGCCCAGAGAGGAGGAGACGCCAAATATTGATGCGAACAAAGAAGGTGCAGGGAGCAGGTGGAGGCTGATTTGAAGAAGAGGGAGGTCAAGCCAGCATTCAAATGCTGAACAGAAGTTGGGCTTGCTATTGAGGATTGAGACTTAGAATTTCCTAAACAAAATGCCACTCTGCTGCTTTAGATCCTGGACACAAACTCAGAAGATTTCTCCAAAACTATCTTGAAATGTACATCAGGTTTCTGAACACTCAAATGTCTAATCATGGCACCCTCTTTCATAATTTGTCATGTGATACGGCCAGAAAATGACATGACAGAGAGCTGGTGAACAGTTTGTCACAACTCTGCCATGCATGCCCTTCAACATGCCAATGTAACCTCCAGTGTCAATGTAATTGTTGATAATCCTACCTCATGGGAGTCAAATTTCTCCGGATGCTCAACAGAGGTTGTGACCTGTAACTGAAAGGCCAGACACATGGTCAATCTCTGCTGAGTCCTCTTGATTCGCCAGTCCCTCTGTAACCAATGAAACACTTGTACAAGAGTATAGAGGCTCCACAAAGACAGTATTATTTCAAAAGACCACAAAGCAGAGTACAAAGGATAATACCACATCAACCAGACACTGACCTAAAAAAAACCTCTCTGATTATCAACTGAGTATGTAATCAGACAGTTTAGCCATTATCTATATGCATTTCTTTGCATGTGTTTCAAACCTCTGTAATTTACAAACTTAGCACCCACATTTAAATTAGGGGCTTGTGTAGGTGGCTCTCAGCATCTGCTTGGAAATTATCACTATTTGCAAAACAGTTGAGTTGTTTCAGTTTGCATGCATACATTATTCATTGCCCCTTGAAAACTCTTGCAAATTTCTGATTAGCAATCCTAACAAAAAAGTCTGAAGCATTATACAGACCATTTTAAAGTGGTGCAATGACACTGTGTGTAAAATGTTGATGTTTTCAGACTGAAAATAAATGTACCTTAAATATGCAATAGAATTTACTTGAATTGTACACACAAATATCTATATTAAAAAACAATGGACTAAACCTATGTCATTTGTGTTTGTTTTTTGTTATACACTTAAATTAGCTAAAATATTTCCAACAGTCCTGCAAGCTAGAGAAACCCTTAATTTTAGATGCTGTGATAGTGCGTGTATTGTCTTGGCAGCAGCCATTAAAGAGTCATCATAACATAGATGACATGTTTATCATTGCCATGGAAACAACAGATGTTGTGTGAAATATTGCTAAATAAGGATGCAGGAGCTGCTGCTGAGAGCTGCCATACTGTATTATGTGCTGCTGTGATTAAAGTGTAATGTAAATTGAACTTGGAGAGGGCACAGCTACTGTGGCGATCAGGAGCTCTTGTTTGTCCTCTGTTCGTCTTGCACTTTTCTAAGCGTTTTATCAGGTGCTATTTTACATCATCTCAAGCCCTACAGGGATCCCATTTGGTGCTAGTGCTGCACTTGAGTTCGATTGAAGATGGAGATTTTATCTAATGTTCTTATGGTGACACCAAAGGTTTGCTTGAAGTCAGTTACACTCCCACACATTGAAATACTGGCCGGAGTTTCGTTTAACCCTTTAGTGGGATGGCCACAATATGGATTCGACAAATTCCCCATGGCTGTCCAGCATAAATCAGAACATATTGTGTGACAATTACAGCACCTTGACAGATTTTAAAAAGTTGACAAAAAGGAAGTGAGGAAAAGAAGGCGGCGTGTGGCAGCGATTAAGCAAGCAACTCCTCAATAATCGTATCCCCTTGCCTTCTATAATCCTGGCCAATGTTCAATGTTTGAGGAGTAAAATTGGTGAACTGCAAGAGAATGTCACTTATCTTTGTACCTAAAAAGATACTTGTCTTATGGCATTAACTAAGACTTGCCTTGACGATTCGGACTTAGACTCTTCCTTGGATTTAAATGGTTTATAGTGGCCCCAGTGTGTCTGGACATTGGACATTGAGGTAACTCAGAAATCTCAAGGAGGTGGTGTGTGTCTTTATATGTCTTTGCAGAATATGAAACTCTTGTTGATGTTGTTGAGGCCGTTCTGTCTCCTGAGGGAATTTCCACAGGTGTAGTGTGCGCTCACTTCAGTCCATCTCTCCTGATGCCAACGTCATCATACGAGGTGATTTCAAACACTATGACTTAAAGAAGTCCCCGAGCAATTTTTATCAATATGTGAGCTACCCAACGTGTCGCATAAAAACTTCTTTGATTTTCTTCTTGGATCTATGTTATGGCTCCATCAAGGGTGTGTACAAATGTAAGGCAGGCCCTGCCCTTGGATCCTCTGAGTGTTGAGTCGAGAGAAGGTGCTTAAAAGAGAGGTGAAGGTCTGCAATGACGATGCCTCTCTGGCCCTGCAGGGCTGCTTTGACTGGAAAGACCGATCAGTGTTTACAGAAATGTCTGAGAATATTGATCAGCTTGCGGATGTTGTGAGTAGCTACATTTCCTTTTGCAAAGACTGTTCTTCCGACAAAAATGATTAAGTCATTCCCTAAAAACAAACCATGGATCTCAGCTGCTCTCAGAGGTTTTTCTTGAAAGGAGAAATGCTTTTAATGATGGTAACTGGGGTTATAGAAAATAGAGAGGACACCAGGACCGAAATTACAGTTAAATTTAAGGTATGAAGACAAAATTGAAGCTAAGATAGGAAGTAATAATCTTATGGAGGCCTGGTGTGGTATGAAACACATGACCGGGTCTTATGACAAAGACAGTAGGCTAAGATGGTTGGTCTGTCCGGGCTTATTTCTGACAAGTAACTGGCTGATGGCTATTATATCAGATAGGATGTTAATGACTTTTCTGATAAACTATGTGAGTTAGTGCTCTTTTAATGTATCCTCTGAGATGATGACCCTGTTTTATAAGAGTTTAACTGAATCTGTATTACAATTTTGTATTATTTCCTGGTATGGTAATTATGGCTCTAGCCAATTAAATTAAAGTAGCTAAATAAGGAGTTAAGTCAAGTTGAGTGACCTCTACAGCGGGCATGTAGACAGACAGGCAACTTCTCCCAGATCACCCTCTGTTTGCAGAGTTCCTCAGGCAGAAGGTAAAGGCTGCCTGTGGTGAGGACTAAAATGCATTGGGTTTCATTTGTACCTGCTACTTTTTGTTTGTTAAATAACTATGGAATTTTAAATTTGTGTTCATTGCACACTGCACTTTCACTGCACCTAATGTTAATGTTAGTTGGATTGTTTTTTAGTGTTGTCTATGTTTCCTACTGGAAACTACCCGTGGGGACAATAAAGATACCTTCGACCTTTGATTGTTGGCAAACATATTTATATATATACAATTTCATCCAGTTGTGTTGACTACTCTGAGTTTGTTTTCATCAAGGGTGGGGGTTGAATATCAAAGAGAATCACTCCCAGGATTCCCCGCCAGCCTTGACTTCATCTTTGGCTATTGTTTTGAAAATGAGTCCCCTAGCAGATGTTTGCAAACTGTGCATTTAAACTGGAATAATAATAATAATTCTAAATAAAGAAAAATATATTTATAGAAAAAAGAAAAAAGAAACCGGTGGATGTTAATGTATTTGAATGACATTGTAGGGTCGTAGTTAAATTATTATGAACAGAGACACATTGAGCGTATTGCTATGGTATGAGCTTTGGTATTATCTTTAACTTGGAAACAAAATATTTATTTTTTCTAGTGTGGCAGCCATCTTGGTCAAAGCTGTCTGTGAGTTGAATGCATCACTTTTATTTGTCATGATTTATGTATTTGCAATGCAAGAAAGCTAGATGTGTTGTAAAGTACTGTAGATTGTGTGCATTATTTAGAGCTCCTGTACATTTCATCTTAGTAATAAATCCATCACACTGCCGGAAGGAAACTCTAGTCCTCATGCTGTATATACTGTATTTTATCTAGTTGTTTCCCTCAGTTCCTGACTCAATATTGCAGCTTGTATGGAAGAATATGCTATTATTTGCCAACAGGCACAATCAGTGATGGTACACACACAATTGCAAAATTCAATGCTCCCTCCCTCCACTCCTACTCAACTGCACATAGCCGCTGGTCTTCTTTGCATCTCCTGTCTACGTCAGCTGGCCTCTTAAAAGTGCTGAGCCTGACTGCCTGAGACAATGACTGTAAGGTAACAATGAAAAGAGAAGGCTACCTTCAGAATATTTTAATGATGTTATTAAGGAAAAAAAGAAAAGAAGATTTAGCATATGAGACTTAACAGAAAGATAGAGGTGGAACTTATTGGACAGATAAAATGACTTTAACTTGAATGGTTTACAGATAGGGGGGTATAGTATCAGAAACGTTTTGCATACAAACACAGATTCAATCCCTCCTAATATTTCTCATTATTGCCATCACAGCTCTGGCCAACTACTACGGTGGTCCATAAAGGCAAATACATTCTAACAGAACTAAAGATTTTCATAAAGAATAACCTAATGATGCAAATTTAAAAAAAAAGACAGAAAATTCTTATAAATCATCTTCTAATACATACATGATGCAATGTAAAAATGTTGATTAAATATGGAAAGCCAGCACTACTAAATATAATAAAAATATAATAGTACACTTGTCCACAATCCTGTTGTCTGTTGTGACAGTTAAGTTATAAGTTATGGTTTAATGTCCACTTTAGTATTGGGCAATATTGGCAAAAATAACACGATCTCTACATTGAACTTTGGAAGTAAAAACACTTTCAATTTTGCAATTTTATTGTTGGTCTCAGAATATTATAGAATATGAAGGCGATGAACGCTAGTTGTAAGGGCCCCCATTGAATTTTTTGCCTAGGGCCAAACAGACTCTACAATTGTCACTGGGACGGATGGATATTTATCATATGTACAGCACTTTGGAGACATTTTTTTGTTGTTTAAATGTGTTATACAAATAAAGTGGATTGGATTGATTGGATTGGATACACAGTGAAACACAACTATGCTTAATGAAAAATGTAGTCTTTTTAGAATAAAAGGTCATCTTTATAGCGTTATATTAACATACGGAAATTAGCTTCCAGTGACAAACTCTGCTACTCTATAAAATATATTTTCAAAAATCTTTGCATTAAACTCTACTAAACAATTATATAAGACATAGTCTGGTGCAGATTGAAAAAAAATGTTGCACTTTCGATTAAATAGTTGGCTCTCATAAGACTGTTTCGAATTAATCTTTAATATGAATTATCATGCTTATTCATTTGAAAGATTCTTGATTGTTTTTAATGTTTAACATATGAGAATTTCAAGTAATTTGTTTTGATGGCATATTTAACAGGTGGTGACGAAATTACAGAGTCAATCAATTTCACCGACAATTATATCAGATGGATAAAAAGTCAGCCACTGTAAAGCAATCTCCGCCATTCCCACACATTCATTCAGTGGAAAAGTATAATTAATTGTGTCATACACAGCAGCACAGTCAAAATTAATAGTTCAAATTAATTTGCATCAGTCAGAATCAGCTCAGCTGAAGTTGATTATGTGCGGCTATATTACAGAAAACCAAAATCACATTTCTATGCTATAGATCTGTTGTAAATCCTTAATTACCCTGAAATATGCCGATAAGTCCCCAGTTAACAGTGTTTCCAGCTTTCTAAGCACTTGATTTTTCCTGGGCCTTTGCAAGACTCATAATTTGTTTTCATTTAGCTCCTTTGATCAGAAGTTGGAAGTTAATCTAAATCGGGAATTTGGAACGAAATCTTATGGTTTGCGCCAATTTGTTTGTCTGTCCAACTGTTTTGTTTTCTCCCATCTCTTCGTGTAACAGTTGCAGCTGCAGCAGGGCAAGTACAGCCAAGAATTCATCCCTGGCAACTAATGTATAACTGGATATCCAGTACGAGCATGGTTTGCATAATTCTACAGTGAATGGATGGGGGCACCTTTGTAAGATGCTCATGGTCTCTATTTATCTTTGGCTGTTTTTTTTTTGTTTTTTTTACAGTGGAGGTCAATAATCCAAAATTAACTCACTGAGAGAGTCTTTATCCAAACACAAAAGTAAGAGACATGCAGGCCATTTGTTTCCTCAACAACTCAACTCGGATAATATTTGTTATGTGAGGAGCTTCTCCACACTGCTGACTTTAGTCTGTTTAAGGAATTCAAAAGATTAATGAGGGTTTGCTTTGTTAGCTGTAAAGGGCTGCAGTTCATCGTAGAGGCAACTTTTCATTGCTTGTCGTAGAATTACAATTCTATTAATTCCTTAACTTTTATATTAAACTGGATTGAAGACTCCCTTTTAATGCTTTTATTATACAATTCCATCCATCCATTATGTATACAGCTCCATTCCTGGCTACGGTGGGCGAGAGCCAACCCCAGCTGTCATTGGTTGAGAGGTGGGGTACGACCTGGAATGGTTGCCAGTCAATCAAGGCTGACATACTGTATAGAGACAGACAACCAGCGACACTTTTTGAGTCCCTATATCTAAAAAAAAAAACATGTCTTTAGATTGTGCGAGGAAGCCGGAGTACACGGAGAACTGACACATTCCACACAGACTCGGGATTCGAAACAAGAACCTCCTCGCTGTGAGATAACAGGGCTAGTCACTGCACCACTGTGTAGCCCATTATATTAATGCATTTTAATTCTTACTGGTGCAGCCATCTATTCTTAAATGGTGCTAGCAATTCAAAAAAGGCGTATGTTTTAATAACCATAAGGCATGTAAGAAAGCTCAGCATCTATCTCAGAGAAAGATTTTAATACATCACGTTCCACAATAAGGGATGTAACGTCCCAATAGAAAAGGTCATCTCCAAGTCACTGAGGATCGACAAAGGCAGACCCAGTACAAGAGACTGTGAGAGTAAGAGATAGCAAAGCAAGTTCACTGCCCTTATCTGTGGGAGCTCAAATTCTGCTCCATTATTTATCAAGCTCAGCAGACAACAGTTACTCACCAAGATATGTCAGGTCAGCTCTCTCTTTAACTTCAGCCCTAATGCTCTTCAACATGTCTGACTCTCTGTGAGAACTGAAGTGGACATTTGCTGTGCTGTATCTTTTTTTCTTTCTTTGTCCATCTGTCCCGCTTGTGCATTCAGTCTCATTTACATATATGTCCTCATTTTTTAGCAATGCAAGGTCACGCAATGCACCCTCTGTCTGTTATATATCTTGTTTGTGTCTTAAATTTGAAGGAGTAGGCTTGCTGTTTTGAACAGTTAAGTTGGGAAAAAGTGCAGTGCAGTATAAAAATTGCACACAGTATGCTCACTTTCACATTTTCACACTTTTTTAATTACCAACAAAGCACGAAAGGCAACATATCTGGGTTTACAATAGAACGTCCAGTTGTCTCTGAACTGAATGCCTGCACTGAGATTTTCCCCTCAGTTTGATAAAATAAGTGTTCAAACTCAACACCAGATTTTCCAAAGTATTTTATCTGACAGGAGAGCAGTCAGGGGGGGCCCCATTACATCTTATTCACTTAGAAAGTAGTGAAGCCTTAAGATTGGTCTGACTTTCTGGTCCACAGCAAGATGGTTTGGCTAGTCAGTTTACCGAGTCATTTAATATCTGATGGAGGGTAAAGCAATATTGACAATGATTTTGATGAGCTCTTTACCCTCCATCTAACTGCAATAATGTGTTGACTGATTTTTTGAGAGTGCTATAAAGCTATTGGCCATTAAATCAGTAAGTGAATTATTTCTGAGCAGTATGATCCACAGAGAATTATTACATTTCCTTATTGCTACATACCTAAAAATACAAATATGTACAAGCTGCTAAGCATTATTTTCACTGATCACAAGTATACCTTCCTTTTGCATGATTACAATCATTTGGTATCTTATGGTCCAACACATATAGTCTGTAGGGTTGTGGTGATTAGCATCATTGCTCACGGCAAGAAGGTTCGTGGTTCAAATCTTGCAAGCCCAACAGAGAGTGAATGATGCATGTTCTCCAAGCAGGATTTTTTCCTTATCATTTATACCTTCCTGTTCCATGACTGCAGTCATTTGGTATTTCATGGTCAAACACATGTTTGGTATAGTTGTGCAGTTGTTAGCATCATTGCTAGCAGCAACAAGGTTACTGGTTCAAATTCCTAGTACAAATGGGAGTGAATGGGATTAGTCAGGCTTTCCAAAACATTTGGTGGTCCAACCCAAAGTGGGCTTGCACAGAATTCAAAGAAATGTAACTGAAATGTGTAATTATTCATCAATAAGTACGATATTGTACATTCAAATACATTGACCACAGGCTACTAGGCCAATGCCAAAACAGGACACTGGCAGAACCTCTGTCTGCCTCTCATTCATTTTGCAGAAATTCCTATGCCCACAATCTGGGAAAAGTAAATGTTAACCTGAAACAGGGGTAGAAAAGCTATTACATGATTGAAAATAAATTACTTCTAGCAAACTCTGGGGTCGACAGAGCTATGTGAAGTCAAAGCAGGGTCACAAGCCAAAAGAGTTTGAAATCCACTGGGAAAAGCACTAAAAATAATGAATAGATGGACTAATGCAAAGCAATCTTTACTTACTAACTTACAGGATTTGCAATAAGTAATCTATTGGCCACAAACAAAATGTATATCATTTTAAGTGTTCAAGACCAAAAGCAGCAGGAATAAAAGAGCAAGTAGTGTGACATTATCAAAGTGCAACAGTCTTGAGGAAACAAGGTCTGCATTCAGGGATAGATTGGGCAGTAAAAGTCAGACTTTCACATGGGTCGAACTTTCTCAATTGTTTTTCAGCTAGACAGTCAATTTTAATCACTGCTGGGGTTGCTCCTTAAATTATTTTAACCCAAACCACAATGCTTCCATTGCCATGCCAAAGATGGTATCTTTATCTTTTAAAAAAGTCACATCTCATTCCAAAACAAAGTTTGTTTTCTACATAAACATAGAAAAAGTAGGTAGTTAACAGGGTGCAGGGTAGTGCAAAATCTCCAGACTTAGGAAGACGATATAAAGACCCACACACTTGCTAAAATGCCACAAATAATTTTAATTGATAACAGAGATTAAACCAGAGGTCTTCTTTGGATAATAATTTCTTCAAGGTTTGCGCAGACATAACCAAAGCTTAAATGTTGCTTTATACGTTCATTATAAGAATGAAGATTGAAGGATTCTGTTTGTTTGTTTGTTTGTTTTTATCAATTATCGTTTTATAGTGTGAAATGTGATGATTATTGCATTATATAGGGACTAGTAGAATGGCTCGTTATGAAATATTAAGAAGTAAATATAAGGCCTCTTTAACATAATTTTACACATTGACGGCAGATGCTGCTGTATGTAGAGTGACCAACAAAATAACTAATCCCGTTCATACACATGAGTATGCTGCAGAGGAAGTGAAAGGGTTAAAGAGGACATACTGTATTATAGCCCTTTTTAAACAGTCACCTGTGGTCTAAATTAAAGGTCTGTGCTGTGCTTTGGTCGAAATATAACATGAATCAAGCACCAGAGGAGATTTGTGAGCCTGGATAAACCAGCTCTCTGAGAACGCTCCATTTCGATGTATGTGTCTCTTTAAATGCAATGAAGACCTTGTGAGTTTTTCCATTAGACATCACTCCTCTGTAGCAAGAAAAAAAAAATGGTGGACCTGCGCAAAAAGTTTGCTCTAGGCTGGGGGTTGAGTCGATAGGTGGAGAAAATAGGGGAGGAGAAGGGATTTTTTTTTTTTTTACCAAAATCCCAATGTGATGTCACAAGGAGAGTACATTTGAAACGGGGCATTTCTCTATGCGTTGTAAGATGTATGCTGACCACAAATAAAAGGACTGGATGGGTTTATTTCACAGTTTGTTGTTTGGTTGACCCTCGGGTGACCCACATATGTGTTTAAAAAAATACTGTCAAAGTGGATATGTCCCCTTTAAGAGTCTTGCGCATGGACTCATTGGACGTGTTGTTGCAGGAGCTGGGGATCCACAAGCAACTCTGCTGGAGAGAAGACTGACTCTCCCACCCTCCCCACTCTCCCAACATTTTGGTTTATTTGAGCCCACACTTGAAACTGCATCAGTGCTTGTATATTAATATCCACACATTAAAAATGAACTACAGTCATACATACTCAGTCTAGATTAACATTTGTGCAGAACATTATTAGAAAGAGAATCTCTGCAAAGTGACTGACATTAGTACACAAAAAAGAAACCTTTCACCTCAACAGTACGCTATCTGATGTCCTGCTATCAGTTATCTGAAACTTCACAAAACACAATGTTACCCTGATAGAATTGGTGCGTGTGTGTGTGTGTGTGTGTGTATGTGTTAGCATTCTGTTAAATGACAGGGAGGGGCTGGCAGAGAGAATACTGTACTTCAAATGACTCATAACAAGAGTCTTTATCCCAAGATAATATCTTTCAAACACATAATGCGTTATTTATCTATTGACTACAGCGCTCATTGGGTTGGTATTTAGAATTCAAATCATTTCCACTGTGGTCTATTACCCTGGAATTGATATGGACTGAGCAAGCTGGGCAGAGTCATTAAATAAAGAAAAAGTCATTAAGCAAAATTAGCTTGCTGTTGTAAATATCACAGAATAAACTGCCATGAAGGGATAGTTTTCACACAAAACAAATATGCTACATAATGACTGGGTTAATGTTTTGTTGCACATGCACCTCATATATTTGCATGGCTTTTAACTGACTGAAATTGTTAGTCTGAAACTGAAACTGACTAATTGACTAAAATTGTTTATGGCGTTGCAGTGTTATCGTACCATGAAAGACCATGGTTTCTCTTTTGTTTTGTCAGTGTCAAAAAGATGCACCCTGTAATTTAACACAATTACAAAAGCCATGAATGTTTGAGACTCATTTCTTCTATTAAGGGCAACAATGTTGTGTCTTAAGTACGGTAATGCATGCTTTTAACTGGAACCCTTTGGACACCTTTTACTGCAAGTGTGTCACACTTATTACCCAGGTAGTCACTGTTCAAAAATAAAACGTCTAAGTACACTTGATTTGCACTTAGTGGGGATGATCAAGTTTACTCCCCATGACAACACTAAAAAATTCATGTTAACCACATTATGGCTAATGGATCTAATGGACAAATATTTATTTTCTGTGCAGTCTGTCTTACTTTAAAATGCAATATTTTGTTCTCGTGCAGACAATGGTGGCTCATTACAAAGCATCACAACAGCATTTGGGTGTGAGGCAGTGGTGCACGAGCTGGAATTATTCCATTAAGTTGTGACCTTGTTAGACCTTGAACAGAACAGTCTGCTACTACCAAAAAGTAATTTGATATCTTCAAAACAGTCCAAGTACATTTATCCACATCGCTGTTGTGGTTGATGAAATGTAAAAGTTGTACTGTAACCAGAGGATATACACCGGATATTTTTAGATAACCTCCTTTAACTTGAACATTTGTCTAGGTTTTAATGGAACACAGGGGCGAAGTAACCATAATAATAATAGTTTTATTTGTAAAGCGCTTTTTAACACAAGTCACAAAGCCCTTTACATTAAAAGCCAATAGGCAACAGATAGAAAATAACATGTAGAAATAAAACAAAAATAAGAAGACAATGTGTTTGCTTCACTGATCTCCTCCGGCATGTCATTCCACAGCCTAGGAGCCTGGACAGAGAAGGCTTGCTCACCCTTGGTTTTAAGGTTGGTTTTAAGAACCAACGATCTCCGGTTGCATGAGGGCTTGTAGGGGTTCAGGAGGTCAGCAATATAATCTGGAACTGACCATCTACAAGCTTAAAAAGTCATCACAACTTTTAAAATCAATTCTAAAAGATTTTTTTTTCTTTTAAAACTGGTTTCATGTGTTCTCCAGGTAAATTCAAGCAGGAAGCAGGATAATCTCTGCGCCTTGATCAAGGGCATTGCAGCAGTGCTCAGGAAATGGTCTGGTACCTCTCCAGCTATCAGCCAGGACTTGAACAGTCCTTGCGGCCCCGACATACTGAGCTACTGCCGCCCCCAAATGTTTCCTGATGGGGGGGAATTGAGCTTCTTGCCCAAGGACACATCAGACATGTTGCTTGCCAGAGCTGGGGATCGTACCCTCAAACTTCCAATTGAGAGACGACAACGAGCCTACCCACTGAGCCACAGCCACCAGCCCAAAAATGAGGGCATCAATATGGAGTCTCATCGCCAAAGACATTGCATATTTTATCTTTTCTTAAACTGTTTACTAAATAATTGCTCACTCTTAATTAAGTCTCTTGATTTAAATGGGGTGCACTTATGCTTCCCCTCTTTCTCACTTTAGCGCTTTGTGTTATATGTGTGCACTTCACTTATAGTTCACAAAGAGTTGATCATGGTTTGCAGCAATATGATATACATTCTATTAATTTAACTATTTGTATTCACTTGATAATGCTTTATTGTTTAACCCAGTAATTAGAAACTCAGAATGAAGAATTTGTATGTATTGTTTTTGTGCAGCCTATCCTCTCATCACTTGCAGAAAGAGTGATTTAAGGGAAGCAGATATAAACATTACTAAGCCATAGATCACAGTGTAAAAATATGATTTTGAGTTGGTGGCATTTACTGACATTCTCTAACCCACTTCATCATGTCACTCTGACACATGCTATTTCCATGACTCTATTCAGCTTCATTTTTGATCACTTGAATTACACAGACATGTATTGATGTTGTTTTATTGCAAAGTAGATTTATAGTTTGTTTTTTGTTTTTTTGTTACTGTGTCGTCAGTCATTCAGAATTATTGAATGCCCTGAAGAGCAATTTGCGTAATTCAACACAAACGTACCTTTGTTCCTTTTTCATGTACATCTTTGAAATCATTGCACAAAATACATTCCTGGCACATTTATTTCATGGATGTGCTTCATAGATATTTTAATTTTACAATAGGATGCAATAAGTTGTGTGATTTTTTTTGCACACGCTATCATGTAATCAGTCTGTCCAGAAAAACAAAAAATAGAACACTGATTGACCTGATGGTGTAAATCAACCCTTCCTGTATCTATATGGCTAATAACAGCTGTTCTCTCAAGTAGATGGCTGTATAATGTTGCCTTAGCAACCAATCTGTTTCTGTCTCTCTAAACCAGCGACACTCCATGTGGGCATTACTGGGTTCGTAAAGGTCTGACCATATGAAGCACAAATTAAGTGTTCTTAGTTTTAACCTTGTATGCTCACAGAACAGCAGCAGCCTGATAGTTTAATTATTTAATAACTGATCATACGGTCAAAACATGGCTGTGTGGTATTTCAAATCTTCAGACCCAAATTTTCTGAGCTTCTGTGAGGCTAGTTATGTAAGAATGGTTATATTGCAGGTAAAAACTTTCTTTTAGTTTGCATTCATCTTGAAAACCTTGACCTCCTTTCAGTACAGTAGCAGTATGTAGAAGAAAAGGGAGGTATTCAGAGCTTTCACTTTATTTAAAAGGTTGTAGCAGTGAAATAACAAGTTTTACTTTAAACTCCACAAAAACTTAAGGGTTAATGTTGCTCTCATTTTAACATAGCATTGTTCTTAATCCTCTGGCTAATTTTGCATCAATATACAGTAGTTGTTTAATTAGCCGTAGCGCCAGAATCGATTTGTGACGTCATCCAAATATTGACTGCAACCTTGTCAAGAAGTTCAGATCAGGGCCACTCTGGATGTGTGCGTCAGACATTTAAATATTCGAGCCCTCGAGCTACTCAATAAACAGAATATTGATATGAAAGAATCTGTCGGTCTAAAGATTATGATTGAATGTTGCTTTTCAGGGTTTGCTGCTAATGTTATATTTTCCATTCTGGCATGGTAGTTGCAGAAGATGTGTGGTTCAATTAAATGAAAAACAAGCTTCATTAGTAGAAAAAGAGTCAAATATTAAATATGCAAATTTTGCATTTGACGGTCGCTGCATAGCCTAGAGGTCAAGTTGTGCGCCCGCAACCAGAGGTAGTAGTCCCCATTGCAGTGTCTGTGGGTTTGAGTCATACCTAGGGAATTTCCCACTCTCTTCTCCTAACATTTTCTGTCTCTTTCCAGCTGTCCTATCTGATAAAATCAACACACACCCCGACAAAAAAAAATGCATAATGCTAATGTAATGTTTTAAAATTGCTATATGGCAAAAATGAGCCAATGCAAGAAAATAACTCCTATTGTTATGCAGACAAATGATTCTGGCGTTGGGGTGTTCAGCGGGCCTGGCTGATGGCTCTTGCTCTCATCCTTCACCAGGAGGTCTGTGACAGAAGAGAATAGAGGGAAGGCAGACAGCTCTGGAGGCAGGTCTCTCTGCAGCGTTCTTCTCCAAAGGTCACTTGTGCTTTCAGATAAATAAAACAACACCTGGCTCTAAGAGGAGCTGCCGGCTCCATGCCAATTCCTGCAGAGATACAGGGGTCCCAGGTGCCAAGCACAGCAACCACTTTGAGCTGCCAGAGGCTGAACATTACACCCTTTATCCGTAAGGTGGGCTCGGTGCACTCACGTCTGACAGTAGCTTGGCTTTTTAGCTTTAAATGAAAACATACCATGAACAACAACAGTCCTATTGATGCACAAACAGGTATGCACTTAAAACAGTCTGCATTGGGCCCAAAAAAAAAAAAAAAAGGCAGACATTCTTCTACTTACCAGTTGAAACTACTTTTCATCACTGCAGAATGGGGAAAAAAAGCGTACATAACTTAAATACACTTGATTATTCCAGTTAGTATGTTTGCAAAGTTCCTTTGGGTACACCACTGAGGTTAAAATGTAACTTTATGGATTTTAGTATTGCCCTAAGGAGTGCTTTCAGCAGAAAAAAATTCAATTGAAACAATTATGTTAAGCTCCCATTCACATGTATTTACATTAACGACCCGAGTTACTTTTTAATACTGGATTTTTGACCTTCTTTTAACAACAGGGTCTATTTACAAAAAGCAGGTGAAAATGTAAAGAGGGAAATGGAAATTAAACTGCAGACTGTAAAGGCCTACAAAGCTCAGTGTCTTGTTTAAAAAAAACAACACAGATATCAGGCTTTAAAACCACTGACAGAGCAACAGAAACAACTCAGTTGTATTTTGTGTAGTGCATGATAGACAGATCCCTTAAGAAGTCTCAGAGTCCAATTATATGTTTGTCTTCGTTCTTCGAGCGCCACCCCAGTCTCATAACCTTTACCTTTGTTGTCGGACCTGGAAAAACCTCATGTGATGACTCTATAGGGGTTCAGTGTATAGTGTGAAGGCTCTCTTTGCCAAGTCCAAGCATGACTGTTATCACCTGATCTGACATTGGGACCATATGGTAAGACATGCTATAAATCTTTGGTAGTTTGACCATGAAAGAAATAAGCCAGAGTTGGTCAATGGGAGATAAGCATTTCAAGATGAACTCAACTGCCATTTGATAATTTTGTTTTAAGTCACATGATTAGTTATTTCTTGTTTGATTGATTGACTTGTTGCATTTTTTTTGTTTGCAGTTGACTTAGAGGTTTGGTACCAGTTGCTAGAAAGAATTGACTTCCCTAATTTATCATGCTTGGATGTTTCAATCAGGCAAAATGTTATACATGGGCTGCGAGTTTGGCTCAATGCTGTAAATAGGTATTTGATTTACAGAGGATGTAGCCCTTGAAGCTGAAGCTCTGGCTTCATCTGCCACCCTCTGCCATTTATCGCAGGTCATCCCCTTCTCTCTCAGTTCTGTTTCCCAATCCTGTCCACTGTCCAGTCCTCTCAAAAGGGCACTAAAGTCATCGTAAGCTGTATTGTTGTGTACACATAGTACGTGTTTACCCTTTGATATAAGATTTTAAAATGTGGCTGTTTATTTATTGAGCCAGAGAATCTCTCTACAGCCATCAGACTGAAAGCTTTCAAAGTATGGACAGTTTATGTGTTTTTGATGAGGTTGGGTTAATGCTGCCATACAGGAAGTAAAGAGCAAGACATTCTTCATCATCATGGCATGCAGGAGAGCTAATTAACTTATATTAGCTAGTTAATGTTACTGAACGTTTGTATGAGGATCACATCCAGTAGAACTGCTACACTCTGTCATTGTTAGCCTGTCATATTTGTCTTCATCGCCTTAGACGACATTTTCAGATTTTTTTTGGCCAAACCCATTTTTTTTTTAAAAGATTTGTTTTTGGCCTTTTTGCCTTTAATGATAGAGGGAGGAAGGTGGATAGAGTCGGAAAGGGGGGAGAGAGTGGGGAGAGACATGCGGGAAATGGGCCACAGGCCGGACGCGAACCCGGGCCGCCCGCGCGCGAGGACTGAGCCTCAATACGTGGGGTCGCGCGCACTGCCGCTGCGCCACCGGCGACCCCGGCCAAACCCATTTTTAAGCTATATCAGCCTCCAGTGATAGCATCAGGTATCTTCCCAGTGGTGTCTGGACTCCGTTGAGGGCCGATATCTTCAATCACCTCTTCTCTCTGTAGAGTTCAAGCGCCATGCAAAGGTTAATATCACATGTAAAATAAATATTTACCTTTTATTCATTAACTTTACTCTTTTGATTGAACTCTCTTCTCTTCTACAAATCTATGTGGCATGAGTCCGGTAAATTCTCCATAGCGTGCAGCAGTAGAAAGTTATCCTTGCCCGTCAGGTTGTTGGGTCCTCAAGTCACATAATGTTTAAAAGAAGGAATAGGTAGACTTGTACCAAACCATCCCATTTATTCATTCATTACTCCACACTGACCTGAAGTTAACCCAGCTTTAAACACTGAGCAGAGCTGTCAAAGCTGTTAGATTCTTTCTGAATGGCACAATAGCTCTCAGATAAGTCTCCTTTTTACCCTCACTAAAGCATCCCTTGAACTTTAGATGTGATGCCAATTGGAAAACAGTCTCGAAGAATCAACAAAAGCAGCCCCAGTTTAGAATGCCACTTCCGTAACATCTCTTAGAAGTGTAGCTTCATGGACCACTACAAAATAAAAGACAAGGCACAAGTCTTGAGCACAAAGCATCAAATATGTCCATGTTCATTGTGAATAAAAGGCATTTAAACCTTACGTTTTTTGTTCTTTGAAGAGTTCTTGGGGTTATTCTCTGAGTTTATTATTTCAAGCTACAATACATGACATTGACAACTATTCATGTGAGGTCTCTCAGAAAAAGAAAGACTTTCTCGGAAACAATTCAGATTTTTATACCCACAAGACATTTTTTTGATATTCATTACTGATTGCTCTATTATGAATTCAGGGTCTTAAACTTAGTATTGGATTTTCAAAACTAAGTTGAATGAATGTGCTTTCCATTAACTGAACAAAGGGAGCACTCGCCAAAAGAGCCTCTCTTGGATGTAAGGCTTTTGGTCAGATCTCTGTAGCTATGCAAAGGCGGTTGTGCTACAAAAAGGAGGCGGATTACATAAGTAATACAACATAATTTGATATTTAGGAATTCATGAAAATAGACAATTTGAGCTTTTGATTTATTCAGTTTTGGGTGTTTGTAGTTTGACATTTTATTTTGAAATGGCTGTTGTAAAATAGACTGTCTGATTTGACACATGAGAAAATAAGCAGAAAAATGGGTGGAGAAAAAGTTTAACATTGGAAGAGCTGCAGAGAGAAGAAGAGCAGACGCATGAATTTGATGGTCTGTCAACCATGTCATTGGAGCTGCCACGCATGTAGTGCCATCATTCCTTTGTGCACAATCATTATTCTGGACAGGCTAAAGCAGTCAGGTAACAAAAAAAAAATCAACAGCATACCAGCAACAGCAATGAATAGATAACAAGAAACAAAAACCAATAACAGCAAACAGAGAGGGTGACCCAGCAGAATGGATTATGAAGGACAGTGTGTGTGTGTGTGTGTGTGTGTGTGTGTGTGTGTGTGTGTGTGTGTGTGTGTGTGTGTGCATAGGAGTGATTTATTGTGCACAGGACGGAGTGTATTGCATGTCTACGATGAAACCAGAAATAATGATTTGTATGTAAATAAGGTTAATCATTTATTCGCAGAGGTTGGGTTTTATTAAAGAGCTTGACGCATCTATGATTCATTTGATGGGAGGTCTGGAGAGGTCATAACTTGGATTTTCTTTTCGCTTTTTACAAAAGAAATGTAACTTTAAAATTGGGATTTTTAGAATGTATTTTTATAAATCGTGATACCTTTGATTGGGGGGGATAAACTGATCTTTTTACACGTAAATTTGGAGGCATATTTGGTTGGGTCAATATGTGTGCGTGTGTGTGTGTGTTTGTGTAAAATGGGAGTATATCAGCGCTCTAACAACGGTAGAGAAGGAGGTCAAGGAAAACAAAAGGGGAAAGCCTGTATGCAGTACTTTTGATCGTTTGGCAGGCCAGCGAGCTGCAGAGATTTTGACGATGTTGTGCACTGACAACCACATAAAACACACCTCAGATCCATGATAGTGCTGCAATCTCGGTAGACCTTCAGGTTTTATATGGCATGATGTGCGAGGATGAATCTACACCCTATAACACTCAGCTGAGCACCCTCTGCGCCCTTTACTTTACATGGTTTATTTTCTTCTTGTGCAGTCAGTTGCCTGTTCGATGCGCTGAGCTACAACCAAAACAAGTGGGCTGCAATAAATCCTACATTCATGAGGCTTATTGCATTCGGTCTTTGTTTACTCTCTGTCACAGAGGTGTTGATTCAATTCCATAGTCAAATCTTTGGAGGCTGTTGAGTAATGTGGTGGACAGTTTTTACATCTGAGAAAGCTCATTTAAAATCACATGTGGAACAAACACTAGACAATGCCAATATACATGCTGACACAGGGGCATAAAACTGCACTTGCAAAATGGTCAGACAGAAGATGGAAATGAGTTTTATGTCAATATACAGTAGAGCACATCTAATCTTAAACATATAATTCAACAGTCCAGAGGAGCCGAGGAGCCGAGCGGTTAGATGATCTTGGAGAGATACAACAAAACCTAAAGAGGTTCAAGGATCCGAGATATGTAAACAACAAACTTTGATTTTCCTTTAAGTTCACTTTTGGGCTTGAAAGTTAATTCTGACACGAACTGGAAGCCATTAGACAAAGGTAAACGGGGGATATCGACCCTTAGAAATGTTTTTGGTTGAAACAAGGAGTAGAAAAATGCAATCTCAAATTTCCCTTATGACACAATACATCATAGTTGTTCGGTATAAAAAATAAAGTCAATCCTATTTTAGAAATAGGAAGGGAGAAGGCTTCAAGTTTAGACTTCCTATACTACTTTACTACAAAAAGATGTTATGTAAACTGAATGATTCCCTCCCACTTTCAAAAAAGACAAGTTAAAATTAAACACATTGGAAACACACTTGTCTGTAAGGGTTTCTGATTGCAGCAGTGTCTACAGCTGCTGCTACTGCCAATTAGCTCTTGGCTTGTACCACATGTACTCCATTTCAGGGGGTGTTGTTGTGTTGGTTTTGTTTTTCTTTGTTCCAATCAAGCAAAGTTATAGTATATGTTATAATCTGTCACATGTAAGACTTCTCATAGATGTGTAGCTTACATAAAAATGGGCTTTTAATATGTGCACATTTCCACAGGGTGTGAGGATCATTGTTACACCAATAGAAAAGATGTAGATTTTGCAATCGGTACTATCACACAGACTACTGGAGGAAACTACAGAATTATGCAGATGAAATATTTCATATATTTTAGCAGTGTTGGGGGTAACACGTTGCAATGCAAAGTGGGTGTTGTGACCCCCTAAGGGGTATGATATACAACTTTAGTCTAAGATGTATCCTGAAATGGAAGTAATATGTAAAAATAATTTAAGCAAAGTAGGTGTCTGCTGCTTACTACAAATACACAGACAATTCTACAAATAATTTAACAAAACACACCTGTGTATCTGTTTATCAATTGTTTTGTGTCCACTGAGTCCAACGGTTTAGACATTGAGATGACTTATGTTCTGCGTCTAGCCTTTCTTGCAAAACATTTCTCAGTATGATTGTCGTATATATCAGTATATTTATATCTAATCACTTTCCTTCTTCACAGACCTCACGTTCTTTGGTTCACTTCCTGGTTTCTCCTTTCCTCTCTTTTCCCTTGATTGGTTGTTGGTTGCACTCTGTCACTCGTTAGTTAAATAGAATTCACCTGATCAATGCTTTTTTAAAGACTGAACTCCCTTGCACTTGCTTTTTCATTACATTCACAAAGGGCAGCAGTTCAGCACTGATGGTTAAAACGCCTTGTGTGTTTTTTTTTACCCCTTTATTACACTCAACCCAAAAAATGTTGCCAACCATAATCGAACTTTCCTGATTGGATTGATGCATCCTTATGCCCATGGGGATAGTTGCCCAACAAACCGTTCCTAACAATGATATAAATATATAGGGATATGTTTATATGTGGGGTGTCTAGCATAGTTACTTTGGGGAGTTCCGAGCTGAAGTTTGGGAACCTGTAATTCCTTTATTTAAATGCAAGATAGGGACCAAAACCACCATGAAAAAAATCAATCAAAAATCCCTTTATACATTACAGTTTTCTCACGTGGCCTGAGTTCAGATTTTTCTTTCAGGGAAAAAAAGGGACCAGACTTTAACTTATCGAATGCTCCATTTTATATGTTTAAGTGAGAATTTAATTGACATGTTTTAACGTCAAATGTTTTTTGTTTTTTTGAATTCTGTCTTGTATGCTGTGGCCTGTTCTTCAACTCCTCCATCCAGCATCAGTCATGCAGATATTCAGTATTAATTATTCTTTTTTTTTTTTTTTTATCACGATGTTGCAAAGCGCCAAAGCAATGATTACAATTAGTATTGACATACTTGATATAAGACTTGCTCCTTGATTCCTACAGGTTATCCATTAATTGATTCAGTGACAGCAGTGACTGTGAAAACCTAAATGGCTGACTGTGAAAATCCCTGTTCCATCTTATCGAGCCCCAATTCCCTCGCCCTATAATGTGCCGTGATACTGTAACACTAGCCTGGCCCTGGTGCAAAAACAGCCTCAGCAGCAGCAAGAGAAAGAGAAGAGGCAGTAATAGGTATGTCAATGGGGCCATAGTACCAGCTGGTTCACTTGGGATCTAGCTCGCTGTTCTCTAGTAGCACTTTCAGCTATTTGTGGAAAACGGCACAAACATATCATAAGACATTTTTAGTGCACAGTGTACAACAGCTTCCCAACAGACAAATATCCTTTTAGGATGATGCATTCACGACACATGCAAAGATTTTATTTAGGCCAGTGTAGGCCAATGCTAAAACAAGCAGAATAAATGGAAAGGTTAGATTTTAATTTGTTTGCAATGATAGATGGTATACACAGGAAGCTTCTTGTACTATACTGTGGTTACTGAAGAGAAAAATAACTAGGTTTGAAATGATCATACCCTGTAGTTTATTAGCACACTGTGTTACTGAAGAATACCATATCATAAATAATTCACCCGAATTTTAACAATATGCAACTTCGCTACTGCCTTCCAGGCTTTGTGATTTATAGCTGAATCCAGATCCAGGCCCAGACCCCTTGCTAAAAACATAAGTTTATAATATAATAAGTCACAGTGAACTTAACAGAGATCTATGATGCACAGGGACACTGATGGTACTCCAAGGCCCAACAGACTCCCTTTTTCTTCTGCAGGTGTGATAAATTCTCCTAACATCAACAACCACGGTCTATTCTATCCACGCATACACAGATTCTTATAATTAAAGCCACGGTGTAAGTGGAGATACCGAATGGAGGTAACTTCTTAACTCCCTCAGCTGTTGGCTTTAAAAAATCCAACTCTAATTGGTATCCCACTTGCTCTGTATGTGCTGAGAAAATGTGGTTGGATATCCGAAGCGTTTATCGACAGAATCTTCTTTTAAACATGCAGAGGAAAGGGGGGGAAAAAACCCTGAAATGTTTCAGGAAGTGGTTGATTGCATGCAACCTTGTCCAAATAGCCTTTCAATGCCCCTTTCCCTCTTTCATTATGTGCTTTACGCAACTATCTTATGTTTTGCAATACCTGCGCAGAGGGAGTTCAATGTTGTGTCAGGTATACTCTGAATGGAAACCCTACCCATCACTGAAAGTAATTGGGCACATTAAACATCTATGTGAACCCTATACATAACAATGTGTATTTGATTTATATTTGTACATCCTGTGGGGATAATGCTATAGGAAAAAAAAGCAATAATAAGAGAATGTTATCTGCAGGCAGATGAGAGAGCTACTCGAGGATGTTCCACTCTTCATAAACTATCTCAGCTATGTTTTAAACTTTTGAATGCATGAGGACTGAAATGAAGGTAACCATGACATTCTTCCTTGGCATTATTATTTTGCGGATACAAGTGATTAAGCCTTTATTTCTTAGAACCTGCTCTTGACAGAGCTGCTCTGTAGCTAGGCAACATTGAATAACATGTAAAATCAGTTCAACACCATCATGCCCAATCCAGGAGAGCGCTTTCAAAAACCGTTTAAATTCTTCATGACATTTTTCTTTTTTTGTAGCCATAAAGTCACCAAGCTAAAGATAAACAAAGCTAGTTCAGTATTGTTTGACAATAGCTGTTTGCACAATGCACTCTTGAATCTAATAGACCATTTCCAGATTTATCTGTACCATGCACTCAATCTGAAAGCCAATCAAATCGCACTCAGGACTCTCCAGAAGGTCAGTCCAGTGAACTGTTGGATATTTGTTTTCTACAGTTATGACAAAGGTTGAATGTGTATACAAAAGCACAATGTGAACCTTTGCAAATCCCTGAGTCCCAACAGCTGACAGACAGCAGAACTCAACTGCAGCTCGACTGATGTATTGTGCACAAACTTCACACGATGGTGGCAAGGCCCAGGCCTCCAACTGGGATAGTAGTAATGTCAAAGACAAAACTTTCAACATCACAGCTATAAATTGTGAGCTCTAATATTCTGTAGTGTCAAATACTATGGAAGACAAATAAATCCATTGGGATTTTTATTTTTTTTGTCAGTGGGGGTGAAGGGTTGACTTGTCTGTTGTGCTCTCTGTGATTTCATCTCCCACAGAGCACAACAATCAACTCCACCCTCTCTGAATCAGACAAAGATTTTATTTTTCACACCACTGAAAGGTTTCTCTAATTTGCGTCTCGCGGTGACAGTGATTTCCCCTGACAATCCACAAAACAGAGCAGAAAAGGAACCATGTGATTAGCAAAGACGAGGCAGCTGCCAGGACTTGAACTTCACGGAGAGAAAGGCAAGGCAGAGGCAAAGATGGCAGTTTTGTTTTTATTTATTTTTCTCTCACATAAAATGCTTGGCAAACATGTCTAATCAAAAGATTAACATGGTACATTGTTTGACTTTTTTTGTGATTACAGGGAAAATGCATCTACATGCTGGCTGTGTTTTTATTTTTGTAGTGTTTTTACAAGAAAGAGCCCATGTCTTCAAGTAAAATGTATTTAATGAGAAAATAACGCTAAGAAGCTGTGTCTGTTGTGAAGCTGTAGATGTTTAAACAAATAGCATTTTTTTTCTATGAAAAGTGGATTTCTGAGGATTTATATCATGGACAATAAAAGACAATGGTTTTGTTGTGGAGCGAGGGGTATGGGCTTCTTTTACAGAGATGAAGGTCAGGGGTCACGCAGCATTATGACGGTGATGGTCGACAGGGTCAGTGCTGAGATAAAGTGTTTTCCTTGGCTGTACAGGACAGTACAGTCCTGCTGGGAAGTTTTTTTTTTTTTTTTTTTTTTTTGTGACTATGAGTCCTGAGGGAGCCCCAGTGGAGCAGAGCTGTGTTCAGAGCTCGTTGGCAGATCTCCCAAAGCTCCTGCATGGTTGATATAGGGCCAGCCTATCTGCTGTGACAACTCCTTATTAAAATCTAGTGCGTTTGTCCTTTTTCTCCCTCCCCTCTTCTCTTCTTCTTCCTGTTTTTCCCCCCACCTCTGTACCGTCCCACCTCAACAGTAGGGGGGTTGGGGGAATGGAAGAGGACATAAATTCAACGTGCCGCTCCAGGCAAGGTCTTCATCAGAAGCTCATTTCTCATCATTTTACCTAAAGTCAGCAGTCTGCCTCTATAATTACACCAGGTTTTAGTGAATACATCTCAAGGAAGCGTGTGCCTGCTCTCCATTGTTGAGTTATTTTGCACAATAAATGGTTTCAAGGAGTGAAATCACTCAGTTAATCTGACAGAAGAACAGTGGTTGCAGAGGAAAACAGGGGGGGGAAAAGGAAGAAATTAAGGCCCTCTTTGCATTAAACATGAAATAATGTCATTATGTAAAATAGTGATAAATTATGAAACTGGCATATCTTCATAGAATTTGCTTTAAATACAGACTCTCATTCCATCCATGCATTTTTTCACCTGTCTCTTCAACTAAAAGATAATGCACTGCACTCATTAGTATTTACAAATTGAAAATAAAAGCTGTCTTCTAAAGAATGAAAACTGATATATATGCATGAGCCTTCCCGTCTGGAGTGTGACTTTGCACTCGCCTTTTGTCCTTGTTTCATTAGTAATCATGCAGCCGCTGAAATATTAATTTAGTATTTTTAACTAGCAGCCATTAGTGCTTTGGGGTATAATTTTCTGTCAAGAAGGTCAAATCATATGAACAAATTCTAATCATGACCAAGAAAAGGGGCTATATATGTTTCACTGAATCGGCCCCTTGCTATAAAGCAGCAGCACAGGCATTTGTGTGTGTGTGTGTGTGTGTGTGTATGCTGAAGTGTGACTTTGCAGTGATTAATGTCCTGCGTCCCCGTTCTGTGAGAGGGAGATAATACAGGAGGCTGTGGCCTTTGTGTTCTCAGTTTGTGTTAATGCCTGCACCTATCATGAGATTTTAAAAGGCCTGAAGAATCACATTGGTCGGGATCTGTTCACGGATTGCCTCCTCTATGCGGGGGCGAACATAATGAAAACAGAGTCGAGGACTGATGCACAAAGAAAAAAGCATCCTGTAATTACCTGTACCAATAATTGTTGTTTTTGTCCTGTCCTGTTACAGTTGTATGTTTATGTCATCATTACAAAGGATTTCAACAAAGTAAGCAATGTTAGAATTATTTCAAACTGCTCCCTCCTGTTTGAAACTCTGATTTAACTACTAATGATGAATTAAAATCATGTTTACATCATTAGTTAATTGATACGAATTAATTTGCTGCATGTCACAGACAGAAAGGCACAGGTCTGTAAAAGAAATTAGCTACTTGAGCACAAGTATAGTGTAAAACTTCTGCTTTAATTTTCTAATATGGGATATGTCTTCACAGCTTTTAAACTCTGAAATAACTGATCTTTAAAGCTTTAAGTGTCTCTTCTAAGTTGAATATTGTCAAATTATTGCTACTGATATGTGCAAACTCCTGATTGTGTTGGAGTTTTTTTTTTTCACTATTGATAGACAGCCTGCTCTTCCTAATTTTAGATTTCTGCCACAGTGCCAATGTGCAGCCAAATGCCATGGCCAGCTCTGCTTGGAGGAGGCGGTATTTCTTTTTTTCTTGGTGTAAATTTCTTAGCACTTCCGCCTACTGGAAGCGAGCATTTTCTGTTTTCCTGACAAATTAGCGGGGGGGGATAGACAGAAGCATCATACACAACAAGCAAAAAGATACATCCTCAGCACAGGAGAGGGGAGAAAAAAGAAATCTAATACTCTCCTCTATATTTTCACCACCATTCACTCAGGTGTACTAGACCACTAGTATGACACTTAAACAGAGGACATTGTGAAGTACTCTGAACATTCAATCCCTATGAATATTACATGAAGGCTGAAGATCTTTCCTTTTACTAAAATAATAGAAGCATGTGAATTTATCAGACCACGCGTAAGAAATGAAATTTTAGTTCTTTAACCTTCAACTTTCACTTGCAGTCCAACATACGTCAGTATAGATGAAATAGAAAGGAAATAATATTTTTTTCAGCATCACATGGCTTGTGAATGTGTCCTTTTAAAAGGACTAGCAGCTTAACCAAAATTGACATATGTTGGCTTAAAGTGAACTGAGTCCACGAACATTTGCTGGTTTCACAGAGTAGCAGTCCTGAGCTCTCCTGGACTTCACAATTTCTCATTTGTTAAAGTCCATATGAGCGAACATTGGAACTGTCCAAAAGAAATGAAAGGCCATGACAAAGTAAGAATGAAAGGGGAGGGAAAAAAAAACAGTAAGAGATGCGAAGAACAATGTAAGAAAATGAAACTCAAAGTAGAGGAAAAAAACTAAAAAGACGGGGATGAAACTGAGAAAGAAGAACTAAACAGAAATTTTCCAAATCAACTGGGGGAGAAAAAAAAAGTGGGTTGAACGTCAAGGAGCAGAAAATGTAGTTCCCCCAGGCTTTGGTCTCAGTGGTGAGCTGAGTCTACAGTCTGCTAACACAGAAAAGTACTTTTCTCTTCATTTCTGAACGTTCTCCTGCAGGGGAACACGCCAAAGTGTGTGTGTTGTTTTCTTACAAGTAAATTCTTCTACAGTTAGAAGTGAATGCATTCAAAGAGCCATCATGGTTGAGATTTGCTGAGTCTATATTTAAGTGAAAAATTAAGATCATAACTGTTACATCATTGATCTGACATGTATCTATAACATTATTAAACAGTCTATTTGAGATAAAGAACTACAAACGTTATGCAGAGATTTGTTTTCCATATAAAAAGACAAGTACAAAAAAACCATTGCATCGATTAATAAATCAGTCAATCAATCATTTTTTTTAATTTATATAGCACCAATTCAAAACAGATGTTATCTCAAGACACTTTATAAAAAGAAGGTAAAATACAACACATGTATAATATTACTAATGAGCAGGTGTAAGACCTTACTTACTGTCAGTGATAGTTCTAACGTCTGTTGGGCCCGAGGCAAAAATCAATTGGGAGTTTTTCCA
This sequence comes from Symphodus melops, assembly GCF_947650265.1. Classification (NCBI taxonomy): domain Eukaryota; kingdom Metazoa; phylum Chordata; class Actinopteri; order Labriformes; family Labridae; genus Symphodus; species Symphodus melops. The sequence continues at coordinate 17,474,193 of NC_136706.1, forward strand.
ACCATCATTCATCACCATTAATTTTCCCCTTTTTTTTCTCTCCTATAAATGGTTAATTCCTCTTGTGTTGTCCATGAGAGTGAGTGCTGTCAGATGGGGTGTCATTAGGGAGCTTTCCAACTGTCATTGCAAAATTTGCACATGCCACTTTTGTTTGGTTTGTTTGTGGGCCCTTAGGGGCTCCTTACTAATCATGCTCAATAATGTTCATGTCTGGTGACTGGGCCGGCCAGTCCTGGAGCACCTTGATCTTCATCGCCTTGAGAAACTTTGATGTAGAGATGGAAGTATGCGATGAAGCACCATCCTGCTGTAAAAATTTGACCCCTTTTTATGGTTGGGAATGTAAGAGGTAGCAAATATTTCTTGATATTTTAGGCTATTGATATTGCCTTCCACCCTGCAAATCTCTCACACACCCCCATACTGGATGTATCCCCAGACCATTATTTTTCTGCCACCAAACTTAACTGGTGTTACAGAATTAGATTTAATTTTCCTATAAGACAAATTGGCAAAAAAAGGTCAACATATTTGTCAATGTTTTTTTTGTGTTTTTTTTCCTGCAGCAGACACAGGGTGGGCTAGTTTTAAAGTTTTGTTCAAGTTGTACTCAAGTCTCAAACTTGAAGGAAATCAGGAAAAGTATGTGCCGTGACATATTTTACAGCCACCAACACTTATTTTCATGTCCTAAACTATGTGCGCACCAGCTATGAACAGAACATCCTCCGAGTTCTGTTCTGTTTGATCAAGCAATAGACTGTCCTCTGCACATTCACACACTTATAGAGACGAGTAGGCTTGGAGTACAGCACCCGATAACTCGACTTGTGTTGTTAGTTTAAAAGGTCAACTTCCTTCACTCATTCAATCCCACTGAGCAGCTGGAGTGTTTTGTGGGATATTCTGATACATGCCTCACTCACTGTTGAACTCATCCGTTTGTTTGTGCTTTAGAAGAGATGATACAGAGTTATTCTGTTTCACAAAACTAGAGCACAACAGCATGATGGTAAATGGACTTGATCTTGTATTTCCTAGTTTTCTGACGATCCAAAGCACTTTAACATCACGGGTCACACCTACCAATTAACACCCATTCACACACGGTGGTAATGGCACTTTGTAGATGGCCGTCAATATTAACTCATCCCATTCATACACACTTACACCACAGATGAAGGAACTTGATGTTATGTGGCTAGCCCAAGCACACATCCACATGTGGCTGCAGAAGCTAGGGATTGATCCCCTGACCATCTGGTTGAGAGAATACCAACTCCATTAACTGAGCCTTAAACACCCCATACAGATGCCCCATTAAGTGACTAAATTGCCATTTGAAAACTTGAAACCAGGTCATGATATATTATTTGGAATCATAAGAACACTGTGGTTATTGATGTGTAACTCCTGGAAAATCAAGAGCTATTATATAGGGAGGATATGTTCTGCATGACACATGAATAAGCAGTTCAGCCACCACAGCTGGGATGAATGTATTCCAAGTTTGTATTTGGCATAAAGGGTTGAAAGCCACTTCCCAAAAAGCCGGCACAATGACCATAAAATGAAACCTCACCTCCATCAAGGTGGATTTTTATTAGCAGCAGCAATGTATATAAGGCAGCAGTACAGGTTGAGTATGAGTGGGCAGAAGTTTGAAAGCTCAAGCCTTATGGCAAGGTTGCTCATAAAGTTTTATTATATGGAATACAGCATCTCTAAAAGTAGATAGAGATGATGTGAAAAATTCAGCAAGGCCTGCGAACTAGTTTTAGAAATTGCATCATCGTCATCTTCATCATCCTCTTTCATCTTTCATGCGCATACCAACATTTTAAAGAAAAAAAAAATGAGCCCAGTTTTTGCTCGAGTGGCTTGATTTTTGCCATGTCATCTAAACCGCTGCAACAAATGTAGCATGTAATAACCTGTGCTTAAAGTTAGAAAGTGTGTACCATCAAACTCTGCGGTTAAGCTTCAACCCGATTTACTGAACTCAGTCGAACATCCATCATGTGCATGTTAGCAAAAGGAAATCGTTTTGGTGAAGTGAAGCAAAGATCCTGCTTGACTTTCGAAGCTCTCAAGACACCAACATTGCACACAAGCACACAGAGGAATAAGCCAATGTCCTGCACCCCGGAAAACTTTGATTGTGAACAACAGCATTGTTTACAAATACGCAGAGGCATTGCAGGGAAAGAAAGCAGCGCAAGCAGCAACAGAAGACCAAACTAGTAAGACAAATGTCTGCTACAGCCAGGATGTGAGGGCTCTAATCATTACCGTGATGGGGAAAAGCTTGTCGTCTGTTATCTGTAGCAGCAGTACATCCATTATGCTGCCAGGGCGTCATTTGGCCACACTTAAAAATGTGCAATCTGTAATCATTTCCATGTGTTTGAAAGATGAAGAAATCACGTAGTTTGGGGTTCATGAGCCTCAACATCTGACAAGAATGGACTGATTTGTGCTTCCAATTTAAATGACGCTCTGGGCAGATGCAACAATTCCTTGCTGATATATTATACAACAGAGCGAGATAAAAAGCAAAATCGTTGGAAAAAACGGGGGAAAAGGGAGTATCTGTTTTGGAAGATGCTAACAGAATGGTAGGGCCTATAATAATGTGAACAAGTAGAGGGGGGCAGTTACCAGATGAGAACTATAAATTGATTCTTCCTGACACACAGGCCTTATGGGACCAAAGACAGAAGGAGAAATATACCTTGCAACAAAAAAGGAGAGAATTATAAAGTCATTCTCACAAGGAAGGTGAAGGCGAGGTTTATAAACCCCTGTCACACTCTCCCAGTAGGCATAACCCCATTTTCATGTACAACTAATTTAATCAAGGTGACTTCTCCATCCTGCCTCTCTCAGGATGAAGGCGGGAGGTTTCCAGTCCCCTGTGCCCACAAGCCAACATATGCTAAGATTTGCGTCTGCGATTGAACCGCCATAGAAGCTCAAAGGGGTACAATGTAATCTGTTCTGTGGATAGCCTCTCCTTGCCCATATACTCCTGGGGAACCTTGTTGTTTTAATGACTACCCAGAAACTTTTCCGCTGTCATGTCTAATATTTCCGACATTTTGAGGATGAGGTACGACTTTGTAGTTGTTCTACCTCACTTTCACATGTGAGACTTTACATTGATATATTAATGTTGAATTGAAATCAAGAGTATTCACTCATTCACAATATATATTCACTATATAATAGATTCATGACACATTATGAATGGTGAACACTTTTGCTGTTAGTTACTTTAGAAGAATGCTAAAATAAGAATTTATTCTTAGAGGTGGCAAAACAAGCACTGACCTCTGCACTCTGTAAGTGTCCACTAGAGGCTGGCTGCAGAAGCCCTGGAAGTCCCACAAACCCTACCCTGGTACCCTGGTAAAAAAAAAAAAAAAAAAAAAAAATCAGCCATGGTCTGAATAGCTTGTTTATTTAACACACATCTTTCACAACGTATTGATTTTGTTTTAACGAAGGACAAGAGTTATTCATAATCAAAGGCATGGCTGATTTGACTAACGGGCAGGCACGTTGTAGCTGTTTGTCAGGAGGCATAAGGCCCGCCTCAGCTCCAGCTCTTTCCCTATTACAAGGTTGACGGAAATAATGTTTGAGATGGAACTGATATATAGCTGCTGCATAGATTGGCTGAAATTCTGCTTCTGAAACCAGTCCATAAGACTACATGCATGTTTTTATGCCATGGGACTGGGCCAGGCTTTTTTTTTTGGACCAGGGTTTCCCAACTGTCATTTGACTTGTGCAGGGGTGGCATAAAGTATGTGTGCACAAACGTATGGATAACATATATTTACCTTTTCTACTAATCATGTTGAACTGCTAACATTAAAGTACAATTTCCTGACTTTCAAACATATCACAAGTCATTATGAACACATAGACTTTCTTTGGACTAATGAAAAAGATGTATGTCCAAAGCCACAATTGAATGTACCAACGGAAATGTGCCATATTAAAATGAAAAAAAAATGAAGAAAATTAGTTTAGGATTTGGGTTGTCAAATCAGATTTGAAAAGGGGCCGGCCCTGGATAATTCCCTGATGCTAATTGATCGTGGGAAACTGTATTGGAGTACTGATTGCCAAGCCTTACCTACAGTGCGTGTTGAATTTTTCGTTTAGTTTAACCTGATACATGCTTAAAGATATGAAGACAGATGAAAACAGCTGTCTTTGTAAGCTTTGTTTCGAACTCAACAATTGTCATCCATATAAACATGCAAAATAATTCATGAATTATTCCATCACTTCCACTGATTTCCATGTCAGTATTTTCTTTTTACAGTTCTTCAAAGACCCGTTTTGGGACATGAAATGGCTGTGACCCAGTCAATTCTTACTGAGAAGAGCTAAAATAAAATCAAAGTCTGCTCTGTTGGTGGATCCCATGATAGGGTTTGAGGTTTAATACAATTAGTCTGGTAAACAGCTGCTCCTCACACATCAAAGAAGCAGCAGCAAAAGGGTGAAGAATGCTTGTTTGGGTGAAGGATCTAATTCTTTATCCTGAATTTACCCTGCCAATGGTGAGAAAATAAAGCAAAATTATGGCAGATTTATGAGGTAGCAACCAATGCCCTTCCACAGTATATGTATGAATGTATGTATTGATTTATTCTCTGCTAGGGAAGTGGAAATAAAAATGGATTTCTTGTGTGACACTTAATCCCAGACATGGAGGATCATGATTTATAATGATATGCACTGGGTAACTGAAGTTGCATGTCTTATAAGACCAACATGAATATTAGCTATTAAATTAATTTGCAAATCTAGCTCATATGCTGCTTTTTTAGCCATATGACTCCACGGACTGCAATATTCATTTGTTTTTTCCTGTCAGTCTTTCAATTGGTCCAATACTTTATTTTATTACATGATACCTTTTCATCAGCAAATGAACCTTGTTTATTGCTAATCAGCAAATATTTGCATAATGACATGCTTAATTTAGATTGACCAAGGGTAACAGAGATAAACATTAGCATATTAGCATCTTCCTCATGAGTGGTTTTCCAACGAGTGTAAGGATGTCAACATGTTGGATACTTGGATATTTTTCGATACAAGGTGCTATATGATAAATATTTTAAGGATTGGTAATACTTAAAAGTCTCCAAAATGTAAAACAAACATCCATTTCAAAAGAAGGTGTGTCAGACAAATATGAGTCCATCAGAGAATTGCAGAAAACGCTTGCACATTGCATACATTGCACAAATACATTGGTAGGATTTTGTTACTGATTTGATGAGTCTTTTTTCAAATTACTGTGGCAGCTTTAAAGGGGGCTAAATTGTGTTGAAACAAAAGGGAGAAAATAGCATGATATTAACACTAGAACTATGGCAAACATGTTTCCAAAAGCAGTAGATAACTTTGTGCACTTAGCAATGTGGTCTATTGCCACTGCACTTTAAAGGATGAAATATTATGTGAGTAATATAAACTGTATGATGTGGGGAAAAAAGAAAATTATTAAAATTATAAAAAATTTAAAAAAAAAAAAAAGATTTTTTTTTAATTTCTATTTTTATTTTATATTTTCCCCTGTATCACAATTTACAATCTGTCTATGTCCCTTTCTTATCTGCTTTAAAGCGCAGGAAAGAAGTTGATTTTTCTTTCCTTTCTATATGTGTATTGTGCTCTATATTGCGGGGCTGTGGTTGTCTAATACCTCATGGAGTGTTATTAGTTTGTGGATGGTTTATGTTCATGATTATGTTTTGATGTTGGCTGAAAAACATCCTGGAATATTGAATTGATTTTGAGCTAATTTGTCTGCATAACATGTGAGCAGGGTCATGTAAATAAATAGACATAATATGAACCATTCATGCACTCACTGATTCATACTCATTCATGCATTGTATAAAAAACAAAACAAAACAATACTGCATTCACATTCGAGGTTAATTGCTCCATAAAAAACAAGTTAATGTTGACAGCCACATTAAATTACATAGTGTGCAAGTGTTTGCTTGCAATTGTTGGTAAAAGAAAATAAAATGTAATTACCCAATATTGGATGTCAATGACTTCTTCTTTTTGTAGTTATCATGATATAGACACAGGTATGGTTTGATTTGTATCCACATTTAAAATATTGCTATTGTGACGTCCCTATACTGTGCCTTCTAACAGCCTCACAGATCCTTAAGTGTGGCTGTAGACTCGTTTGGTTTTCAGCGAAAGGCCACACACATAACTATTAAATTGGTACAAACTCTTAAGAGAGTAAAGTACCATAATTTGTTGCTCAGTTTCAAAATATTGAAAAAGGTCAGGCACAAAATGACTCAGCTCTAATTTACATTTCTAAAAACATTCATGGCTTAGACTCAAATGTGTTATTTTTATTGAAAGGTTACTATTTATCCGTAAAGAAAGAAAGAAGATGGCTAAGTGGAACAACTATCTCCAAGGAACATTTCCTCATAAACAGAAACCAAGGATCACTTTCTTACAGTGAATTTAGCATAATTTAGAATATTTAATGCTCGGTATGCATGAGTAAATTAACAGTTAAAAGGCCAACATGAATACCAAACAGCTACAGTTATAGATAGAAAACAAGTCTTAGGATGGTTTGGGTGAGGAAATAGCAGATATTACCATAGAAGAGCTCTCTGCCACCTGACATACAAAACATTGACTCTCTCCTCATCTTCAAATCCAGACATAAAAGCCACCGGTACAAGTTCGCCTACTCACTTCAACATTATCACTGTGAATTAGACTGACCTATATTTCATTTATTTTATTCAGATTTTTTTCCATTGCCGTTTCTTAAATGTTGATTGTTGAGTGTCATTTTCTGTCCAGATAGGTGATAGTGAATAAAAAGTATTATTATTATTATTACTAGTGTAAAGATTGCTTAATTGAAAATAGATACCAGACACTTGTACCAGATCATTGCAAGTGTGCCCTACATGTTTTCAGATCACACAACCACATAAGAAGGAATAAGTCATCTGAGTCTCTTTCAGTTCTTCTAAACTTCAGTTTGAAGGCAAAATGCAACAATAACATACTTTATTTTCGGGCTTGGTTTGTAACAGAACAAAGATTAATGTTGTATCTTTAGATGATGGAAAACTGATGAAATACATTGCAGTTGCAATCATAACATACTGGAATGCTGGAGGGTGTTTTCCACAAAATAAGGCAAAAGGTAGTAGGTACCTTTTATCGTAAAGCTGTCATCTTCAGGTTTAGATGTCTTACCATCACATTGCTGCACTAAGAAATGAACTTATGTACTCAACATCATTTGGTCTCGATAAAGTCTTTTGTTTTGTGTGCTTGAAAGGCACATAAAACGTGCAGAATGAATAATATTTTCCCAAGAAGAGAAATGATAAACCTCTGCAAAAAAATTGGTTTCCTCCTCGAGGACAAAGTAGCAGCTTCGGCACACAGTCAAATGGACACCAATGGACATCAACACCAACTGGTGCTTCATTTGTCTTGTCTTGTGTTTCTAACATTTAAAGTAAGACATATGCTTTACTTTTCTGTAGCCTTGTTTAAAGATGCTATATGTAACTTTCAAAAATATTGTTCTTTCAGCAATACTGCACAGCCATCGGGTGAAACACCTAACGGCAAATGATGATTATATAGCTATAAGTTACATTTATATGTCACTTTTTGCATGTATAAATCCTTTGTTATCACCCACTAATAAGGGAGCGTTTAACTGATGTGAAAAAGTAGATGCTCACTGTCTATCTGTGTTGACTGTATAAAAAAGGAAATGGGTCCGATTTTCTCCCAGAACTCCAGCCCGTTTCATTTTATTTGCATTCTCAAAGTCCTCCTCACTCCGCTCCGCTTACAGAAATCAAGAGTACAAACTCATCACAGACTCCCGGTCCCCCCGAGGCCATCTTCCATACGCTCCATTTTTTTCAGATTTTATTTTCCTTAGATGCGCCTCTTTATTTTAACATGACATATTTCCATTATCCCTTGAAATTCTGTGTTATAGTTCATGGTATTTCTTCATCTCTGTAGGTCCATATAGTCCAGGGGTGCACACTGTGTCTTTACAGAGGCAGGTGTAAACTCATCTGTAACTATTTGTACATCCATTTTTGAGACTGGTAAAATGACCAGAGCTAGCTTACTACTACAGTCTGCTCAGCTGATGATTGTGAGTGCTGCTTAAACATTCAACACTTATCTTTATGAGGAAGGCTTTTTTTATTTATAGAAAGCAATATAGAAAGCATTATATTGCTCATGATAATCAGCTCTGTTAAACAATTTTACTGCTTATCAAATTAAACACATTTTTCATCTGCTCCCCAAGTCTTGCACATTATCTGACTTACATACTTTAGTAAGTTAGTCAATAACCTGAGGAGCTTTGAAAATGGTATGTCACAAATTTAGCCTACCAGCTGTGCAGATATGCATTCCTTGTATGCCTCAAGAAAGGGTTGATGGTTGTTGATGTTTTGCATTCAAACCTCCATGAATACTAGAGATGATTCACTAGAAATGAGATGAAACCAAGAAGCGTTTTTTTTTTTGAGAAAACGACAAGAAGCAAGACCCTAAAACAAAATAACATTCTGCATCTTCAAATTCTGAAAATACCATCAGATTTCAAACCCATCTTCCCCACTGCCTGGATTCCAAACATCCACAACAGTGACATCCACATGACTTCAGAGCTAAAGAGCTTCTAAAGAGAAGTCTGCTTGAACACGTGTGTTTACACATCCAGGTTTAGTACTGAAGATTCTTTGAAACTCACATCAGTCTGAGAACTCCATGGCTGTGTTCTCATATGGAAAAAAAGTCAGAAATGGAAGAAATCTTGATGCTGTTTCTATGTCTCACTGCACACCATGAATTGCTATGTGTATTTGATCTAAAACTGTCCTTGGGCAAACACATAACCAAAGTTGATCCTTTTGCTTCATCTGCAAAGTATGAATGAATGGATTTGTTAATACTGATGGACACTTTACATTGCAGCCTCTGCCTTCAGTGTGGTAATGGGGAGGTGTTACCTTTGGTGTAAAAAGTGCTTTGAGTAGTCAGAAGAATAAACAAGCTTTACACAGACACAAGTCCATTTACCATTTACCTTGGAAATAGTTCAAATTGCTTCTGACACTTCCATGCAAATAGCCTTTGAATGGAAATTGGCTGAGAAAACGTTTCAAACGTTGCTGCCATTTGGAAGAGGTCTGATCAAGAACAAAAGCACCACAAAGTCTGGTGGATCTGGGCCTAGTATTTCTCCAGAGGCTCGCAAGTAAAGCAGTGTGACTTGTGATTGGAAGGTTTTGCTGCATTGTTTACGATATTATTAACGATATTTAAGTCTTAAAAAAAAAAAAAAAGGATTTCCTTGTGTTAAAATTAGGATGTCAAATCCAGATATCCCCTGTAGCTGGTAGCATTTCAGGAATTTTGCTGATTAATTTAAAATTGTTGATCCAATTATTTTCCATAATTTTGTACCAAGTTAATTTTATAGGATTATGGTTATCTGGCCCAAGGATGTCATTATTCTGAAACCCTGTTATTGCTACGCTCAGTAGTAGATTCATCCAGACTGCTTTTGGGAATAAATTCAACATTTATTGTTTGTCACTGATGAATACATCAAAGCTATGCAAGAAAAAACAATTTATTTAATTTACATTTTTTCCCCAGCAAGCGATCGTTGGATACGTTGAATTAATCTCCAAGATGTCTGCAATATATTTCAGGTGGTTGTGTATACTTTATTTCTTATCGTAATGATTTAGTTATTCACTTCATGTTAATTAGTAAGCTCTTGAGTATTCTTACCTTTTAAACATGTGTTAATGAAAGCTAATAGCCACATAACACCAATAAGTGTTTGGTAGCTTTTATAGCAATGTTTGATCAATTAATTTTTAAATTTTCCTTTATTAAAAAAGAAGGAAGTGCGCTGAGTTGGATTTCCTGTAACTTATATCATTTTATTGAATATTTGACCATTGGGGAAATATGCCCCTAACTCTTTAAAAAGTGTTCTGCTGTAATAATTTAAATTGAACATTTGAATTCAAATTCAAATGTTCAGTTTTTGCACCAATACATCAAGACATAATGCTTGTATGTGTTAATGGCAACTTGGCAATAAGAAACAATTTTGACTCTGATGTACCACTGAGGTCATGCCAGTCCCAGTTATGTCACTAATAGTTGCCACATGGGGGGAAAATATCACACATGCACTTCTTAATTTTCTGGAAAATGTCATGCAGAATGCACCTGGAATCTTCTGAGTTGAATGTTAACAGATGCACCTCACAGTGGGAGGACGGAGGATGAGGCAGGACAGCAGAGAAGCAGCAGATGAAGCAACACAGTTTAATACTGTAATGATCATGTTTGCCTGAATATATACACTATGTGTTTTTTTTTGTTGTTGTTTTTTTTTAATAAAATTCACAATGTCAACAAAATAGCATAGTAAATACTGAAAACCAAGAACATAATGAAGCAGTTCATGACATGCATGGAGGTTGCACTGCTAGAATGAACACTATTGATGGTCATGTGCAGGTTGCAGAATATAAATCCCATCCTCTTGCTCATGGCAAATTTTTCTGAATATCTCCTTCTGTGTTCTCACATCAGCTCACCCGAATTCACTGGGAAAATTTAAAAGGGGGGTTGGCAGGCGATTTGTTTTTTACACCATAGAGTGTAAATAATGCAGGGGGCTTTGGAGTTCCATTGATGGTTATCAACATGCTGGAAAGGCTTTCTCACTTAACTTTTATGTTACAATCAAAACGGATGAGTTATTCAAAAATGTGCCGCCACTACAGTGTGTGCCAATCCAGACATTAGCTAATCAGACCTATTTTCTTTTTCAACCAAGCTGTGAACAATTCATTGTACTGTAAAAAAAACAACAGGTTTTTTTGAATGAGGTTTGTATGTGACTTCCGGTACTTTTGCAGTACTTCAACACTGGTTTAATTTTTCAACACCAAAGGTTCTCACTTGGCTCACACATGCGGCTTATCCCAAAAAAAATAGAAAATCAGGACATTTTCACAAGTTGTGTTTTCACTGTGAAAGCACCATAAGGCAGCAACTTCAGTGAAAACTTGATGTATTCAAATATCCGATTTAAATAACTATAAAGAAATTGTAGGATACTGAGAGCCATCCTTTTCTCATCATCACTTTTCCCCTTATCTTCCAATGACACTTTGTCAGATACCATGACACAGAAGGATAGACAGCCAGCCTGGAAGACTGACTGTCGGAAAGATTAGAGGAAAGAAAGAAATTATGTGCATAAAATCACCGGCTTACGACACTCAAGTTTTTTGTGCTTCCTCCCAGAGGAAAGTGAGGACAAGTGGTTTTAGATTAGAGGCTTCCAACACTCTGATGTTGTTTCACCTCAAGGGACCTTATTAGTCAATGGGTCACTTCACACTGTAGCCCTAACAAACACACGTCTGTGCCCATGCCAGTGCTTGTCTTGATTAATTATCAACACATGCTTTATTCAGCTGCTACAGGCAGGGAGAAAGCGGAGAGATGAATTCAAACATAACTGCAATAACATGCTTCCCCTTCAAACTAGTTTTTAAAAATTAATAACCAAAATGAAACAAAAATTCAAAAATCGTTTCCTTTTTTTCAGTTTGGTGCACATTATTTCATGCAGTTTGAATAAAAAACAATATAATTGGTAACACTTTTTATTAAGGTTATTATAATTCACCATTTATTAGATTCTTGTTAGCATGCTAATTAGTAGCAGACTGGCTGCTCTTTCGTCATGATTAAGCATATACTGTATTACAGCCTTATTCTGCATGAGCGTAGTTGATAGAAACTTGCATGCTCATTCCAATCAATAAATCAAAGTTTATTCATCTTCAGCCTTTTAGATAAATTAAATTGCTGCACACCAATAAATAAAAAAAAAAAAAAAGCTTGATAAAAAAGTAATTAAAAAAAGAAAATGCAATTAATACAAACACGAAACGATAACAATTGTCGGAAGAAAAACGACATAAGTTTTTACACTGTGTTTAAAAAGATCTCGACATTCTTGGCTCCTCTCAGACTCTCTGGAAGGTTTTAAAATTGTAAATTAGTTATGAACAAGACCTGACTTTAGAATTTGGAACATATTCTCAGTTGCAAAGACTTAATAAGGACATAACTAAGACAAGATGCTTTTTAAACAAAAATAGACTTAACTTAATGAGAGTTTTAGAGGGAGAATAACTATTACTGTAATGTGTCTACCTTATAGGGTATCATTAAGATCATAATTCTTGTACGACGACCCCCTTATTTACTATCAATAAGCAGTAATAAGTAAGTATTGAAGAAAGCTCTATATTCTAGTAATTACAGAAGATGGTCATGCAGAATAAGGTAATACTAAGTGCTAATGAATGACTAATAAGCAGCTCGAATGTGAATAGCATGCTAATTAGTAAATATGGTGATCAATATAATGTTAAGCGTTACCATATCATTTTTTGCAGAGCCTGTTCTTGTTAAGATAATTTACCCAAAAAGAAAATAAACCTGCATAAAAATTTTAAGTTAATTTCAGCGATAAATTAGCAGGAACAATATGAGCTGCGGCTACTTTAAGGGAAGTAAAGCACATAATTACATGTAGGTCATAATGCATGTTTATAATAAGATACATTTTCCAACACCAAATCTGTCACCCAAAAAAAGACAGGAAATCCTTGGTTTTGTTCATTTGTCAAAGCTGCTTGGCCATGCCCCTGAAATTAGGGGTCCGTAATTTATTTCACTCTTATCCACTTTGTCTATCTGTCTGCTCATCCCAGAAAGCCTTTCTATCAGAGCCTGAGCCTTTCATCTATCTGAAACTTAACCTTCAACTTTTTTTTTTCCAACTCTGCCCATGGAACTGTTCCCTGTCGTTACCTTGGGCTAATTAGCTCCTCAGTCAGGTTGTATCAGTTTCCAGGAGCCAGCTCTACAGTTTGTATATTTCTGATAAACTTCCCCTGACCCTGAAACTCGGTTCGAGGAAAAAAAAAAAAAAAACTCTTGGGTGAAAGCCATCCTTCCCATACCCAAGTACCAGTGGTTGTCCAGTTGGGTTCTCCAGTTGGGAAAGAAGCATCAAACCTTAAAGAAGATTGATCGCCCTGCTCTGTGTGAACACCAGGAGCTCTCTGCCTCCTCCATTCTGCAGGATGTATCCCCAAGTGGGGCTGCTGACCCAGCTTGACATCCTCCTTGCCGCAGGCTGCACTGTCAGTTCCCTTCAATCCTCTCCTCCAAGTCTGCTCCCTCACCCTACCTTCTGCTCACTCTCTTTATCACTGATCATCAGTGGCTGTATTGCCAGAATGATCAGCCATCAAAATAGATCTATTTGACTTTCTGGACACATACTTTTGAGTTCATAACATGTCAGCAGGATAAATTCCCTGCTCCTTTCGGTTTTTATTATTGACAAATGTGTATTTATGACATCAAATCCACATTTTAGAGTGCATACTGCATAATCTGGTCTGATTATCTGATCTAAATATTTAACTGTTTCATATCTTTCTTACATTAAACTAAGCTGTATTCATAACAAGAAGCTACAGAGTTAATTATCGATACAGACTCTGATAATTCATTTTTTGACCTCCGTGAAACTGATCTGGATGAAGTCAGCAGCGGCGACAGCGAATGGAGGGATTCAGGACCTACATTCAGACCTTCAGGACGTGTAAGAGGTAAGATATGATCACGTTATTTTTTGATTCACCGTGATAGTATACGCATCTGATAATTCATGAGATAACGTGACGTCGAAATAACATATCCCTCAGTTTTGTCCATAAACTATGTACCAAACCAATTTTTGACAGACTTTTTATTGTAATTTCTAGACACAGAGTCCAGGTCTCCAAGATCCAGGTCTCCAAGGTCCAGACATACACGTAGGTGCAAGAGTTGAGTCATGATAACATATTTTATTTACGTAGTTTGATAGTATGTTACTTGGATTGTATGATTATTAGATACTACAAGACACGAGCATCTGCTAATTTGTGAGAGAAGATAAAAAATAAATAATTTAGCTTTCATTTTGTACACAAACTATTTACCAAGTGAATATTTGATGACATTTTACTGTCATTTTACACACAGAGTCCAGGGATTCAAGGCCCAGGTGTCCTTTATACAGAACTACCCAAGGTGGAAGAGGTAAGATATGATATGAAGAGGCCGAAAAATAACGTTCCTCTCTTTGTGCACATCACACTGTTGAATAAAAAAGTTGCCATTCTAATTATTTACAGGTCGAACAGAGGTCGGACCTGTGGATCTGATGGGCGTGGTGGAGGTCAAGTACCTGGTGACCAAGCAAGAGGCCCTGTAAACCAGCCAGGTGCAGGTCCTGGTCCAGGTAATCTGATGTGGAAAGAAATGAACTGGCAGCCAAAAGACTTCCTTTCACTGAGAATCCTGGACCTCTAAATGATGCTGCTGCTCTTGATCATATCATTCATTAGCCTGACCTAGAAATGTACTGGTCTACAGATGACATTTTGGCCACCCCCTACTTCAACAAGGTCACGTCCCGCAACCGGTTTGAAATCACATGGAGATTTCTACACTCCAATGATTATGAATCAAGGCCAGCAAATAGCACTGACAGGTTGTACAAAGTCCGCCTTGTCTTATATTACCTTACTGTATATCTAAATTCAGTGAAATGTATCAACCTAACACCAACATTTGCATTGATGAGGGTATGCTTCTGTGGCGTGGACGGCTAGCGTTCAGGGTATACAAACCCCAAAAACCTGTCAAATATGGGTTCAAATCCTACATCCTTTGTGATTCTGACACAGGGTACTGTTACAACATGAAACCCTATTGCGGAGAAGGCACTTCCCTGGGAGACACTTGATCTTCTTGATCAGGTTTTTGTTCAACTAATGTTGTATTATTGAAAATAATAATGATATTTAAGTGTTTGTAAAAACAAAGTATTTCTGAGTGTATAAGAGAAGAAAAATGTATAATATAGTTTGTAAATGTTGTAGTGCTACACTATTCACATTTTTTTTATAATTTTATGTAATCGATTTTTTTTATTTTAGTTATTTATTTTAAAATATAACTGTAGTTGTCAAATGAAAGTAAAAAGAATCCAAATGTAAAATCAAAATCACATTTTTTTCTTGTTGTTTTTTTGTGAAAATGGCCGATATTCAAGTGCTGATAAAAAAAGATTGAATGAAGTTTGAATAAAATAGTTTTTTGTATATGAAAGCAGAGGCTCTGATCTTTCTTTTGATGTATTCAATATTTACATATTCAAAGAACAAAATATTCTGTGAGTCTTGAAAGATTGGTGAAAATGGTGAAAAAGGCTGGCGCTGGCTGGCAACAATTCTAGAATTCTCTGGCGGGGAAAGAGTGACTGCACTTCCTGTTTTATTCCTTGTTTATTGCTTGTTTTATCTGTATCTTGTACTGTAACTCGGCACCATTGCAATTGAGGATTCTCCCTCACTGTGTTTTCTGAGGATTTAAATAAATAAATGATGATGATAATGAGTCAGCTTGAACAGCTGTTTGTGTCTGCACATGTGTACATTATTAATTTTAATAAAATACAAATGAGCGACAACATGCAGTCTGCTGAAAAAACATGGTCCATTTCCTCTGTCAATAAGCATTCAAATTAAATAATGTATCCATTATTTGGTATTTGTTTTTACTGATGATAAGAATGTTTTTTTCATGAACACATGTTGTCTAGAAAATGTTATGTTGGAAAAGAAAACAAAAACTATGGTAAACCCTTGGCCCTAAACTCAAAGATCTGTAGATGAATTTCAATACACCCGTTTTTGTTTTTCTTGTGACTTTGCCATGACTATTCAACACTGGTCTAACCCACATCTTCCAGGGTCACCTCTCATCCCAAAATATCAGCGAAGATTGTCTCTTGAGAAGTACATAACATTTATCCACTATGTTTGGCACACAATGAAATGAATGACCTGCATATCTTCCAAAAAAAAAAAAAAAACAGGCGAGAGGTGATGCCTCCAAAAATATCTGCAAATAATGATGATCTGACACCTTCATGAAACCATTTTCTCAGAGTTTACAATGCGTCTTTCAAAACAGGAGCGCTTGCCATCATATTTGTTTTTTAATGTAAGCACAGATTGATTGAATTTCCATTATGAGTGATAGTTGTTTAATAAGAACTTGTGGTAGAGATGTGCTTGTGTGTGATATATCTCTTTAGCCAGTTGCTCTGTTGGTCTGCATGCCTTTTCTTATTGAAGCTCATCTCACTTCGTACAGTGTTTATCAGTTACACAACTGGTGGTCTGTATCGTTTATAGGTGTATCTCAGGCCGTATGAAAAGACTTAGCAGAGACTCATCCTCAAGGCTATGCAAATTCTGTATGAGTAAGAAGTAGAGTTGCTTCCATATAGTTCAGTAAGAGTGTAAAGCAAGTGTGAGACAGACTGGAGACAGAAAAGGTCTCTTTATACTTGCCATGCATTCTTATATGTTCAGAATGGTAAATGTATCCCTTGCTGGATTTGTATTTTGCACAGGATTGGAGCTGACAAAATGGTTTCAAACTGTTTGACCTTTGTTGTTCTCGTTGCATGTGTTATATATTGGTGTTCCACATCAAACTGACTAAACCCCTATTTTCAATAACTTGTGGCTCCTCTTTTATTTCCTCTGAGAGCTTTGCTATTCTGGAAACAGCAGCAGATGGATTTTTTTTATTTGTTAAACCTGATATATTTGCTTTCCAAAAGCATTGTCATGACGTATTTGATCCCAAGACATAATTGGCAAGCAAATAAGAGCCATTACTGTATGTGCTGAGTTTGCTTGTAGGTGCACTCTGTATGCATGCTTAGAGAGAGACTGACCTAAGCCATTACATTCCTCTCTGGAGGGAAGTTCAGCAAGATAGAGGTTGCCTCATGCTAAAGCAGGCTGAATCAAATAATGTGCTCTGAAACTCTGCCTGACGGGCAGAGTAGTGTCTATCAGGTGAAATTGTGGTAAGCATCCTTCCAGGACCTACAAAGCTGCCTCAGGCAATAAAAAGATTAATAATCATAATGGAATAAATATACATGCATAAGAAAAAGGCCTTAATAATAAATGGAATGATGATTAAATTATTCACAAGAAACAGAATAGAATAGGCTGGATTTAAAGCAAACTATTTTATGTATTTCATGTTGTGAAATCAGACATAATACTGTTTATTTCAATGTAAAGGCCAAACTTTTGTAAGGTATTATTTCAAATACAATTAATATGTCCAGATTTAAAGCTTTGTGATGACACATGGAGTCAAGTTGATGAATATTCAACTTTTTTTTAACTTATATGGTTTACATCTTTATGTTTTAGTTACACCCATAATGACTGGTTTTACTCGAGTCTATTGGGGCCCGAGGCAAATACCAATGGGGAGGGGGTGCCTCCAGCCAGCATTCATCACTATTAGGACTGCCAGTGTCTTGACACTTACTAACCTGTCCTATTTTTTCTCTCCTATAGACGGATAATTCCTTGGCTTTTTCACGCTTAGCAGGGCAACGAGAATGAGTGCTGTCATATGATGCCCCCCTTAGGGAGGTTTCCTACTCTCGTTGCAAAATGTACACATTTTGTGTATCTGCTTTGATTTGAAGTTTGTGGGCCCACAGGGACCCTCTTCTGGTCTAGGGCCCCAAGCTGTGGCCTGCCTTTCCTGTTTACAAGCAGTACCTATACCTATAATTAAACAGCAGGGCAAATAATTTTTGAAGCATCAATGTAAACATCTGCCTAAAACAGGACAACATCAATAAGAAGTATATCGCTTTCAGTCATTCAATCATCTGGCAATCATATAAATACATTTCAATCTTCAACATTTGTCTAACAACATTACTCCCATTTAAAGTGTCAAATACAGCTTTCAGGACATTTAAAGATCAATTGTTTCTGTAACAGTGCCCAGGATGGATACACGGATATATGGATAAAAAAAAAAAAAGGTTTTCTTGAAAAGTGTCAACAGCATGGACCAAATTGGACCAAAATTGATCAAATAAAAATAGTGCTTCATGGAGAAAGACATGAAACCACCCGTGCAAACCTTGAAATGAAACTACAAAACGGGACCTAAAATCAACAGAGAAATGAAGTCATTTTCTGTTGTTTTCTGTTAACAGACTTCTTTTAAATCAGTGCGGTCTTCTCTTGCTGGCTGTTATGCATAAAGCGGGTTCCCACAACAACCATCTGATGTGCAGCCACCATTATCAGACAATGTCATCCCAAATCCACTGCCCGACACCAAGTTACCACCATCAAACCGTGTTGTCCATCAAAAACCACCGCCTGATGCTCAGCCACAATCAACGCCGTCCTAATTCCTGCTCCGACCTCCAGCTCAGCAGGAAGGAAGTGAAGACAACAGGGGCGCATGGAATATGAAGGAGAAATCCTTCCTGCATATTATCCCATTATACTCTTTTGTAAAGCGTCTTAAGAAAAACATTTGTTGTGAATTTGTATTATAAAAAAATAATGATTTTTATATTAGGACAAAAGTCCCAGCAAATGCTTACAGTTCTGAACGTTTCATGAGATTACCACCTTCATCTACTTGTTTTTACAATTTGTGGTGAATCACATCTTTTATTAGCGTGTGACTGAACCAGTCTGATATTAACCTGAGCAGATAATGTGTTAAACTTTCATCTATCTCTCATTATTGAAGTGCACTCACAAGTTCACAGACTGTTTTATTTTGCCTCCTTTTATGAAACACTTTCAGAATGTAAATTAAATTAACTGCAATAAAATCTATTTTTTGAATGGCTTGAGGGCTGTTATCTCTTTTAATTTGCATGATGCAAATGCTGCTTCTTCATTTAATCGGGCATGAGGACATTTGTTTAGACCCTCCCAAATTCATCACTAATGTAATAATCGTTCTCTAAAAATAATAAGCCTTCGGGATACCTCAAGGCAAGGTAAGATGTAATAAGGTTTGATGATGTTTTAGCGACTAATCAAACTGTAGCCCTTTGCAAAGGGAACTGGTTCAGTCAGCACATAATGATTTGCTCTGCTGTGTTGTTGGGGCTATAAGTACTCTTAACTGCGTGCCTGAGGCCTATAATTAGCTGCCCATGGTGTACTTTAACATTGTGCATTTTCTCTAACACTTCCAGTGCAATCCTCTGTAAATTATAGAACCAACAAAACTCCTAGCGGACATGTAGAAATAGTCACGGACTGCAGCACAATCAGTGGCACGAGTTAATGTCATTATTGGACAGTCCTGGAATCATCATTTTGTTATATATGTAATTAAATATCACACTGTTGACCTTCAGTAGAGCTAAAAGATGAAAGCTGCTGTATAAATCCCTGCCGGTTCCACCGCATGACCCCGAGGAAGTTTTTAACTCCAAACATATTTGCCTCAGGAATAGAAATGGTGTAACAGAATTCTGCCCTCTGACACTACCTGCTGAGTAACTATTAGAGCAACACAGCCTCCTGAGGTTGGCTCCAGTAGAGAGGTGAGCAGCCAGGGAGTGAGTCATCAGAGATTCCTCAGTTTGAGTGTGGGTGCACTGTAGAAAAGTTCAGAGGCATCCTAGGTGTGTGCCCCAGGGGTGGTGGATGGAGGTCTTGAGGGGGATCCTCCACGCAACGTTCAGCATGTCTGATCTCAGCGGGAGGACCTTGTATAAACATGTGTTTGTCTGCAGGGGGACGCAGGCAGGGAGGAGAGGGAGGAAGAGCAGATGCAAACCTTCATTATGCTAAAAGTGGGGTATGTTGATGAGGACAACAACAGAGCCAAACAACCAGTGATGGTCCCTGGATGTCACAGACCACCCAGATCGTCATATTTCAAAGTCTGCTCTCCTCTGGGTGCTGATGGGACGCTGGGACAGTCTGGTAAAAGGCAACATAATCAATCAAAGCAGACAGTCTGACATTCAACATAAGAGAACATTTCAAAGGGGAAATCACAGCCAGAACATCTTTTTTTTTCTGATTTCATCTGACTTGCACCGGTGCACAGCAAACATAGCAGTTATTTTCTTTCAATAGCTGGCCCATAACCCAAAGGCAAAGCTCAGACAGATCTAGAATTTGAAGTTGCTGTAAAAAAAACAAAAAACAAAAAACAAAAAAACACTTATGTTTCCAATATCCAGTCAGCAGACAAAATTCAATATCATAGCAAAAACATGATATCCAATGAGTTTTTTGTTGTAGTATTTTTTTTATTTTTTTCATTTGAAATATGTTAAAACAGCAGGGTTTTTTGTCTTTATTTGACTGTTTAAAGTTTCAGGCCTTGAGACATCCAGTACATCTTAAACTACTGTTGCTGTCCATTGCCAAACTCAACATCTACTGAAAAAATGTTACACAACAGATTGTAATGTTTGCTATAAATGCCAAAGCAAGAAAATATGTGAAGAAGTTAGCATTTTAGTTGGCTTACCTTTACCATATGGTTGCAGATTGGAAAAGAACACTTCTGTTAGTAATTTGAAAAGGCTTTGACAAATGACCTACTGGGTGAAACAAATTTTTGTGAAATACCGACTTATAAGTGTAGAAAACATGCTTTATCATGCCCACTGCTGGATTGCTGGAGGGAAGCACACACTCTCTGTCTGCGGAAACAGCTGTGCTGTGTTACTTTTAGTCTTGTGAGTAATTAGCGCTGTCGAAAATAAATCACATGCATGTCCAGTTAAGTTCAAGAAATTGGATTTCCTAGGTTTATTATGATAAGTAATGCAGACCTCCAGAATCACTGCAAGAAAAACTCAACTAAACCATGTTTGAGTCATAAAGATTGAGAAATGGACACAGAACTGGGACACTAACTGCTGCCTGAGAGAGAGGATGGACAGAAATACAAAAACCCTATATTTCATCCTCTCCATATCGCAGAAATTGCAAAACTCCATAGACAGAGGGATGAAAGAAAAATATTAAATGTATTTCTTCCCCAAAGGAAATTCATAGACCCGTTTTGATATGTAAAAAGAAATTACAAGTGTGTTTATAAGTAACAGAAGAAAACACATATGATTTCTGAACATTTACTATACAATTTCTATTTCTATTTACTGCACAATGTCCATGTGGTTAAGCCAAAGGGGGCTTCTAAGTAGAGGAGTCTTTTATTATTGTCAGTGTTACTGGGTTAATATCAATTAGACATGTCCATGTACACATAAAAGATCATAATACAATAAAACATAATGTAGGCAACTGAGTTTAGCAGTAGAGGAGTAAGCTGAGAAATATACTCACCCACTTGCTAGCATTGAATGTTCCAGACAACATCCGCTACAGTCATAAATCAGCTCACACAGACTTTCCCCAAATACTTCTGAAAAGGAATTGGCAAGAAATCCTTTTAAAAAGTAGCTAAACATCCAGACAACTATTTTCAGCTAAAAACATCCGTAGGCCTACATTGGTATTTAGTAGTGTTGTTGATCAATTTGGGTCCGAATCTCAACATTTGAGCACAAAATATTTAAGTTACACATGTGTTTGAAATATACATAGCGTTATCCTTCTACAGGTTAAAATCTGAATATGGTGATTTCATCTTTCTATTGGCTGATCCAGTGTTTGGTGATGTACTGTATGTGGTACCAGCTTTTGTAACCACATGAAAACTACATAACCCAACTCAGCAAAAACATATATTATAGAGTCAGTTAAGAGAACTACGGTGAAATATGGTGATTGTAAAGGGCAAAAAAAAGACTATTTAGTAAAAAAATAGGTGTGGCCAACAGCGGAGTGTGTGTGTTGCATTTTGTATGATGTTGTGGTTGATGGTAATGGCACAAAGTAGACTGGACGTGTCTTATCCCCCCTCCTCCAGACATTTCTATGTTGATATTGTGACATACTTAAACTTTAGTGTTCACACAACCAAGCCAAAAATATCTTACTTTCAGAGGAGCAGTGTGTGTGTATAGTCACAGGCTTCACCTTGTTCCAATCAAAGAAATCGTAACAGGCAATTAAGGCGTTGTATGTTGTCCATATAATTATATGGACAACCATATTATATTTTTTCTAAGTATATGAATAAACAATAAACTGTTTCCTCTCTGTTTGCTTGTTTGTTCACGTCTTTGTTTGTAGACCTCGGGCTTCTATTGCTGTGTCCTCCGCTCGACTGACAGCTGTTCAGCCCAGCAGGCCCCCGAGGCGGAACACAAGGCTCCATCTGATGTCAGTTTGTCTGGTGTCAGCAGGGCAAGGCGCCTTGTTTTTCCATCAGCATCTACACCTCTGTGTCAAGAGCATGCTTTTTTCTTTTTCTTTTTTTTTTTGGGGGGGGGCGAGGGGGGCAGGATTTCAACACCAGTAATGAGACATACTGCATGGGGAGAGTCATGCATGACAAGTTTAACAAGTCCATAAAGACAGTCTTCACCCTCCTATGTGGCAGAGAAATTCTCTGTATTTCTAGCACAGAGAAATTGCCATTGACGGCAAGGATTAATGAGTCCCTCCAACAGAAAGTGTAGGTGTACTTATCGGTGACTCTGTCCAGCCAGTAAGTGTTCCTGTCGAATGGCACACAATTCTGTCACATATCGCAGTCTTTAATAATAGTCGAAACTCTCCACACTTTCCAAGTTTGCTCAAATTGAAAAGTAGGTCTTTGTGTTGAAATGAGGTCTGAAAAAGTGTTAGAGCAGGAGTTGATGATGAGAATGCTGATAGCTTCAACTTGTTCCCAAGAGACTGGACTGAACTTTACATGCCTCTTACAATGTCCTCCTACAAGGCTTGTGCTGATAGCCATATGGCAAGGCCAGCCCACTCTTTCTTGACATAGTCAGTACTTCATGGGCAAAGGAGTGCATGACTCACTTCTGACACTGTTTCTCCAAACACTGGTCGACCTAACTACTGCGACTGACTGTACAACTCTGCAGTCATTTGGTTTGGACTCCCAGAATAAGATACCAGTTGAAATGACTAAGGTCATCCATTACTGTCATCTTTTTACAATTTTAGCATTTGAACTAAAGTAAACTGAAAAAAATCATTGGTATTTTTATGACTTAAAGGCAGGGTTGGTAATTTTCGAAAACTAGCATGATTTTGAAAGCAGCATCGTCTCGGTTCTTTGTATTCACTCACCCCCTCTCCTCTGTGCTCCCTGAAAAGCCATGCCCCTTACTTACATGCACTTGTGGTCCAGAGGTGGATTTCAGCTCATACTTTGAGTGTGGGCTGATGTATGCATGGGGTAGAGAGGCCACATTGGTTTATAAAACGTCGTTGAGTGCCGACATTGGTCAAAGTTTGTACACATTTACAACTGCTATAGACAGATTTTTTTGTTTCTTTTTCAGAGCACATGAATTATTGTCAGGACCTAAAGACAACTTCAACCAGAATCTTAAACAGTGTATCTGGAGAAAATGACATTCACTGACTTTAATTAATAGTTCAAACTATTAAGTGATTTAGATTTTCTCTGATTAATTTTAGTATGTTGTTTTTTGCACGCTTTTTTCTGTATTTTTTTCCCCATTCAAATGATGGGCTGATGTGCTTTCTGATTTGCTACAACTACAGGCATTAATTTTATTGTGGGAGAAACAACTCTGAACATGTTGCCACCATGAATGACAAGGCATTTATTTTTCATGGTCTGAAGATCTGTAGACACTCTTGCAAAGCAGCTGGCATCGTCTGATGGCTTAGTGGTTAAGATGCATTCCCTTTCCTGTGCTGTGATTGCAGAGAACTCATTTAAGCTTGTTGGCTATGTTGTGTGTGCAGTCTCTCCTCTTGTCGAACAAACTCAAGGCATAATAATTTGCAATTGGTGAGAGTTGGGCTGTGTAAGGTTCCCCTGCTGAGGGTATCTGAAAGTCTGAGCCAGCCTGTGTGCTGTGACTCAGCACAGAAGGAGCAAACTGTGAGCCTGAATCCTTGGGAAGATGTTCTGGTGTGGATTGTCAAACAGAATCCATTTCAATAAGGTGAGACCAGCAGGTGAATCTGTGTCCGGTTAGACAGTAAGGCTCCATGGTCAGCGACTTCAGAGCAATGGGTTCTTGTGTTTCTTTTTCCCTTTGTATTGATGCTGTTGATGTCTTGTGAAAAGCACTTTGAATTGCCTATTAGCTGAACTTTGCTATGTTAATAAACTTGTCTTGACTTGACTTGACTTTTCAAACTCTTTAATTCCTGTCTGTGTTGCTCTGCCAATATGCAAGTGACACCATATTGACTTAATTGACAGCGAATTACTTGCAACCCTGTTTGATAATAACTGACATTTCAATGACAATGACATTCTCAAAACATGGATTATGTTGCTTTTATCAACACAGGGTGATTTTTTCATGCACACTAAGGAGATTGATTTAAAGTAGTAGTGGTTTTCAGAACTGCATCAGAGTTATTAATCTCTTTAATTAATTTATATACCAAGATAGGTTAAGTCTATGGAGAACACAGGCAAATTTAAATGTGTAATATTGGACTGAGGCTCTGAGAAACAAAATGAGTATTCGCCTATATGAGGTCACCCTAGAGATCATGATAACAATACAATCGATGGTCAACAAACATATAAAGTTAGAGATTATAAATGGAATTCACCATTTGTACACTTTTACTCTTCTGTAAAACATTTCATTGACTTTCAATGACTGCTTGTGAAGATTCTCTAACAGAGTGCAGTTATTATTATTATTTTATTTTTTTTCAGACCTGTGGGCCGCATTCCTGATAAGCAAGTCCACAGAGTCCATACGAGCCTGGAGCAAGGATAACGTCATTATGATTGGAATTCTTGGCACCAATCCGTCATCCATTTTTGAACTTACAGAACCTCTCTCATTATTGCTTGAGGTGTTTGATCATGATGCAATCTCAGGCATATGAAGAAAAATAAACATGGATACAGAGATGGACATGTATGAAACCCCCCATATCAATGTGTGGTGGCACTAAGCATACATTTTAATGTACAGTAATATGCCTGGCTTCTATCTGCCAGCAGTGCCAATTTTCATAGCTTTAATGTAAGTATTCTGATGGATGGAAACATTGGTACATCCACTGACAAAGTGGATGTACCAATGTTGAAGTTAAGTAAAGCTAAAGCATTCAAACATTCAAATGTAAAATATTAAGAATTGATTTAATGACAATGTAAAGAAGTTCTCTTTGAGAAGTGAAAAGGTGTTTGTTTGTACGATAAATAGCTGTTGGCGGACACTGTTGGACATCAGCAAGGTCATAAAACACTGTCTTTGCACAAGTAATGATCCCAGCCACACCCTTACAAATGATGCTGGCAGCACAGAGAAAATAGTTTAAAGATCACAGAACTTCTTGTTCAGTCCTCAGAGTTGTGATGGTTGGAGCTTACTGATAATACCAACACCATGTTTTACTCACAAGCATCATTTTCCCCATGTACATTGAAGCAGGGGCCTTGGAATGGGAAGTACAGTATTATACTATGTGCTTTGGCAATTTTGCTTTGTAATGTATAAAAATGCGTCTTTGTGTCGGGATGAATAGGGCCCATTACGAAAGGGATCAGAGAGAATCTGGCCGCCACTGTAAGGATGCTTTCTCCTTAATGTTCCCAACACAGCCATTAAAGTTCACACAACTCAGCCCAGCCTGTATCTTCCAGGTCTGATGGCTCCTCTGGGATCATTTATCAGTCAGCAAACGTTAGAGCCAGGAAATACAAGGGCAACTCGGGTGAGGGACAACTTGGTGGCAAAATAATTTGTTATCTCTGCCAAACTTTGTGCACAAGAAACTTAGATGGAAAAAATTATATATATGTACAGATATAATCAAGCCCAAAGGAGGGTAACACACAGACAAAACAACCTGTTTTAAGCGTTCATTTCAGATTATAAATCGCACAGCTTTATGAGACACAGTCAGTTTTGTGGGGTCTTGCATGATTACTGTTACCATTGCATTGATGTAAACTGTGTTCATGTGTATCTATTTTTGTTCCATCTTTTTTTCACTTTTCAGATTGCACTTCTGCAAGCTACAACAGGGAGTTGAGCTCAGAGCCAACAAGGAAAGTTCTGAGGTATGGAGCCCCCTGCGCACAGCTACCTCTGCTACACCGTTTTCTTTTCATGTATGATTATAACCTTATGAGGGAGAAAAGTGACGCCAGTCTGGTCTGTATATCTCTGCTTGCAATACAATAAATATGAATGGGACACATTTCCAATCAAGTAAAGTCATGTTTTGTGATTTATGATGATGCACTTATGTTTATGACGGCACCTGAGCTTTCTGTACTCATGCATAGTTCACTTTTTAGATCAAAATATATTTAAAGCCGGTCAATTACTGTCTCCCAGATATTTCAGTAATTGTTATTCTTCTTTTATGTGTAAATTTGCAATTAAAGTTTAACTGCTTAAAGTCAGAATTACATTTTGTGACAGCTGTTTGTCTCTTCTTCCCTTCTGTTGTCGCCAGCTCTGCACAGGTGAAGCCACTGATCACTCAACAAGTCACACCTGGCCTCAGTGCTTAAAAAACCCAAGCACTTGCTTTCTGAAGGCTTTTGGAGCAGTGATTGCATGCTTCTCAGATAGACATTTTATGTTGTGTCTTGTTGCTTTATTCCTTTTATGACCTCAGTTAACCCTTGTGTAATGTTCATATTGTTGTTACTCAGCCAGTGTTTGTGGGTCTGATGGACCCCGTTGCATTTTGTGGCTTTTAATGCGAGGTAAAAAAAATTGTTGCATGTGATGTTGTGTCCACTGAGTCCCTGAGACATGTCGAGGACAACTCTCATTCCTTGGTTTTTCTCGGGGGGCTCCTCCATCAGGTTTCCCTGTGTAGACTTGTAAGTTCCAAGCATATGAGGAAGTGGCATCACAGGCAGCCCAGATCTTTATACCATACTTTGCAGTTTTGCAGGTCTGCTTCTTTTGTGTTTCTGCACCTGCGGTTCCCACACAAGGTTGCAACATAGTTTGTTAACACTGTCTGCTCTCATTTTCTCGCACATTTGATGTTCTGTGTGTGGTACACAGAACATCAATTTCCACACTTCTATTAGCCCCAGGTCCAGTGGACCCGGACATCTTATATGTAATAGAAATGTGTAGGGGGGGGTGTATGG
Organism: Symphodus melops; assembly: GCF_947650265.1. Classification (NCBI taxonomy): domain Eukaryota; kingdom Metazoa; phylum Chordata; class Actinopteri; order Labriformes; family Labridae; genus Symphodus; species Symphodus melops. The sequence continues at coordinate 17,501,487 of NC_136706.1, forward strand.
TGTGTGGTCATTAAATATGTGTTCTGATATATGTTCTTCACAGAAAATGAGCCAAAGTCAGTGAGTCTCAGTTTGAAAAATTAATTAATTGTATCATTTTTCTTTTAATAAAAAATGAAAACAGGTCCCACAGACCTGAACACCACACATGGGTTAACTATTTAATTCTTTAGTGTCTTATAAGTCTTTTGGGGTGTATGTGTTTGTTTGCCCCATTAGGCCTTGGGTTTAACAATTCCTATTCATTTGTCACTTTGTTACCTTTTCATTTAAACTGCTCATTACCCTCTGGTGTCAGTGTGTGATGTGTGTTAGGGGGGCATCTTTACTAACGTAAGAAATTGTATCTACAGTATGTAAATGTGCTGAACATCCCATAATCTGAACCTGTGCGGCGGTGTTCTCCCTCAAATGGACACTTACAGGTTGTATTGGCATAAAAGAACGTTCTGCGCACTAACCATTACCAGCGCCCTGTCGAATTTAAATTTTATTACCTGCATTTTAATTGGTGTGTGTTTTGCTTTTAGAATTACTTCAATATAACATTTATTCAGGGAAACAAACATGAAGACTGGGTGCTTTGTCCATGTAATTTGTCCCGAAACTCGGAGAACAATCAGAGTAACACAGATTTGATTAGTTCGCAAGGCAAAGTAACCTCATTGTGCTGCTTCCAAACAAAGCACTTAACAAGCCTGATGACACAGAATAGATGCACCTGTGAACCACCTGTACAAAATGAACATGTTTCCTCTTATATCCCCCCCCCCCTGTTCTGTCTGCATGAATATCTGCTCGAAAAACACAAAACAGTGCAAGCATGCATCTCTCTGTGCGATAGAATTGTCACCTACACCTCTGGCCCTTAATGTATAATACTGTTGCACACACAAAGACTGAATATGCATAGGTTACAGTGTGAGCTGCCTGTGAGTGTTAGTGTAATGGTTGGCTTGCGTTCGAGGTAAGAGTGGTGTAGGTGGCAGGAGTTGTTTGCTATTGAGTGGGAGTGAGGGAGGGCGCTGAGTGTCAAAATTCACTGACACATCTGTTACCTTTCCGTGTTACCTGCATGCTTGATGGCTGATGAATAATGCTGCGTCATGTGATTGCCCTGCAGGTGTTATGATGGAGCCGTACATTAAAAAAAAAAATAGTTTCAATCATTTTGAGATCAACATGTAGTGTGCTGAATGATTAAGGAATTAAGGGTGAATTTTTAATCACACAGTGTGCATGATTGTATTATATTGTATTGTATGTATGATTTTCAATATAATTTTCTTCTCCAGTGCCTTTGCATGTTGAAACCCTCTAAGTCAGGGTTTCTTAACCATGGGGCCGCGGCCCTTCGAAGGGCCGTGAGCGCCACCTGCAGGGTCGCAAGGGGATAATATGTTTGCATCTGTGGGCCGTAAGGGCAGGTTGCCGGTTCAAGTCCTTGTACAGACCAAGTCTGAAAATTGGTCTAGTGACTGGTGCAAGTCCACACTGTCGAGGTGCTCTTAAGCAACACCCCCCCCCACACACACACACACACACACACACACACACACACACACACACACACACACACCAGCTCAGTAGCGCTCACTTTGCGCAGCCTCCTCTCTTTGACATCTCTCCATTAGTGCGTGTCCATAGGATCCTGTCTGTGCACGTGTGTGTGTATTTCAGCCTATGCATGTAAAGCATGTTCAAAATAATGGAGTGTAAACCGGAGGATCGTTGGCCTGCACTATACTCTCCGACCACCAGAGGCAGTATCATCAGTCAGAAGTAGGCCTACATGGCGAGAAGGAGAAGAATATTTAGCTTAACGTCTATGGAGAAGTCTCAACTCTGCTAGGTGACTTCCCTGAGGCCCCGTTTACACGGAGACGCTATGACAGAAATGCATCGAAACGACCGCACTCCGGATTCGAAGTGCAGATCGTCTACACGGCAGGTCTTGCCTGAGTGAAAACGATGTAGTTCTCACGCCCGGCCAGTAGTGGGCAGTGGAACTTTACAACGCGACACGCACGATACTCAGCAGTATAACCACTTCCTCCACAACATCCCCCTCAGCGGCTAGTTCTCCCAAGTCTTACCTAAATGCTGCGTATGGTCGCCCTGTGTTTGGGTAAAGGTTGAACTATTTGCCGCAAGTATTCGTTGCTCTTTCGGCGGCGACATACACGATGTATCATATCAAGGTTCTGTTTTAAAAGACGATACAGCGCCAATAGCTGCTGAAGCACATAGCCGCCGCCATTGTTGTTTGTTCTCGACTACTGCGCATGTCCAAATGTTTCGTCTTACTGTCACAGCGTCTCCGTGTAAACGGGGCCTGAATCTGAATGAAAACGTAATGGAGAGGTTCTTAAAACGAACAAATAATGACGGCAACGGGGGCAGCGCTACACAAAACAGAATGCTCTTTTTAATTTCACCAAATCTACCTAACTTCATTGAGCACCTAATTTTATTGCTTTTGTTTAGTTTATATTGTGTTACTTATTTGACAAACATGCACTAAAACATGGTTTTATATGAGCAAAATTAATTAAATGATCTTAACTTGTGCAAGGTTGTATGCATAATTAGCCCATGTATAGGTTGATATATTGATTAAAAAACATACAAATGAAGAACAGTATTCATTATTACAACATAGTGACACAAATAGCTATAAAATAAAAATGACCGCAAAAGTTAAATCAGAACCATTCACTCGATTGGGCCCCAGACTACCTTGCCCTGAAAATGTTGGGCCCCAAGGTCAAAAAGGTTAAGAAACCCTGCTCTAAGTAATAAGGGTGCATTTGTATTGTTCCTCCTAACTACTTTCATTATCCACTTTACCTTCGCCCCGTGAAAACATCATGTGGTTAAGGACAGGTGTTAGGAGAATTCGAAAAGGACTCAGGAAAAGGCAATAATGTTATTTTGACAATTTGACCACATTTACACGAGTTGACATAATACAATGCAAGCAGAGGTTAGTGACGCGAGACTGCCGTGGTGAAAGTTTCTGAAAATGGACTACAAAAATCTCCTCTAAAAATCGTTCCCCTGTGCCTTCTTACTGGGGAAATAATCCTAATAACCACAAGGTGTGAATAAAAATAAAGGAATAGAAAGTACCAGGATAGCCTACTTCACTGCGATTCTTTACAACACCAGCATCACTTTCGTAGTTTACCTCTGGGTTTAAGATTGATCAAAGTTGTTCAAGACAAATTATTGCAGTGCTAACATCAAAGATCTGCGTCCCTTTTCTTTTCTTCTTAACAAGGTTTTGTATTACATTTTCTTTATAAATCAACATCAAGTAACGGCAAAGCATCTCCTTTTAACATGAAAAAAAAAGTCTAAAAGCAATGTTCACCTTCTTCACACACTAAAAAAGAAAAGGAATACAATGGCAGAAACTAATAACAGGTCAAGTCAAATCAATATAGAAAACCAATGCAGATTGTCTCCACATTTCTCCTCCAACAGATCGTTACTTTTCGTGAACAGTTGGATGCACGAGTCCCTTTAAAAGTTGCGGTCGCAGGAAATTGTGGGGCGGCACTTTCTCATCTCGTTTGATAAAGCATGGTCTAGTGTTTCCTATGTTAAGGGAGATCATAAAAAATAATTGACCCACCTTTACTTAACTTTAGAGAATTCAAATGGCTTCTATCATGGCAGCCACTTAAACGCTTCAGGGGTTAAGATAAAAAGGATAGTGACAATACAAAGGAGGGACAAACTGAACGCACCCTTAAAGTTGCTCCTAATTACAAAAATCTATAAACATTCGTAGAATCAGGACATTTTCTAAGATTTTCCTCTCAAAGTTCACACTAGATCTTTGTAAAGATGAAAGTTATTCACAAAGTACCTTAGCCTCTCATAAGGTGTCAAACTGTTGTTTGCAGTAGTGAGGAGGACTTTTAACAGGGGGAAGAGTTTTTCAAGCTGAAAGAGAAAATGGACACATTTGTATTAAACACTTCAGGAAGAGTATTTTTGACTCATAGTTGGGTGAACAGATTATTATTTGTGCAGACGTTTTAATCTGTCTTTTTCTCTTCATGCAGTTTCTCCAGGTGTATCCAATCACTAATGAAGACTCTTTACCTGTTGATGTAACGATCACTATGTGGAGAAGCTGCTGCACAAGTGGGCATGTGATTTCAAAGATCCTGTAGCCTCTATGCTTTTTAAGACCATCTTACAAATGATCACACATAAAAGTGTTCATAATTACACGTCTGACTAGATTCTATGATTGACTTTTTACTTGATTAATCTTTGTACTTGAAATATTGTGCTGTTCTGTATTTTAGATTACTACATATTTAGGTAAAAAAGTCAGGTTTAGTTTTTTTGTTTAGTTTAATCTTTTATCAATATTCATCTTTTTGAGTGAGCAATGTTTTTTTTGTTTTTTTTTCAGTGTCCACTTTGTCAGTGTTTTATTTTCTGTAAAAGTTTGCAGTCATTTGGGTCATGCTAGATGAAAGTTCAATCCAAAGGGCAACTGGACCTGGTTGAAGTTCTTCAGCCAAGTCTAGTTGCCCTTTGGATTAAACTTTGATCTTTTATTTCTTTTCTTTTTTTCTCTCAAAATTCAACCAATCAATACAACAATTAAATAAATAAATAAACCATGTGAATAAAAACAGCAAGAGCTGACTAAATGGAACCAAAGAGCAGTACCATGAAATTACATGAATTGCAGTCCATTGTCAGATATGTTAAGAACAAGATTAAAAAAGTAACAGAATAGCAGCGGTGGCTTAGAGTACATCGTATCTTCACTGGAAGGTTGGGTGGTTCCATCCCAAGCCCCTGCAGCCACATGTCTGATGTGCCCTTGGGCAAGACGTGTATCCCAAAATTGCCCTTTGAGTAGTCAAAAAGACTTTAAGAGCACTATAGACACTCAAAACCATTTAAACCTCAGCATTTTTTGGAAAAAAGGATGTTATATTATGACCACAGTTTTCTTGCACATCTAAAACATAGCTAAGGGTTCTATATTTGGGGACGGCAGTAGCCCAGTCTGTAGGGACTGGGGTTAGGTTGCCGGTTCAAGTCCTTGTACAGACCAAGTCTGAAAATTGGTCTAGTGACTGGTGCAAGTCCACACTATCGAGGTGCTCTTAAGCAACAACAACCCCCCCCCCCCCCCCCCCCCCCCCCCCACACACACACACACACACACACACACACACACACACACACACACCAGCTCAGTAGCGCTCACTTTGCGCAGCCTCCTCTCTTTGACATCTCTCCATTAGTGCGTGTCCATAGGATCCTGTCTGTGCACGTGTGTGTGTATTTCAGCCTATGCATGTAAAGCATGTTCAAAATAATGGAGTGTAAACCGGAATTTCCCCTCCCAGGATGAATAAAGTATAATAAAATCCTTATTGAACAGACGCAGACCAAGGATAGATGAGACATGCTAAAATGCCCTTTATTAAAGAGGTTGTCTAAGGTTGTATTCATTTATTCGTGGTTTTTATTGTGAGTGATAACCTCAGTTAGCGTCCTCATATGAACACAAACCAACACTAAGGGCAGTGTACAGAAACAAAGAGGCCATATAAATGAAAGCAGCAAATCCCCATCATACTTATTGTGCACGCTCACAAGCTCCATTCTGTTTTCCCTGGAATGGCTCAATGGTTCAGGGGCAATCATCAATTTCAATCCGTCTCTTTTCAGCTCAGGTGGTCCGCAGCGCCTCCATCACTCCGTCTGCAAACATCCTGACAAATATGGAAAGATCAAGTGAGGTTTTATCATTATCATCCCAGGCAATGTCATACAGATATGTGGCTTCCTCTGCGAGGCCATTAACAGTAAATCAAATGGAACATAAGCACACTAATGAATGGAACTGTGAACACTATTTATACGGCCTATCTGCTATGACATGCTGACAGAATGCTTCCCAAAATTCTTTTGGAAGGCCATTTATCTCATTGGAGTTTGTGTTCAGAATATTTTGAACCCCTTGCAATGCAGAATCTCCAAGTGACAGACATTTTAGAGACATTGCATGGATTTTATTGTGTTTCACCGTCCTCTCAAATTAAACCTTAAAAACAAGCCTTTTGGACTTAGGATATCAGCCCACGAGTTCAAATACATTAAATTGCCAACAAAGACAGACCACCCTTGGCCTCACTGTATCCCTGCAGAAGCTTTCCTCAGCTCTCGCCTTAATCTGTCAAAAAAGATCCCAGCCAAGCACTTTTTGATGGGGTTAATTGTATGTGACATCTATAATACAGCTCTGGTCAGTGGTTATCTTCACTTGGGTGGAGAGCACATTGTTTCAGCCCCGCTAGAAGCTCTTGAATGCTCTATTTCTTCTCTAAAAACAGCGTCCTCATTATTAGGATTGTTCAGAGAAAAGTTCAAATGGCCAATTAATTTAACAGGAAGAATTGATTAAGTTGACCTTTGAAGTGTGGATACAATCATGAAAAACGATGAGGCTATAAACACAGTTGTGATTAATGCTGATTATGAATGTTTAACAAAAAAGAGACATAATTTAACATTTATTTGTTCATGGCGTGGGGGGAAAAAAAGTGCTAAAAAGATGTATTATTTTTTTTTGTGTAATGGTTTCTGCACATATATTAGCATCATATATCACTCGAATGAGGACTTTAAAGAACGAGCTGCTTCTTAAACGGTATCTGTTCGATTAAAATAAGTAGGTGATGCTGCATTTGGCACCATATCGTGCTGCTTGACTGAACAGCAGCACTAATGATGAGGCTGAGGAAGGCGAAGTCCCTCGGCTGCCTGTGTCCCTTTTATTAAGACGGAGGGGGGTAGACGTCTGCGTTGGGGAGAGGAACTGATGGGTTAAGCATCTTCCTCCAGAGGAACTTTATCTGCAGCTGAGGCCTTGGTCGTAAATTTTAATTACTCTCACACACACTCCAATATGAATGCACACCAGTGGTACACACCTGTTTTCCACCTTTGTGGCTATTTTTCACTCTTTCTTTTTTATTTATTTCCAAGAGGATCATGGTGTGCTACAGTTTCGGGTTGGAGATTTTTCCTCGAGATGTTGGGAACATAATTGGGTCAGTCTTATACTCCTGGTCACTGTGGCTGCTCTGTAAACCTGAAGTATTACTCCCATTAGCTGCAGTTCTGTTCCCTTGGGCCATGGGGGGACACATAGAAGGTAATTACAGAACATAATGTTATTAATTACTCCGAGCACTCGTGCTGCCGTCGGATCTGAACTCTCTGTAGATGAGGTTCTCTGAGCCAGGCGGGGCCGCATCGCAATGCCTAAGGTTAAGTGACCCACTCGTCGTTGTCACACAGTGCTGGGAATTGCTGCAACTTCTTTTGTTCATTTGAGATTCTGGGTGTACAGACTGTTTTCCTGCTGCTGTTGCTGCCAAGCTAAAAAAAGAAATAAGAAATATTTATCCACAGCGGTCTCCTGCAGTCATTGGTGTCCTTACAAGGCAAGCAGAGGGGGAAAAACAATCACATCAGAAGCAGATGTCACTGTGAGATTATGTTTGAAAATCCCCAAATCAAAACAGGTTTAACCAAGCAAATGTGGAAAATTGTTTTTATTATTATTATGATTATTATTACAGACTGATTTGTCGTGGTGGGTAATGAGACTCCCCTTGCATTTTAGTATTATCATTAAGCAAACTGCCTCTCGATTATGGGTGTGAAATGTCCCACCTTCAGCATGAGCGCCCCATGATCTCCTCCTACATGTGGAGTTTATATATAGTACAATTTAATCTCATTTGCTCAGTGAGGCATATGCTTTTCTGTTATGATAAAAGCACAAAAGTAGGTGTTGTGTTTTGGTACTGTGCAATTTAGGGATTTCAAGCTGACTCAGGCTTGTTTGTCAGTTATTCGGACATTATTTATATGTGTCATGTACTAAGAGGGATAATGCCTAATGGGGTGTCCATTATCAGGAATTTATAGACAAACAGGAGGCCAAAACCAGTCGCTCTGCAGTCCATAAATTCCTATGTTACCTCGAAGGGCATTATTCCGCTTACTGTGGTAACTCGCTAAAGGACATAAATTAAGCACATTCATTTATCTTTTCATGCATTTTGCTGACAAAAGCGAAACATTTGTGTGAGCCATATCCATGTTACCTTGGTAACGCCTAAGGGTCAGACTAATACATGAAAAAAATCATTATCATATCACAGGGTTCCTATGCAATGGAAGTTTTTGTGCTCTAATCGTCTAATGAATGGACAGATTATAATGGCTCAGCAACAGGCTAAATTTGTAGTCCTTACAACTCAACACATTTTTTTTTTTTCTGCTATGAGGCAGAGGCAGTGTTCCAATCTTACCTGCTGTGATCATACATCTGCACACCAATTTCAGGAGTGCAGTGCATGTGTAAAAGTGGTTTAAATTGAACAAGCCATACCATTGTCCGCAAATCAACATAAAGATTTCCACTAAAAGTGTCCACTGTACATCAATCTACAAATGTGTGTAGAGCTTTATAAATAAAAAGTGTATTTCCTTCTTTTAAATGTTTGTCCTCCACTACACTTTTCCGTTATCAAAAAGGTTGAATGACAACATTTAAATAACAGTCACCATCACAAGTTACTACACAGCAGTTGTCTATTTCCAGACTCTAAGAGGTGGGTTTGGGAGTTTTTATTGTTTGCTCATTTTAGCTTTAATTTAACCCCGATCACTTTAAAGCAGTGTTGTAGCTTATAATTAAAAAAACACATTCTGGAATGTTGTTGTTGTTGCTTTTATCCTATGTTAGGTGACTTTAGGTGACTTGACAAACAAACCAAATGTATTATTATTATTATTACAGACACATACTTCTTACAATACATTGGGTCACGTTTCCCAAAGGGTAATATCCATCCAGATAAGGCAACAGCTCTATTTGATGAAGCCACTGTGTGCATATGTCTTCTAAAACAAACAATGGTATTGACCCAGAGTTACCTATAATACCTTTTTAAATGTCACTGTTTGATTTAATGCATGGAGTGAAGAAATAATGTGCTTTTCTAGCTTCAGTCTCAGCTTGTTTGTTTGTGCAATGTTATACATGGCTTCTGTAAATAGGCTTATTTAATTCCCTACATTATTTAATAACCCAATCGCTGACTTAGAATATAATAAATACATTTTGAATGTGCCTGACACCCTACATAAATGCTATTTTAAAGGAAAAATGTTCTGCATTTTATCCATAAATATAGCGGAAATCATCTGCATCCTCTGCAGACAGTCGTGATTTAGAGACATTTACAATTTGTAAGAAGTGTAAATCCGCCTGCTGTACCGTGTCACAGGCCTAGCTGATAAAGCTGTCTAAATTAAGGACCAGAGAAAGACTTGCAAAGCCTACCTACTGCTAATTTGGATATCCCTTAATGGCCTTTAGATCATGTTTATTCCGTGTCAATGTATGTGCAATATGAAGCTGGGTTAACCAAGGTGTGCTAACGTTAGCCTGCTAACACAACAATTCAGACCGCAATTTATCCGCTGGCCTATGGTGCTTTCTAATTGATAGACTCCTTTGTGTGAATGTGAGTGGAGAGGGGTTGAAGGTGTGCCGCTGGGGGAGAGCGGAGGCTTCAGATTGGCAGGAGTGTTGTTTGTTTTGGTTTAATGTTTTTGTTAAAGGGCGATGCCTTCTTGTTTTAGGGAAGACATTGATATCCTAAATAGGCCTATGCAGAGCTTCACAGTTTTAATATTTCAATTTCATACTATGCAAATGAAATATTTAAAGCTGAAGAAACAGAATTATATATCAATATTTGATCCTTGCAGCTGTTTTATTTAAGAAAAAAAAACACCTGTGAAGGTCCTCCAGGAGGAGGGAGTGATTCCCCCCCTTTGTTCCCATGAGACTATTTGACAGTTATGATACATTTAGTTAGTCACCTGAACAGAAATCATTTTCTTTCATCTGTTCATACTTTACGGAGGATCAGTGAGATACATCGCTATCTGTTTGAAGTACTGTTACCTGGAGACACGCTGCTGGGCCGCCACACTGAGCTTATTTGATAAACTGAATTTTATGTCAGCTGTGGCAAGCCACTCTATGCATCATGTCTCGTTTCAAGCACAGGTAAAGGATATAAGAACATGATAGTGCTATCCCTTAAAGCTTGCTGCTGGACTACCTATTGTTATGATGTATTGTTATGGAGGTAGTTGACTGTATGAACAGTTGGCCTGCAGGTGCTGGGGACTAAAAGACATAAGGGGCACATGAGAATATCATCACTCAAAGCAGCATTACATTGTGACTTTGAACATCTGAGCATTACTCAAAAACTTCATTTCATCAACAGAAAAAATAAAACAAGCAGTGACATGCTAGTCTCCCATACATGTACACTGTAAAAAATGTTCGTAAATTTTGCGGTGAAAAACTGTCAATCGTGACAGTAAAAATCTGTAAATCTCAAAAACAGTTTGATACTGTTTATATAACACAGAATCACCGTAAATAAGTTAATCAGGAAAAAACTGTGTTTTTTACATTTTTTCTCTTGAAAAAATACGTTTCCCTACTCTTGCACAGTTTTTTTAATGGAAAAATGCCGTAATATGTATAACATTCAATACTGTGAATTTTGCATTTATTTCTTGAAAAGAATACAATATTTCACAGTTAAATGTATGTACTGTTGTGCTGATCACTGAAACATACTGTAATATTTATAACAGGTCACACTACAGTTTTTACATTCATTTCTCATAAAGAATGCAGTTTGTAACTACTATTGTACTATACTATTGTGCTGATAACCGAACAACTCAAACTGAAAACTTTATTTTTAACTTTTAATTTTTAACTTTATTTAGATTATTTCTCTGTTGTTACAATGCTAATTGTCATTGTTTTTCATATGGTTGAAGAGCCTGTTTATTTCCCTTTACAATGAATTATATTAACAATATCTATCCTAAGACAACAGTTTGCCTTTAAATGTTTTAAAATGTTTAAATTCATATCTTGAAAATAACTCTCATATGAACTTTTGTATTATATATATATACACACACACACACACACACACACACACATTTGTTTTAAAACATTAATCTGAGCTATCTATCTAAACTGAGTAGAAGTCGTATGCCCCCCTACAGTTCGTTCGACAGACTGTGCATTCTTTGACAGCGCGCCTGAAATTCAAAACGGGCCAATCAGCGCATCGCATCTGACGCATCGTACGTTAACCTCTGACACACTCCGGTTCACGGTCTTCACCAGAGGAGCAGCTTTCATCAGCGTCTGGACTTTTTTATGATTTCCAGCCAAAGCCTGTCGTCAGTACACCTCGGTAAGTACAGCAAAACCAATTAAAGAGACCGAGTGAATTATTAGCAATCGTTTAATCAGTTTGACTGCTTTAAAAAAAAATGCGCTGTGTAGTTAGCCGCTTAGCATCAAGCTAAAGCGGGTCCGTCTGTGCTGAAGCCTCCGGTTAGCTAACTACGCTGCTCGTGTTGTGGATATAAGCTCTGTGTGTTTTTGACTGTTGAATATGTATTCCTGTAATGTATGTGGAGAAAACGTTACGTCTGTAAAAGCCTATGTTTTACATTGCAAACTGCACCGCAATGAACCCCGACGTGTTTTCAAATGTGTTGGAACAAGTTGTAAGCAGGTGTTTTCTGGATATACCGCGTTAAAGTCGCACTTCTATCGTCACCACAGCAGTACACCAACAGTTACTCAGGATACGACTTTAGCGCCATTAAAATGCACCATCTCAATTTGTGAACGCCAGTGTGAGGGAACTAAATCGTTGGTCGCTCACTTAAAGGAGCACATAGCAGAAGGGCGTCATGTAGCTTGCCCAGTGAGAGGATGCAAAAATGTGTTCACTGCAAAAACGTCCTTTACCTCTCACATGTCCAGAAAGCACAGACATTGGTCAGAAAATGTGATTTGTCCATCAACCAAAGATACACAGTGTGAGAGTCCCACTACAAGTGCTAGCACACAGGGAGCTGCCAGCATGTCAGATGCTGAAAACATTATTGGGGATGGGTCTAATTTCAGTGACCTGTATCTGAGAAATATATGTATGTTTTACATAAAACTGCAGGGACAGCATCTTCTTCCAGTGTCTACCATTCAAAACATTGTTGAAGAAATACAGAATATACACGAGTTGGGACAGACATACTTTGAATCAACTTAACTTACTTCTAAAAGATAGAAAACATCAGATGGGTCATCAAATGCCTTATTGTGTGTGGTAAGTAAACTGAACCAAACCTGTAAGAAATAAGTACCACTGGATTTGTATTTATGGCTGATATTGAAGCTCTTGTCTCTTGTATTTTTTAGGGTCCTCCTGCTTTGCCGCTGAGACATTTATGTTGAGCATCGACCAAGAAATTGTCAACAACCACATCACTTCCTTCACATCTGCCATCTGCCTGATGTTTGGCAGTTACTACTGCTTCAACATACACTACCCAGTGGAACTACGGTCTACACTGGAGTTCCTCCAACGGTAAAATTTCTTTCTTTTTATAATATTAGAAAATACACTGCATTTGATGACCCATCTGATGTTTTCTTTCTTTCCTTCCTTCCTTCCTTCCTTCCTTCCTTCCTTCTTAAAGGTGTTTCTTTTCAATAAATCCTGAGAAAGGCACCAAAGTCGAGTGGAATAAGAAGAAGAAGAAAGTGTTCTCAGTCAATCCCAGGGTCCTCACTCTGATCTCAGACCTTGCTGACCACGAGTGGACCTACCAGTGATGCTGAGGGATGATATGATAAAAGGTACACTGGATGTTATATAAAATGCAGATATTTTGTTGTTAGAGTTAAATTTCTGAAAGTTTTACAAAAGCTATATTTTTACTAGATAAATTGTCTGGTACAGTTTGTACATGTTGTTACTAGTTCCAGAATTGTCTTAAAAATGGTAAAGCTCTCAAGTGAAGTGTTACAATTCCTTGCACTCATAGAGATTGTATATTCTTTAGCTTTATGATGCAAGATTTGAAATTTTGCTCCCCTTCAGGGATGATTTTATTTTGATAACGTGAAAATGATACCCTGTATGTAGACTGATGTCACTTTGTGGTTATATTTGTACCAAAAAATGCACTTAAATGTTCTCAAATTAAGTCTCAAGGTTTCTTGGCAAATTGTGTCTTCAGCTACTACACAAGTTTGAAATTGAAACAGTTTCAAAGTGAACATTTCTTACATGATGTTTTTATAGATGATGTTATGATGTTATTCATAGATATTTTGTGATATGTAAAACTTCAAATATTTGATATTTACAACCTCACAAATATCAAATAAAGAGTTTATATATTTGAAAAGTTTAAGGTGGATATTTTTTGTGTTGCTGTTTTAGTACATTAAGTAATTTGACAATATTAATTCATGCTTTTTGTTTTAAGTTTACAGAACAGAATGAATGATAACAGTGGAAATGCTAATTTGGCTGAATATTCAAAGTATATTAATTTTTTTCTTTACATGTGATCTTTTCTTATTTTATATTATGTTCTGATTCTACTCTGATAAATATAGAGAAGTGAAGTATGCTTCAAACATCTTTTGTTAGATTTTTACATTGATGGATTTAAGCAGTAGTTTATAATTCATAGTACTAATTATACAATTAATGAACATGCTTTTACAGTAAAATATGGACTAAAACACCATTTTTAACCATAAAATTAGCAGCACTAGCACTCATTGCTATTACTAATAGACATTGATTTACTGTAATTTTTGAGGGGAATTTCTGTGCAAACCTTAATATTTGCAGTAATTTTTGGGAATTTTTACAGAATAAATTAGTAGTTTATATTTTAGACTGTTAATTGTCAAGCAAAAAACCGTCATATGCCATGAAACAAACTTTATTTTAAGCGGTATTTCCATGTAAATTTTCAAGTAAAACACATTTTTTTAAAGGTTCAAACTTTTTTTTTTAACAGTAAAATATGGAATGAGGCACATTTTTTAACCGTAAAATCAACAGTATCGATAGTAAATGAAGAAAATGTTTACCGTAATTTTACGGTAGTGTTTCGGCAACCACAGCTGCCGGAAGTTTACCGTTAAAACAACAGTTTTCTTTTTACAGTGTACAGTTATTGTTGCAAATTGAGTTACTTGCTTGGCACTGTCCTCTTATGCTCCACACTTGGGGGGGAATTATCAACGTTTATTAAAATAAATGCCGAAAAGCTTATAATAGAGTTGTAGTACTACCAAGATCTCAGCTTGGTTTTTTGAAGGTGTCCTCTTGGAATCAAATACATGATTACCTGGTCTTGTCCTGGTCGTAGACTGGGAGGACTCCGGATTTTAAATAAAGACCATCTATGTTATTGCTGACCTAAGAAAGGCCTCCTTTGTTAAACACAAATGTCGATGTTATTGATGTTTTTGGCTTCTCAGTGTTAACCCCATGTAAGAAAATAAGTAAGTAAGTAAGTAAATCTTGGTATTTATATAGCACTTTTTAAAACATGTTACAAAGTGCTTAACACAACAAAGAAATAGAACAAATAGGAAAAACAAGGATAGAAAAACAGTTGCAACATGCAGATACAAACTTTCTGACACACAGTGACTGAAACAGCACACCAGTAAATATACAATACAGACGCTAACGTCCATACACAAGTATATGCACACACACTGTCCTGATTTAGCAAAATGCCTGTTTATATAGGTGACTTTTTAAGAGTCCCTTGAAGCTGTCTAAGGAGTCTGATGATCTGATGGACTGGGGAAGACTATTCCGGAGGGTTGGGGCCAGAATAGCAAAGGCATGGTCACTAAGTTGGTAAGTTGGAGCGGAGGATGGATAGTAGGTTGAGGTTTGATGAACGGAGTGGTCGTGAGGTTGAGTAGGGAACTTGCAGGTCAGGAATGTAACTGGGGGCGAGGTTGTGCAGGGCTTTAAAAGTAATTAGGAGTATTTTGAAATGAATGCAGGATTTTACTGGAAGCCAATGAAGGGAAGCGAATACTGGTGTGATGTGGGACCGACGCCTGGTTCGTGTTAATAATCTGGCGGCAGAATTCTTGACTAGTTGAAGGCGAGTAAGGGAGGACTGACTGTGCCAGGTGAAAAGTGAGTTGCAGTAATCTAGACGGGAGAAGATGAAGGTGTGAATGAGGAGGTTGAGGTTCAGAGGGGGAGAGGATGTGCCTAATTTTGGCAATATTTCTAAGGACTGGACAAGCTTAGTGACATGTTGGTTGAAGGAAAGATGATGGTCAAAGACAATTCCAAGGTTTTTGACAGTAGGTGTAATGCTTGAGTGGAGGGAACCAATAAACTGATGAACTAAAGTGGAGAAGGTGTCTGATCTGATTTAAGAGAATTTCTGTTTTACTTGGGTATAGGTGAAGGAAATGGTGGGACAGTCTTTAATAGCAGCTAAAAAGTCATAGAGGGAGGTTATTTCTTCAAGGTTGTTGATTTTTGCAGAGAAGTTGATTTGGATGTCATCAGCTTAACAGTGATAAGATATGTCATGGAATTGGCTGAGCAGATGACCAAGGGGAAGCATGTACAGGGAAAACAGGACAGGGCCGAGTACTGAACCTTGAGGCACTCCACATGAAGGGAGCCGGGGAGGATACATGATTGTTAATACGGATGTTGAAGTGTCTGATTGTGAAGTATGAATGGAACCAGTTTAGCGCTGTGCCTGAGATACCGACCCAGTTTTGGAGTCTGTCTAAGAGGATGGCATGATCAATGGTGACGAAGGCTGCTGTTAAGTCTTGTAAAACGAGGATGGAATCTTCACCGTTGTCTGTGCGCATCTGGATGTCGTTAGTTACTTTCAGACGTGCACGTTGATATATACTGTATATAAGCTACATGCTACATTTCTAAAAACAATTGTTTATTTCTCTATTGAAGATGGATTCTTTTAACATTTTTTGTGCATGTTAACCTTTTTGTCTCTGTTAGTTGTGTTATCTGATTTCTTTTGTTTTCCAATAGTAAAACAATTGGAATTCAGATTTATAGGACTTTGATAGAGCCCTCTAAGTCTACAGAATGAGGAAAGCTGTTTCCCTATAGCAATAGTCTCCACAACCTCCATACATGGGGAGCTGACAAATCACTAGACCACTGGCGCTTCAGGACACTGCACTTTTGAAAAGATTTGATTTTAAGTTCAGAACTTGTAACTATGGGGCGCAGATGGCTGCGCCAAATTTACATGGGCTGTTGTCGTCCAAGGAGGCGGCCCAAGTTCAAGTCTGACCTGTGTCTCCTATCCCACGTCATTCCTCACTCTTTCTGCCCCCATCAAATAAAGGCAAAAAGACCCCCAAAAGTATGAACTATAACTTCCTCTAAATTTTGCATCATGTATTTTAGCTTATATTATTTATTTATCTACTGTATAGTGTGACTATATACTGAAACCTCGTAGGCTTACTTTTTGTCTAAAACTAATTTTTAAAAAAATGCATTAAGCTGATTTGGGTGGCTTTTTTTTTTTACAGAAAGTACTGTCGGACTCTATTCTGACAAATTGGATTTTTTGTATTTTTTTTTAATACCGGTACCATTTGTCAGATGGCAGGGGCTGGCTTTGAATGCAGATTTAAATCCATTAAAGGAAGGTTTGCTTTTTTGAGGTGGTATTAGCTCATTCATTTAAAAAAAAAAAAACTAGACTAGTTCTCTCTATCTCTCTCTCAATCCAATTAAATTTGCTTATTGACATGACAGAAACGTGTGGTCAATGCTGTACAGAATAGTATTAACACTGACAGATGATTATCCAAAATATACACTGTACCAATATCAATAATCAGTAAAATATCGATCATAAAGTCTCTCTATCTCTCTGTGTCACTCCCTTTCCCAATGGTTATACTGATTTTACCCATATATATATATATGTATATATAATTTTATGTTTTTTAATGTAATAATTACTCAATCTAAAGCATCTTCTTCCTTGGTTGCTTGAACATTTCTTCCTTCTTCCAGATATCAAACCTACCTTTTACTCTACAGTAAAATCAGGACTCAGCCTGAATCCCGAGTGATGAGCTCCCAAAATGTGAGTCTTTTTCTTTCTTTTTCATAATCATGCATTTATCTGTAAATGGCATGTTCATCCTCTGAGGAAAGAATTTACAAGATTGTAATCCAGCAATTGGTTATCTGAGCTGCTAACAGGTGAGAGCGGATTTAATGTTTCATAGTAACACTTCATTTCTGTGCAATCAAAGTGTCACACATTATTGTCTTCCGTGCCTGGCTGTTTGCAAACATTGTTCTTGTGCTATAATACCTGGTAGCACTGAATTGTTCCCCAGGGGCTTGTTGTGTACCACCTCTTCACAGACGTTTTTTTTTTTTTTTTTTTTTTTTTTGCTAACAAGGATGGGTGTTTAATAGGGTGAAAAAGAAGGATGAAAGACAACTGTGAAGATGATTGTGACACACTCAAGAACACAGGGTCCTTAAATTGGATTCTTAAGAGGGTTCTCTATCAGCAAAGGATGTTTTACACAGTTTCCCGGCTCTGGAAGAATAACAGTGTCAGATATCCTTTTTTTAAATTGCAAGGCTACAGGCTGCAAGGTCAGGCAATTAAAAGGAAGCTGTTAAGGTGCACCATCTCATTTTCATTTGTTACACAACCTGGCCCATTTCACACCCGTCATGGATATTAGGAGTCAATATTGGCAGCATATTTGTAAATAAAACCTTCGCTCTTCTCCTCCGAGCCATTATTGGCATTGCAAGTCCACTTGTAAGAACTGAGTCTCCAAAGGTCATTCTGCTCTTGAGCTTTGTACCTCACTCCCTGGCAGGTTTATTCTCCCACAAAGGGCCAAGGGGAGAGTAGAGCGCTCTTGGTGCGAGCCAATTAGAGCTTGTTTATTTTCCTCCGCTGTCTAATAAACGTCACTTTCTCCCTTTAATGGCTTGGAGAGAGAGTGTGATTAAAATTTAGGCCTGTAGTGTGACCGAACGTGAAACAGAGCCACGTCTTGTACACAGGCCCCCTTTATCACATGGAATTGCTCTCAGCACGGCAGTGTTGTTGGAGGTTATGATAATGGAAATATTTATTACACCTTTCTGACCTCTGTGTTCAAGTACAACAGCCACCATGAGGGCAGCACTCGCAACAAATAAAAGCCCCAGAATAAACAAACACATTACCTCCAGGAACTAATCCAACTGCATTATTCATTCAAACTGCAGTCCAAAATAAAGTTGAAAATTCAATGAGTTATTGTTTTAATTTACTACATTTTCCCTTCTAGCTTTAAAACAACTAAACTAAACTTTGAAACCATGTTCATCAATCAAACATGACAATAATTTTTAAAACAGCTAACACTTAACGTTTTGATTGGGATAACAGTAGTAAAACAATGTCAGCCATTTAACATAACTTACCTGCATTTAATAACTCTCACATGACTCTTCTCTTTTTTTCTTGCTTGAAGTGATGCCTTCCAGGCTCATTATAATCGTGTTGTTGTTGTTTTTCATCCGTGACATTTAAAAATGTCAATCGGATGCAGAGCACCTAAAACATATGATAATTCAGCAGACACTTGGCTCACACTTACTGGGAGGTCTTGATCCCTCAGCAGTTTACTTTATCATAATGTTTGACTAAGTTGCCGACTTTTAAAAAAGGTGTCTATAAATCACAATTAAAGTGTGACCAACCAGCACCAGGTTATGTCGCTATAGGCTTAGACTGTTGGGGGGGACTGGCACCTTGATCTCTCCCACTCTCACACTCTCTCTCTCTCTCTCTCTCTCTCTCTCTCTCTCTCTCGCTCGCTCGCTCTCTCTGTGAATTCACATCCTAATACCTGCATGGCACTTACTTAGTCGACACATATTTTCCTGGGAGCTCCTGACGCCTCGTATAGGTTCCTTTGCATCATTGGTGGGGAAGGCCTGCTGCTATGGACAAGTGGACCAAGTGTGTTGACAAGTGGATATGCTTGGCTGTGGGCAAAGTTATACATTAGACATATATTTTATTTCTAGAGTCGCGAGCTGAAAAGATAACTTTTGAGGTGAGACGATGTTTGTGTCTCAAGTCCTAATAAGAGATCTCAGGTAAGGTCCTGTGATTTGATTCCTGAAGAAAAGACAAATGTGCTGCCAGTTAGAATATTTGAGCAGGATGTAATTGAGTAAATCAAGTTTGCAGAAGTAATAGATTCTTTTGTTATCTTTATCTTATTTAGTCTTGTACATATTTGTTTTTAATTACTTGTTTATATTTTTGGTTAAATGTTATTATTATAATGGGGTTTTTTTTACGTTTGTACAGACAGCACAGTCTACCAAAGTTAAATTCCTTGTGTGTTAAACATTATCTGCCCAATAAAGCTGATTCTGATTTTTTTTTAAATGTGGTACTTCAAAGTCATTACAGAAAACTTTACTGTTAAATTATGAAGTCTCTTTCAAGTACTGTTACCATGTCTAGTCCTTGGACTTTTTTTTAACAACTTCTGAATTCTTTATTCAGTCCATTTGTCTACAGCTTTTAACATGCAATACCAGTAGCATGTTCAATCAAAACTGAAAGCCAAAAATGTGATGGAATTCTGAACTTTCATTGGCCTGATTAAGGCAGAAAAGTTTCAGCAAGCTTTGGTCATATTCCAGTGTAAATGCTCAGAAGTGAAGTTGGAGCAGAACTTATTAAGTACTGCTTTAATTTGTTTCAGACAAATTGATCAATAAAAACTGGAGGACAAGGAAGATGATCACATTGAAACGCTGATGATATGAAAATGTATCATCGAGATTAAGACAGATGCATTGATGTGGAGCTGTTAGAATATGTGCATAATGAAAAACTGGCCATTACAGTTTTATTACATAAACCAATCTTGGAAGGGTTGAACAAAGTTCCAAAAACAGGTATCTACTTTTAGCAGTCAAGCAATGCTACTTTGTGATGTTTCTTCTACTTCGAAAAGTATCATAAATTAAGGCTAGCTAAAAAAATGAAACATTGTCCACTGTCTCTTGAGAGAGCCCTGCTCGGCTGGAGTCTATACCAGCTGTCATTGGGCGAGAGGCGGGGTACACCCTGGATTGTTCGGCAGTCGATTACAGGGCTGACATGTATGCTGCGTTCCAGGTAAACTGGGAATTGGGAAATTCCGAGTTACCAGTCGGAAGTGTCAACAGGAACACCCCTGAAGTCGTATTTACAAGTCGGAAAAGTCATTGTCCGAACTGCCTGAGTTAGAATCCAACATGGCTGCTAAGTGCATCAACCGTGTGTTAAAGCTGTTATTCTAGTGTTATTACCTGCTTGCTGCACTTTGTTTGTGTTATTATCAGTCACACTGATAGTATCATGCAAGTTCTCTCTGTGGATATGTTGTCATGTTGATTTTGTGCATAAACTATCACATAGTGTGTTGTTATCGTCTGGTATTAGCTAACAAAACAACTCTTGGACAACTGGAACACATTCAACTCAGGTGTGACGTGATTCCCAGCTCTGACTTCCCCATTCCGATGTAAATGGAACGTAGCATTAGAGACAGACAACCAGCCACATATACATTCACACCAACGGGCAATTTAGAGTAATTACCTAACAAGCATGTATTTGGACTGTGGCAGTACTTGGAGGGAACCCATGCATACATGGGGGCAACATAAAAACTCTACACAGAGAAGTCCCGTCAGATTCCAGCAAGGGACCTCCTCGCTGTGAGGCAACAGCGATAACCACTGGACCACTAAAATTAAAGGAAAACACAGTCTATTCAACAAAGTACTATTTTGTAAAGCAAAACCTTAATTGGAAGGTTTTGTTGGGGGGGGTTTCTGTATATATATATATATATATATATATATATATATATATATATATATATATATATATATATGTTTTTATTCTGTTTGAAATTAAATCATCAGATACATGACAAGAAGAGAAAATACACCAAAAACATTTAATGTTACTATTGTAGTTGAGGGAGATCCCTAGTGTCCCTAGTGATTGAGTCATTGTCATCGTTTACAGTTTTCCCAACATTAAACAGGGAACTTAGTACTCCTAGAAGAAGGCTGAACTGCTCCTCATGAGAACTAAAATGTCACTTGTCGTTATACAATTTGTTTGTTCAATACAAAATGTCAAAACAAGCAGAGAAGAAAAAAAAATAGAGACATGTTTTCAATGTATAGCCTTCACCATGTGATAAATTCTCCTGTGACTGTTTGGACAAGAAAAAGAAAGAAAGGAATCTAGTAACGTCTTGGGAAGCTTTTTAGTCGGTGCCCACACTGAGAAGGCCCAATTAGGTTCTATTCAGCCTGAACTCTGCAAAGACTCACAGTCATGGCCAAAGATGTCCAGCTGTGATTTAGGAGATGAAAATGCCAGAAATACAACAAAAAGATAGCAAAGAACAAGCACTGAAAGTGATCAATAAAATCTTAACATTAGGTCTAAAATGTACGGGCAAGTGTTGTGCTGTGGAAAAGCAAGAAAAGGTCCAATAAGGTCATATCTTTTACAATGAGATAAAAGCCGAGATCATCCCAGTTAATGTGAACTGCTTAATTTCTGTGATTAAACGAGGCTCACTAAAACAGATTCCAAGAGCTGTTATCCATAACAATGAGCTGGTGATGTACTATCTGCAAAATTAAATCATGCTATTGTAAGGCAGAGTGAAAATGACCTCAAAGTCAGAGCCAGAGCACTGCTGAATGTTTAATTAGGCAGTTAGTGTTGGCAAGCTTGCAGCCTAAATAATGGCGGTGGTGTGGATCCAAAACAGGAGCAAACATTTTGCAGAGCTTTCAGCAGTAAACCACGCTGAGGCTGCCAAAGGGCTTTGTGTACCAAAGAGTCCGACTGCTGTTACTGTACCACCCCCGTACTGACTAACTGTCTCCCTCTTTCAACTCAAATCAGTTCAATAAAGCTTTATCGACATGATGTTTCAATTAAAAAGAATATAAACAAAGCAAATGAACCTTGATCTCAGTAAATTCTGAATAATTATAGACAAAAAAATGGAACTAATGCAGATGCTCCCACCAGGGCGCCAGTGTCAGTGAATGGTTGAAAATGGAAAAAGACGAAAAACAACAAAGCATGGGTTACAAATAATTGGCGTCACAAAGCTAGTTTTGACTCGGTCCAATTATTTGTTAGTTTTCCAAACAAGTTTTCAAAAACAGCCTCATAGGTTTCGAACAACTGCAAATTATAAGATATATTTTCTTTACCCTGTCTGACTTTAACGTCAAATAATATAACAGAGTAACCCACTGTGAAATGTGCAGATGGGGCTGCAGTTAGCTCAGCATGTGAACAGGGTCACATGTGCATGACAAGTTGGTCCAGGAGCAATTTTGGGTTCAGAATTTCAACTGAAGAAACTTCGACAGCTGAAGAAGGACAGGACAAATGAGGGGGAAAGAGCGGGAGTGACATGCAGCACAGGGCCGCAGTTGTATACGAACGATGCGATGTGGACTATAGCCTCTGTCAATTGGGCGCACAACATAAGTGTTAAGCTATACGGCGCCCCATGTTGGATCTTTTTGTTCGACACTTATTCCTTGCTCTTTGAAAAGAGCAAGATTTGGGTTTTGCACCTGGGTCCTCTATCTGATTATTCCATTGGAGTGGTTATCTTTTAGAGGAATGGTGTTCCAACTGTTTTTGGAAGAACACTTTGTTTACACCTTCCACTTTATTTCTACCAAACGTATTTTTTATTCTTCTGCTTGATCTGCCAAATAAATATGTAAAGTTTTCTCTGGATGAGCTCAATTATATACTTTTCAACTTTCCCTAAGTTTGCATTTAATTGTTAGGGGACATAACCAGGCGGGGCAGACTGGGATAATAGTTCAGGCAGAGAGCTTGACTCTATCCCAGGCCACAAGGCCAATTGTGTCCCTATACTTCTATATTTTACATTCAGTCTAATAAGTCGCTATGTGCTGATTCACTGATTCATTAATTAGCTGTAGGCTACAGGGTGTTTGCACGTTCATGGACTGAGCTGTTTTAGACTGGTTGAAACATACAACATTCAGTGTTACATGATAGCTCTGTTGCTGTCATTATTGCTAATACCTCCACAGAGAGATGTGCTTACTGTGAAGCCCATGGGATGTTGTGTCATATAATTATTTATTACATGACAAACTACTTATCTACTTTACACATCTGTAACTTTTGCCTGTATGTCGTCCTTCTAGCCATGCTGGGTGTGTGTTGAGTTAACTGGTCATTCACAGGCAAACATGTCATTTTTACGTCTTTTTTACCTGGCATAAATGTAGATGGTATATTACTGTACTGTATATTATGAGGGACCTTTGCAGATAGTTTTTTTTTTGCAGATTTGTACTTGGTGTACTGCCTTTAAGACAGTGCTCTCTTAAAATGTCATTCCTCAGATATTTAGTCTAGTTACCTTTAGCCTGATTTATTCTGGCTTTATTTACACATCTGTAACTTTTGCCTGTATGTCGTCCTTCTAAGTTTTGATTCCTGTGCGGGATGGTCTGTATTTGTTTTGACCTGTATTTTTTTTATTGCACCCCACAGCAGAGTCTTTTGGATGCCTCTCAATTCGCCAGGCAAACACAAAAACCAACAGGTATTGCAGCAATGGAAGAGGTTAAGAAAAATGATTCAGATGGAAGTGATTCTAACGGACCTAAAAAGCCTCCATATTTTTTATAGGCTTCACAATCAGAAAAATTGATAGAAATAGATGGAAATTTAGGATAAATACTAAAGATGCTTTTCATGGTTGGAGAGAGGTTAGAATGCAGAAAAGTTTTCAAATTAATACAGAGATGGTTTAAACACTGAAGCTTTGACTCCCACAACACGTCAACCTACATGAGCATGACTCCAGGGGGAAGGAGATGGGGCAGATACCTCTCTTCAAAGTTTTGAATTTGGACTGCAGTACCAATTTTAAACAAGCGACGTGAGAGTTACTTAATGCTCCTTTAAATCTATTATCTTTCAAAGGATTAAAATACTTGTTTTGCTAACTGTTTCTCCACAGTCGTAAATGTAGTTTTGGGAACTAAAGGTGGCAAACTATGTCGATTGTTTCATTTGCAAACTAAGTCAAAGCAAAGCTGGTGGTGAAAAAAATCATATATAGACTATAAATGTCTGTGTGCCTTTATAGCTGAGCTTATTTTTACAGCCTACATGCTCTGGGGAGCACTCCTCAATATGTTTTTTAGTGAGCCTCTGTCAGCTGGCTGGAGCCTCCAGATAAGAGCTGTTATGTGTTGTGTAGTTAGTGGTTAAGTATTGGTTTTCTCTACAGCTCCCTGTGTCACTGTGTTATCTAAAGGGTCCCAGTGAGCTCCTCAGGCTCGGCTCTCCAGGTCGCAGTAATGAGAGAGGATAATTACCGATCACACTTTGCAAATGGAACAGCAGGATGATAGAGGGCGTCTAATGAAGCCCACCGTTTCTCCCCCCCCCCAACACACACACACACATATCATATAAATACCAACACTGTTAAGAGCATGATAATGACTACGACTAAGACAAGTGCAGGTGTCATTGGACCTTATGAACAGGAGCATGGCAGCTTAATGTGCTACAGAACGTGATGTTTGGCCGCGAGTTCAATCTCTCCTTAACCTTTTACCCTGAATAATTGTCACAGGAACGAAGACAATAGACACAAACATTTTTGGGAATAACCACATTCTAATTTCTAGAGAACTGCTCAGATAACGCATATTACGAACCCGGCTCCTATTTTATTTGCAAAATACAAATGTACTTTTTCTAACTTTTTTACATATAACAGATCAGGAAATAAAAGTTTTTTGTGAGATTTAAATAGGAGGCCTAATTTCTCAGATCACTGATGACTTTCTCTTATACATAGCTACACAAAATAATGTGTTTTTTTCACTATTAGTTCTGCATAGTGTATTTTGGCAGAAAGCAGAATCAACAAATGTGTTGATATGAGCATGTAAATTAAATATAACTCCATATGCAATATATGTTACTTTCAGAACCAATTTGCAAAAAAGAAACAAGTTCTAAAGGAAACATAAGACATACTGTAATTACATTTGGCTTTTATATTTTTTAAAAAGTTAGAATTTTAAAAGATAATGCTGGCTTCATATGCATCAATATTTGTACATGAATAGAAGCAGATTTATTGAATCATCAACCACATAACAGTTTTGTAGAGAATCAGTCGTGTCAGCAAGTGGCCATTTTCAGAGATAAAAACATGCTGAACTTCAGAAGAGATTTTTTTGACTAAAACAAATACTCTCTTCAGGCACACCACTTTCATCTCTCAGCTTCTTCTTTTTTTTTTGTGCTGGTTTTTAACTTTTTTTGATCCAGTAGATGTCGCCTTGGAGCACCAGAATGAAACCATAACAAACTGCTGTTTCGCAACACCTCCTCCATACTGAAGCCTCTGCTCTCCTCCAGCCACACACCTCCCACATCCCTCCACTTGCATTCACAAACGGTTAAGCACGATCGGCGGACAAAATTGTACTTTGCTTAAGCTGTAATTTCCTGTGGCCTGTGTTGCTGTGCTAGTAGGCTAACAGTAGCGCACTAGTTTGTAGCTTCGCATTGCATATAAATATATACAGAATGACATAAATCGTTAAATTACATCCAAATAAGCATTAAATATGTTATTCTTCTTTATGCTTGTCCTGACCAAAAACAGCTTTTGTACTTAAAGAGGAGCCGATCATCCCGTCCATGATTCCCGTCCTTGATTTAAACACAGATTTGACAACACAGCCAGAGGGACTCGTGCTTCTCACTCATTATAGAGTGTCATGACTCAGTATTTACACAGTGTAAGCTGGATTCCTGCTGTAGTTCTACAGTGTATGTGTTAAATATCACATATTCTTCCTTCAAACATATCTGAAGCTCTGAGTGAAAAATAAACAAGCTGAAGGAAGCCACGTCTTGTCCATGTGAACCCAGTGCGGAGAACGACAAATCCAGAGGGAGGTTTACTTCACTCTTTTAGGAAGACATTACTTACAACATTCTGTTCTCAATTTGTGTGTATGTACACGAATCAGCAGACAGCTAACAGACTTCAGGAGAAAGTCAGAGGCTGGAGTAAATGATCTTTACTAGATTTCCCACAAAAGAGGGTAAGAAAGAAACGCTGGCTTTAGCTGCAGGTTGATTGCGGATACAAAATGTAAGCCTTACCTAATTCAAAGTCTAAGAACTGTGACACAGCCGAGTCACATGACTAAAGTGACCAATCAGAAAATATAGCAAGAAATAAATGAAATGCTCTCAAATGACCAGCAGGGGGAAACAGAATTAATTTAAACAGGGTTTATTTGATGGTACATATTGTATCTTTTATAGAGACACACTAAGTGTAAATGTCATATTAGTAGAAATTGAAGTGACAGCATAAACACAACTGAGTTTGTGTAAGAGCTTGTCAATAACATTTGCTATGCACCATTGGCTTTGTTGTGTACCTCTCTTAACGCAAGACCTGATGTCCAAAGCTTTGGAAATAGCTTTGGCCATCACCCAGGACATAAAAACCTGAATTTCACTTCAGGGATTAATTTCAAATAGTGGACTGTTTTACAAGCAGTTACTCCCCAAAGCCGCTTCTCCCAGTAATTAAGTTGGTGAGAAAAAATATGATGATAGCCAGAACTCTGATAAGTAGCCCCTGGTTGTAAAAAAAAAAAAAGTCAATTCCTCTAAGTGAAGTCTCATCTCATTACTTTTAATTGATAATCACAAATGTTAATAAAGAACGAGATTGAAAACGACCTCTTTGACCTTGTGTTCTAAACACACCTACACCCTCATCTCTGTCTCCTCCACCTCTATGTTGAGGACAAACACTGTACCCAGCCAGAGAAAACAAAGGCAGAAAGGAGACGGAGCACTTTGTCAGATCAGCTAATTGAGTATTTGGCCCAAAGCAGGAGCCATTTATAAGACG
Source organism: Symphodus melops (assembly GCF_947650265.1). Taxonomy (NCBI): domain Eukaryota; kingdom Metazoa; phylum Chordata; class Actinopteri; order Labriformes; family Labridae; genus Symphodus; species Symphodus melops. The sequence continues at coordinate 17,528,548 of NC_136706.1, forward strand.
GCCTCCTCTCTCTCCAGGCCGGCCCAACTGACTCCCATTCCTTTGCCCCTGTCCAGCTGTGTGCTGTTGTGACACAAGGCTTTGTCACCCCTGTTCCTGTAGACCCCCCTGCCTCCTACTCATTCATCACAGCAGAGTGATTCCCAGCTTTAAGGGAAAGTGATGAAGATGCTCGCAGGCTCACTGTGGACACAGCAGGACCCTCCAGGCTAAAGTGCCCTGATCAGTCAAAAGCTCTTCTGGGTCAAAATGCCCTTCACAGTTGAGGAAACAGGTGCATAACATGACAGAAAACTAGTAAAACACTGACATTTAAAGTTCATTTATCCACACACAATGCTGCACAATAAAAACAAGTTACCTCCCTCAGGTTTGTCACTGTAATCCCACTTGTTGTACCCAATTTGGCCAACTCAACTCTTTTATTATGGTGCAGCACTTCATCTTTGTTGAGGATGACAATTAGGAGGCCACAAATGTGTAATCAGAGTGAGTGTCGCAGAATCATAATAAGTGTCTGCACCGTCTCCCACTCTTTCCCATTTGAACAGCTGCGACTCCAGCAGTGCTCTTGGCAAGCTTCATCCCCAGTTGCCTCATTTACTTGCAGCCTCTTAAGTATTTGTTTGGAACAGTGTGTACCTCATACAACTGGAGATATTTGCACTCTTGTTTTTAAAAGTTGACACGGGTTATCTGAATAAGGGTTTTAAATGTACGACAATATGAAACAGTATCCATAACTATATAATGGTATAATGTAACTATAATGTTGCTTAATATTTGAAAATGAAATACACTTTAGAGATAGACAGGTGGGAAACCATGCTCAGATTTGGTTATATGCATCACTGTTTAATGTAATGTTTCTGAGTTTCAGAGATCTTTTTTCTTTACCATATTAGGTTGTTTACTTCCGACCTGCTGCATCCATTGTGCAACATAAAAAAAACACATTTTGTAGCATCTTGTAAACTAAACATTGCATATCTGTTTATGCTAGCTTGACTGCTTTCATTTGGAGGTTCAGTCAAACTTTGCACATTCATTGTAGCTAACATGAATATGGAGCCCTGCCCAATGCCAAAGTGACATCAGAGATGGAGCCGCTGAACCAAGCTCCCTACCAAAACTTTGCTGGTCAAATGATAGTCAATCTATTGTCTTTATAAGGGTTATGTCTGGTGAGCAGGTCGTTATACCAGAATTGAACCCGGACAGAGTGAGCAGAAGTCCAAAACTTTAAGCTCAACTCTAATGGTTTCTTACAAGTTCTAAAGTTATTTACTTCAGAATTCAGTGTTTTGACACCAACTATTGTTTCTTTAAGGACATGTCCTCTGCTTCAAGAATAGTTTGTTTGGATGTACAGAAAGAGCTTGATCCATAGCAAATGTTAACTGTTCATCAAAACTATTAAACAGTCATCTCTTCACAATCACAAGCGAGCAATTCCTGATATTAGTTGAATTTATATTGTTACTTGAATTTGACTTTTTCTTTTACAATTAGTAGTTGTCCAGATTCTGTAATAACATTGAAATTGTATCTTCTAACTATGTCACTTGTGACTCCTGGATGACCCGAGAGAGGCTGTGTCTTGAGCAGTTTGTATTAACGTACAACAGAAGCTTATTACATTAACTTACCAAGAAACCTTAGACGACTGAACCTTCTAAGGTACTGTCACTAAAAGCCTTGTGATTGTGTTGGTCAAAGCAGCAAAGTTTTTTCTCCCAAGGACCGCTAAGGCTGCCAGTATGGCTTCACTCCACTCTCCAGACCAAAGATACGTGACTCATTTGATTTCATTTTCCTGACATTAGTTAATATTACTTTGTATCAAGTTAGTGTTTTGTTTTGTTTTTTCCACCAAAGCTGACGAGTCGAAGTTAAGATGCAGGCACACACATGTTGAAGTTTCTTTGGACATGGCTATAATTAACCAATAATTTATCACAGCTACGCATGTGAATGGGTTTATTATCATCAAATCAAATCAAATCAAACTTTATTTATAAAGCGCTTTTCATACTTTTTAAAAGTAGCACAAAGTGCTTTACATGTTAACATCACATTAAAATCACATTAAAATCATTCCCACCCTCCCCCCACCCCCCACGCATACAAACAGTATCACACTCATACTCACAGTCACCCCACGCTCCAACACACACGCGCAGACATAAACACACACACACACATGCACACACACCAGCATCAATGATATGGACAGAAGGCTGAGTACGGATGAACCAGGTAAGTAAACGCCAAAGAGGAGCCGTCTGCATCGAGAGCGGCAGATCGGCCGCGGCCATCAGGGGCACCATCACAGGGTGCCCAGGGGAGGCGGGGCCGGGACCCCTGACCTCCACCCAGACACCGCAGGACGGCGCCCAGGCCACAGCCCTCCACCGCTCCCGACACAGAGGGCTCCCTCGGAGGAAACACTGGCAAGAGACGTAAAATACATAAAACTTTTAAAATGAGGCCAAACAATAAACTGAATAAAGCTAAAACCAATAGAATGATGGTAAGATATAAGTAAACATAAAATGCTAAAATCATAACAGATAAAATGAATAAATATTATTTAAAAGCTAGATGTTATGTTGGGTAGTTGGGCACTTAACGCGGCAGGGTATAAGTAAGTGACTGGGACATACTTTAAACTATGAATGTGTTTTTTGTTGTACATTTTCTGTATAGCAGAAATGATTACCAGGTTGATACAATTATAGCCATAAATGAAAGAAATATTTTGAAGCCATAGTACTTTAGTTAAATAAAATATAGGCTACTGAAATTCATAAAATGATTTGCTGTTGTCAGTTTGCCTGACATTAGTTCTCATTAGGGCATGCTTTTCCCTCCCTGCTTTGCAGAGACTCACAATTCAGACATTCAACCATCACCTGACTCTCACACCAGCTTGCAAGCCTGATTGCAATCCTATAATCAGCTCCGAGGCATATCCATGGGCCATTTTTCTGTCAGCCATCATAGACTCATTTACTGCTTCTGCTCTGTCTGTCTGTCTGTCTGTCTGTGTGTCTGTCTGTCTGTCTGTCTGTCTGTCGACACAGACCACATTTGAAGGACAACAACGTTTTTTCTTTTCTATACTTGTCCTTTTTTTCAGAGCAGAACAGATTCTTTTTTCTCACCACCATGAGGGAAAGAAGAACTGTGGTTATCCTACAAACTAGTTTAGAACAGAGTATGTAACTTTTGTGTGATCTGGACTTAAGTGTCCAGCCTTCTTGTTGCCTTCATTTTAAGACTTCCTGCCTCCTTCCTTCCCACTTGCTTTGTTGGATTACTGACAAAGAAGACTTGGACTCCATTCAATCTGCCTGCCTCTGCCTCTGCTATGCCCTTGATTCATTACTTAGAACACTTAGCCTTTACAGAAAGCAGAAGCAAACTTTGTGTAGTCTTGTTTTTCTCAGTGGTTTTCCTTTGCTGGCAGTGAAGAAATCAATGTGGATGATTGCTGAGTTTGTATGCTTTGAGACAACTCAATGTATTGATTCCATTTTAAACATAGCACTGTTAAAATTAATGTGCACTGCTTGAATGCAGACAGATCTTGAAGAGTTGTCTTGAATTTAAGTTAATTCTTCCTGAGTTCACCCTAAAAATACTGTTGAATAGAAACTTTATTTCAGAGTTTCAGACTCTTTTCATCAAAATGGGTCCTGCTGAAAATGTCTTTTATAAAAAGTTTCCCATTTTCATTTTTTTTGTATAAAGACTGCACTATAGTCAATAGTGAGGGCTGGAAAAGGCATGATCAGCATAATAGATGTCTGTCGAGGTATAATATTTCTGCTGAGTGCAGCACCATGTCCAAACCATTTAAAGTGATTTCCAGCATCCCTTTTCATTGTATCACTCACTATCTATGTTCCTTTTCACTTCTGCTGGAATAACGGGTACTATTCCCACTTTTCACATCATATATTAAGACCCTACAATTGATTTGGCAATTATTTCTATAAGCATTTATACTATTATAAAGATCATTCAGTAGCATGAAACGCAAATTACTGTGTTTAATTTTATTACATTAATCAGCCATGCTTAACTGGGTCCCAATGGCTGTTTCAAATGTGGTTGTACATTTTGTTTTCCAAGCCCTCAGTCCACTTCACAGGCCAAATCTCAAACATCATCTGACAAAAGAGTCTGTGATCTCAGCAGGAAGATGCAGTGACTGCTCAGAGGGATCAGTATAAGACAACGTCTCCTGTCCCCTCAACTGTGCTGTCTTTCGTGGATAAAGCATCATACGCCCCTGCAATCTGCTTCTGTGCCATGAAGTCAGTGTGGCATCAACTCTGCTTCATTTTCAGTTAGAGACACACAAAATAGAATTTTAAAATGTCTTTTGATTAACGTTTTGTGTTTCACTTAAGGTTTTACTTTTAGCATCTCTGTAATAATAATTAATATCAGTCCCTCTAGGAAGTCGCAATGTTGCGATCGCAACAACTCACGCTAATTCAACCAATCCCCGCAATTTCTGGGCCACCTTGCTATTTTATCCAATCATCGCAACTTTTCTGCAAATTTCAACACTCAAAATAGTTTTCCCTGTTACTTTCAACAATCAGAGTAGTCCTCCACGAAAACAGCGAGCTGTACCTCACCAAAATTTGGTGACCACGGAACAAACTCACTTCCCTGTTTATACACACACAGTGTACATGAAGCGTTTGTGCGCTGAAAAGAAAAGCGCTGAAGGTCGTGTCTCCAGTTTGTTGACAAAGTGCCGCTGTGTAGCTGATACTGCGCCGTTACTTTTTACTGCATGCTTAATATTTTTGATCATTTTTTAACCCAGCAGACATGGAGCATCGACGATCTGGGTACAAGATAACATCTGTAGGAAGATATAAGATACAAGGAATATCAGACATATTAAAAAGAGCACCCGTGAAGTCAACAGGATGGACGCTCTTTCATCTGTAGCCCCTCACTCAAGGATCCTGTGCGTGTGTGTAATCAAGCCAATATGTGTGAAGCATGTCTCAGAATCAGAGTAAAATAATTGAATTTCCCCCTTGGAGGGATATTTAAGTTTGTCCTTTTCCTTTATGTGCATTTTGGTTGAAATTGATATTGATGTTGTAAAACGGCACACACACATTCCTCGCGAAATGGAAATGTTTGTTGATAAAATTACAGCTTTATCTTGTTTTAGTTATCATTCCCCCTGGTATTTGTTTCCCTTGTGTGTTATTATGTCCTATTGTTTCCTGTTTTATTTTGTAATTTCTACTCTTTGTGTTTCTTTGTTAAATTCAACAGTTCTTTATGTTTCTTAGCTATTTCATGATTTAGATTATGTAGTCCCCAGTGTTGTCTTTACTCCTGCCTGTGTGTTTCCCTCCTGTTGATTGACCTGATTGTCCTCACCTGTGTCTTGTTGGTATCTCACCTGTGTTAGATTACCTCAGTCTATTTAGTCTCTGTGTTCCTTCACTCATGTGGTCAGTTCATTGTACGTCTGTGTCATATGTAGTTGCAGTTGCCTTATGGCTGTTAGTTTTTCCCTTGTGCTCCTGTTTCCTTGTGCTTCCCTGTTTTGGACTTTTGACCTTTTGTTTAATGAAATATTGTTTTTAGTTCTGCACCCGGGTCCTCCTCTCAGTGTTTCTCATTCGTGACACAGATATTTGTATCAAAACCAATCCCTCGATTATCAATATCCTCAATTACAGTACACGATAAACATGTCTTTTTTACTCCCAATCTTTGATACCTAATCAACACAGTGTTTACTCATATAATCACGTTCTAAAGGTGCTAATAAGTGATTTGAAAGGACTTCTTAGAAAAGCAAAAAGATTGAAACTAAAACTTTCTGCTTACCTTGATCTTTACTGCCTGACTTATCTGACTTTGAAATGTAAAGAAAATGTGATGTATTTTTACACATCAGCATATTAAAACATTGGTTGCAGTTCATCCATTGTTAGGCAAAATAAGAATTAAAAAAGCCCTAAGGACAGATTTTATGAAAATTGTCGGTCACAAGTTGTTGAACAAAACTAATGAAATTTCTATTTGTTTGTACCGGCATCTGACATTGGGGATTTCGAACAAATTCTTCCCTCACTGCTGACCACATGGTCTATCTGCAAGTAGAAGGCAGTAGCATTTTCTCATCTCATTAACTACTTTAGCAGATGTCTTTGCAGGCCAGAAAACAGTCAGTGGGCCAGTGGAAGCCTTCTTCTCTTTGAGAACCCTGAGGACCTCCCGTCTAATGAAATGCTGTCAAGGTCCAGTGAGCTGAGCTGCCAGAAGAAAGCTACACAATGAAGAAAAGCCCGACGACCGGCACAAAGCGAAAGGCAGATAGCAACCCCAACTCCTCATACACTTATTACATTTTGGGAAGCACTCAGGCAGATAACAGCGGAAAGCTGCCTCATGCACACAACCTGAAATCTGTTGCTTCTCTTCCACCAAACACATTATTTACTGTATATTGTAACCCGACTGCTGACAACTGTAATTAATTTAGATAAATAAACTTTCCTTCAAGTAAAAAACATTTGGTCCAACAAATGGTATCCCAAGGGATAAATGAAAACTGTATCGAGTTGGATGTGCCGCAGTACTGCAAGTCTATGCTTTATACATGAGTACTCCCTGGCACCATCAATTCTAACCAGAGAGGAAAGTAGCATGAAAGATAAACAGTATTAATTGGTTGAACTTCCTATATAATATTATAGAATACTCCAGGGGAGAAGAACTGGTGACCCAGGCTATCATTCAAACAAACCACTTCCACATCGAAGCGTGAGGGCTGTATTTCACGAGCTCCACGCCTCACGCTGACTTTTCCAGTTAATTAAACGAGAAGCCGAGGCAGACAGAGAAAGATGAAAACTGCAAGTGGAAAACCATCCTGCAGCTGGTGCAACAGAGAGAAGCAAAAGACAAAATATTAGTCTGTCTTAAAAAAAAAAGAAAGAGAAGAAAAGATACAGTGCCGTTATTTATAACAATGTTTTAATCTCTTGCAGTTATCTGGACAGCATTTTCTTTCTGATTACAGAAAAGCTTTAAACTGAGACAGCCAAGGCCACTGTTGAAGCTTTTTTTTTTTAATCCCAACAGCACTGTTCCTCTCTGCGCCATTCTGACTGTCAGCCATTTCCACTGTTGTGTTTTTCTATTTCAGGTTAAACAGATTAGAGAATAGCACGGTGTGAGGGGCCTGTGGTGCAATCAGTTTCATGGTTGAGCTGAAAAAAAAAAGTCGCACAAAGGAGGCACACATGAAAGCTGTTGTTTCACCCACAGTAGGTAATGATAATTGTGCAAGTCTGCCACACCTCCCCCCCACGAGCCTGTTGTGGCAAAGGGGAGAAAAACAACATTCAGAGTGTTCATTTGAAAAGCTGAATAGGGAGATAGACATTGTGAATCAAAAGCTAAATATCATCAGGATATATTTGTGTATTGGCACATTGAATGAGAAAACTGTGACAACTGGGTTAGTCTGATAATTCCAACTTTCTCTCAGGAGACTGTCCTGTCATTTATTTTATGTTGGAAGCGCAAGATGATGCAGAAATACAAAGACGCAACTATAAAATTACCGTAAATTCCGTACTATTGAGCGCACCTGGATATAAGCCGCACCGGCTAAAAATAAGTAAATAAATGTATTTGTACATATATAAGCCGCACTTGATTATAAGCCGCAGGTTTCCACGCTATAACAAGAGCTATTTACACAGACGTAGGCTACCGGTAACATCCGCAAATACTGTAGCGTCCGTACGGACGTTAAAGGTCCTCAGTCTCTGTTGTCGCTGTCAGTGTCATCTTAACGTGCAGCAGCTCTGTTAGCTTCTTTGACAGCCAGGTCGATCGCCTTTAACTTGAAAGCTGCATCATATGTATTTCTCCGTGTGTTTTCCATCATGAGGGTGCGTGCATGAAGCGCAAAATGACTGATATTAAGATCCGACGTGACAAAGTCAAATGTTTTTGCGGCAGAAGCTCATTGTCCCCCATAAAAAATCCATGCATTAGCCGCACCGGAGTAGAAGCCGCAGTGCTCGAAGTGTGAGAAAAAAGTAGCGGCTTATAGTCCGGAATTTACGGTAAATGACTGCACGGTATGTCAATGCCATGCAAATGTTTAAGTAAGGTACTATAGAGAAAAAAAAAAAAGAGTACTGCACTCTGCTAAGCCACAAGCAGCCTAAAGAGCGATACCATTAACCTTCTAACACAACCATGCAGCTCGAGTTGTTTAGGTCTCGTAATTGGTCAGCCGTTTGGTTTTGTTCTTGGATTTTTCCCGTCTCTTTTAGCACACTGTAAACGCTACAGTCAGTCAGAGGGGAGCTTGTGCTTACTACAACAAGCCAATGGGCTTGGATCAGTGACATTTTGTGTTGTGATATCACACCACACACATTCAACGAGGGGGGGCTAGGGGCCAAGTGTTTCATATGGCCCTTGCTACTGCTAACAGGAGGAGGTAGGAGAAACTGTGTTTCCACGGACTTTGAATTTGTGCACATTGATGTGCCTAAAAAGGCACAAGACACCTGGAAAACAGACTAAGGAGCATCTAAAACCAGAGTATAACATGAGACCTTTAAGCACTTTTACTCATACCCATTCACACCTAATCACACCTAATCACACACTGATGACTGATGGTTGCTATGTAAAGTATCCATCAAGTATTAACTAATCAGATTCATCCAAATTCAAATGGTGGCAATAAAGCAGGGGGATCCAAATTAAAAGTCTACCGCTCACTTAAAAAACTGCCAAAAAACAGCTCCTCCTTACCTAAACTCTATAATCCAGGTCTATTCCCACATGCCCACTTTGCTCTGATCTAGCCTTCACTACAGTGTCCTAAAATGCGAACTAGACTCTCCTCCTCTGTTGGTCCCCAGTGGTGGAACCACACCTACCGGGGGCTGCTCCCTCACTCTGAGTGTAAACGCCTAATTTCTCTTTTAAGAAAAAGCTAAAGACCGAGCCCTTTCATGAATACCTGTGGTCTCGATATTATTGATGATGATCATGATGATTGTGGTAATGACAATGTTTTTGTTTGATAACAATGGTTTTAATATAGTTTCTCCACTGATAAGAGCTCTCAAGAACAGCTGTCAATGTTGTGCTTTGCCTCTGTGCTCTGCACCTGTGTCCCATCAGACTTAAAGCTTTTTGTATGCACTTACTGACATTGTTTCCTCTTTTCTAGATCCTTGCTTGTGTTGTACTTACTCTCTGATGTAGTTCACTTTGGATAAAAGTGTCGGCTAAATGAATTGTAGAATTGTAGGGGAAGCAACTTTGTGTTAAGTGTCTTGGCCAAGGACAAATCAGACATGTGGCTGCAGGAACTACAGGGTCCTAACACCCAATCTTCCAATTGGCAGACGACTGATCGCTGGAATTTAGTGTCCCTGTTTTAGATTTCCATGCAAGATTGTACTGTAGTATCTTTGTTGTTGTGAGTAGTCTATTAAAGCAGATGTTTGTGCAAACCTTTATTCTTTGATAACTTGGAAGAAATACCATCTAAAACTTTTTTTGGGATTTTCTACCTCTCAGAATTGTCCATTTCTCCTGAAACTGTCATGTTAATAATAATAAAAAATTAATATTTAAATGACATGTTATTTTTAAAGTAGTTATGGTCAAATTACAAATTCAGGCAGAATTGTTTGAGGCAGGACAGCGGTGACCACTGAGCCCCAGATGGTCTCACTAAAACCCAAACCGTGACATCTCCTAAACCCCCCCTGGTGTGCATGTATAATGTTTTTGTTCTTTCTTTTTTTGGAACAGTGGGTAACTTTAAAACAACACAGATATTTTTTATTTTTTTGGCAGAGGGACTTGCTGAGGTGAGGTTCCATTCCATGTATGCCTGACTAATGCAATTAACGTATGAAACTTCTGGACCAATCAGTAACATGATGGTACAGCCCAAGTACTGTACGTATTACAAAAAATAGAGATGCACAGTGCAGGAAGGGCAGTTCTACTTTCAAATTCATGAGAAAGGCTGAGGGCATTGCCAGTAGACGTAATAGATTGTTATTAGATTCTATACATTGGAAAATGGAGGCACAGATTGTGTCAGTAAAAATAATTGGTTTGACTAAACTCTACCAGAAATGCAAAATGAGATCAAATTCAAAGCCTGGAGATGACAAGCATGGTACATGTTGTCGAGTTCTGTGATTAAGAACTGCAACAGTAAACCCCGGAGGAGTGGATGGTGTCTTCATCTTCCAGTCGTCTTCGTTAGCTGGATTGTCTGGTTCAGTGCATAGGATGATTACTGTTCTCATTAAGGATGGACTGGGACAGTGTAAATCCCGGGACAGTCTTGTGAACAAGGAGCAGAACTGACAGAGCATGTTGCCATGATACATACTGTCTGTCCATTCTGTCTCTAGAGTTTACTGCAAACACACTCTGGTAAGCTTGAATACACTGCCGTTGTGTATGTGTGATTCACTGTGGGTTCTTTGACCACATATTTCTAAACCATATCACATTGACATTAAGGACCAACATGTTACATGTCTTTTGCCCTTTGCCCCTCGGGTTCCCCAGGCTAACAGCAAACCAAAGGTGTTTTACAACAATGAAAGCAGAGAAGCACACTGATTTTGATAAAACGGCTTCTACCTGACTAAAACTGCTTTGGCCTGCTTTAATAAGTTCCACAAAAGTGGTAAAACTAGGATAAATATTTGAGATGCTTTTATAAAATGGAGAGAGGATAGAATGTAGGAAGGATAAAAAAGTGAAGCAGAGCTAAATACTAAAAATGTCATCCATGTACTTTTAGCTTTTTCTGTTCTGAAAAAAAGGCAACTAATTGGAGAGAAAGTATGGGGAGAAGGTACAGGCATTTAAGACAATCTTAGACAAAGTGTGTCTGGCCCACCTTGACTTCCACCCTGCTGTGTCAGAGGGGACATGTTGGGCCCTCACAGTGATAGTCCATCTGTCCATCAGATCTCATTAACAGTTTAATTGTCTGCAGGGAATCAGTACTACTGAGGGGAGAGATACCTGGCTGGAATGACAATTAGCATAGAAAGCAAACCCAATACAAACAGAAGCTGTAGTGGCAAAAGAAGAATCCAGAAGTATGGAGGTCGTTGCAGACTAAATAAGACTTTATTCCAGTACACTGTATTAAAGACGGATGAACAACTTGAATGTGCCAGACAATAAACAAAGCATACATCGTTTAAAGAAAATCATTGTTGACCTTGACAGGTTATTTTAATCATAAGTTGTGTGTTAGACTAAGCCTTTTTAATGTAGTTGTTTTTGCTGAACCATTGCACATGGTCCAATTTGCTAAACACTTGCTTTCCAAATAAAAATGTTTTTTTTTAAAAAGATTTGAAAGAAATCTACATAATCTGTAAATATATACAAGCAAAAAGTCTGAAATAAATCTACTATTGTTCAGATGGCAATGTTTGCTCAGAACACCAATTTATGGATATTTGTTTTGGAGAATAGAGGACTAGTGTGTAGGAGTGAAGATAAGACACATCTGTCTTTTTGGTGCATCATTTAGGTTCAAGATTAAGTTCTTTGTTGTGTTTGGTGCTGAGAGATAATGCTTACAAATGAAAGGACATCAATAAGTAACAGTACCATGAGGTTACACATGTCCTGTATTTACAGTATGTCTGATCTGCCTTTTTGTCTATGTTTCATCAGTTTGAGGGGGTTTCAATGCTATTTTACGGATTTAAAATGTACCATAATAATCCGAAGAGCTGATCTCTCTGGAGGAGGAATGGTTTTGTCAAATGGAGGCGTGTTTACCTGACTTCAATTCTTCTGTGACTAATAGATGTTTCACAAAGGCAAAGCTTCTTAAAAGTTATGAACCTGTAAACCTGTTGGTGTCGCTCACTCTGGCAGCATACAGACACAGAAACAACTGAGGTAACCAGAGTGCGCATGATGGATGATATTGACTAGTCATTAGAAACTTGGGAGTTAGGGAGCTGTGGTGACATCAAATGTCTGCTAGACTTTCTGACCTTTGCAAAAGGTAATGACCAGCCATCAATTACTGTAGCAGCACTCAGCCTCCAGACACTCAAGGATACAAAATGTCCAGAGAACTTTTGGTTGAATTATTAGAAATCAATTTCAAATATATTTTAAGTGTAAAATTCACGACATTTTTCGCTTGGCAATTGAACATCTTGAATGTGTGGCTTGCACAAATTCATCTTATGCACAGCTACAACTAAATGGTAATGGTCAGCCTGTCACAGAAGGAAAAAAGCCATTGTCAATTAAGCCATTAGGAGTTTATCTGAGTTATCTCGGTCACATCCTTTTAAACACGTTTGACTTGTCCTGAAAATTGATACAATTACGTTTTCCTCCCTCAGATTTGTAAGCACATGTGCTATCTTGCCAATTACTCAGCCGCTTGACCCCTCCTATTTCATCATGGCTTTCATTGAAAATTACAAAATAATACTGTGGATGGCACTGACGCAGATGGAAGGGTTTTTTTTATTATTTTTTTTTATTTATGTGTCAAGCTGTTCTTATGGAGCTCAGCCTATGTTTAGATGCATGCAGACTGGTTGTGTTCCCTACACATCATCCTGCTGCTGTGAAAGTTTAAAACCTGTTCTCTCTCTTCTACAGTCAGTTTGTCATTTCAGTGCGATCGCTGCGATCCTCCTCCTTCACAGTCACCTCCATTCCAGCTCAGAGTTCAGATACAGCCTCAGAAATCCTCTCCTCGCCACATCACATTCTATCATCACCACCAACACAAGTGTCTAGACTCTATATGGGGGTATCCTATTCTGCTGTCGGCCTCATTACTATTCCTAGCACATGAAGTTGTCACGATGGAGTCTAATCCCCAAAGACTGTAGACTGAATGTATTTCCTATACATATTGTTAAATAAATAATTGTTCACTCTAAATTAAGTCTCTCCTAATTTTTATCATCATCTGATGTAGCCTATACCTTCTTCATTTACAGTTTCTAAACTGCCATACATCTCATTGCACCTCACAAAGAGCATGAACACATTTATTTTAAGCAAGGAAATATGAGCACAGAGGATGGAAATGTGCTAATTGAGAAGGTAAATATTGTGTACATTATGAACACATTTCCAAGGAGTCTCTCGAAGAGGATCTAGCTACAGCCATAAAGTTTTCCAGATATTGAATAAAAGGTTACAATTTTTAAGAATTTTAAGAATGCCCTCAAAGTAGAGAGGAGTCTAACAGGATAATTTGCTGTAATGGGCATCAAGGGTGCTCCAAGGAAAAGAAGGGAAAGCTTTAACCACATCACAGGGTCTTAACATTACTCTGACTTCAAAGTGATATGGTCTAACCTCTTAAGAATCATAAAACTATAATCAGAAGAAGAGGAATCAAAGTGGATTTTAAGCTAAAGGCTTCTGATAAAATTAGTACTTTTTGTCCTTGCATATGATTTGCTCTGCCAGAGTTCACAGAGGGAACAGAGTCATTTGTCTTTCTCACTTGTTATGGCCTGACTTATTATTGTGCCATGTCGGGCAGATTTTCTGAATTAAATATGGAGTTAGGCAAATCTTGCTTCTCTCTCGATTTGGTAACCTTTAGGAGAAGTTCAGAAATACATACTGGATAATGGTTGGATTATAGTGTACATTTTTACAAAACTTAAGGGAAGAATAATTCAAATGAGCAAACAGTGCAATTAATTCTGCTGGGCAAACAATTCTCTTTAAAATCATTTGTTTTTAAATAATATATCTGCCACCTAACCTAAGCCTTTTTTGTGAGGATAATGGTGCAGTGATGTCCAGTTTAATCAGCACGCATGGAAATGACTTATTTCAAATTAAATGACTCTACAGGAAATTTTAGGTCATGCCAACTTTAAACTCAACATAGTAGTGGATTTCAAGAAGAGGTTTTTGAACCTGTTTTTGATAAACAGCTACATTCTTGGCTGCATGTCAATCAGGTCAGCTATATGCTTTTAAGTGAAAAAACGCCCTTCCTTTATGAAACTCAAATGAATGACTAATGAAAAATTCACAGCCTGCATATGCCAATTTCATTATTTGAAATAGGCTGTAAACATGTTTATCCATCGGCTTCATTTTTGAACACCGGAGGTTGTCCTTGGAAACAACAAACAAGCTTTTTTTTACACAGTCTAAAGTGCAAGGTGCAAGATCCTGGGAGCACAGAGCACACAAAGAGGCCAATGAATGAAATAAGTTGTGATGCAGATTTAAGTTTCATCCACTATGGCAAAGTGTCTTTCAGAGAGTAAAAATGCAAACACACAACATGTGCATGTGACTTAGACAAAGCCACAAAATTGGACAGGATCACAGTTAACTGCCATAAAATCTGCTTTTAATTCCTGTGGGCTGCAATCAGAATATTAGCAAAGCATGCTGACATACGTGCTGTCATAGGAAGCTGCCACGATTACCCACTGACACAACCTTGTGTGATTAAAAATGTGAGCATGCTGAGATAGAGCAACTCAACGCAATAATGGTAGAGATACTTTTTTAAGGCTTTTCTCCATTACTCAGTCCTAATCATGCAAACAAATACATGGTACCATGTTACCGAGTGCTGGTTTAGACAAAAAGACTCCTCAGTTTAAGGTAACAAGTGATCTGCTTAAGTGGGCAATATGACTGAAGGCAAATTGTTGATGGGCTTTCAGTCCTTTTTTTTCCACAATACTTAATGTTACTGCTTAACTATTGTTCTGGGAGCTAACTGGATTGCAAACTCCACATTGTGATAATGGATGGTACCAACATAGGCTGTATAGGAACAGCACATTGCAGACTATGCTGAATGTGCTAGAAATCTTCATGTGAACTATATTCCACAGTTCACGTTAACTAGTATGTGCTAGACATCACAGAAAAGTGGGCCGCAAATCTAAATGTAAAATTTGCTGCTGAAATCCATGACAACATTATATGCAGTGAAACTGGAAACTCTGCAATTACTTTGTGGCCATAATTGTCATCGTCAGTAGTGCTGATAATAGTTTTTTTTTTTTTTTTTTCAGGATTATAAGGAAGTTACTCCTTATTTGCATGTGTGTGTGTTTGTGTGGGTATTACAGAGAATGCTCATCAGCATGAGTGCACATAATGGAGAGCTTGGGGTTGGTATTAGACTTGAGATTTTGGCTTGTGCAGAGCTCGAGCAAGAATCTCTGCGCTGAAGTAGTCGGGTAAGAGGTGGCAGTGAAAATGCCCTTGTCTTCTGGCATCGTCTGCCTCATGCTGAAAAGAGTATCACAGTATGAGGCCAGGCGAGAGAGGAAAACAAAAGCTTACCGTCTTTAAGTCTTGTGTCCCATAAACAACCTAAGTTTACAGTATAAGCCAATGTACTGATAGTAAAGAGAGACAAAGAAGTGCTGCTCTGCCTGTTTGTATAAGCATCCATGTGTATCCCCATAGGTACATTTGCATCTTAATATATAAATAAAGGGCTTTTAGAAAAAAACTAGGAACATGCTGCCTTAGAGACTTTGAGAGAGGTTTGCGTTAGTGTTAAAAACACTTTAAGAGACATTAGCTATTTGGTGTTTTAAATACAGTATCCTGGTCAAGAAGGACATGTTTCTCATAGGTGTTAAATTGGGTTTAGTTCTAGAGACTTGGAAGGCCACAGCACAATATGCCCACTTTCCTTGCCCATTAAACCATGTAGTGACCCTTGTTCCTTATGGATTGGAGCAGTCTCAGTCTTTGAAGACAACTCTTGAATGGGTAGAAATTGTCTTTAATGAGATGATAAAGTCGATCATTCTAAACAGCTTTGCATTGATTTGTAAACCAACAATCTAAGGCGGAAAGTGGACAAAGTGAACGTACCAGCAGAATAATCGCACAGATAAACAGAAACACCAGGTCATGTAGTGGTTAGGCACACTCACTTTGTTTTGTGTTTAAAAGTTGGTTTGTTCTATACCATGTCTTTTGAATTGAGTTTTAACCACATCAAGTAACGTTTCAACACTGGTTACATTCATGCTTCACAAAGAGAGGAGGTCTGTTTTGATCGGTCTTGCTTCTGATGTTCAGTTTATTTTAAATGAGGGCCAAATTCAATTAAATGGATTCTTGCTTCAAGGTCAGTAATCATGCATTACATAATTTCAATGATAACACCCGCCTCCATGGGTAATGGTGGAATGAATTTTTAAAAAACATATTAAACAAGGCATGAATGCTAATGTGTAGATTTACTTCAGTTAATAACCATTTGATCTGTTTAGGTCCGACAGAAAACAAGATGTATGTAAAGTTCGTTTTCCACCGTTTTTTGTGTCTTAAGGTCTAACTAATGGCTCAAGCTACTTCACTAAGTGAAACCAACCCTGAATGAATTATTCTAGATATTGGAAAACAGCCCTTTGCCCTTAATTTGTCACCTTTTAAGAACAGAAAATTGATTAGATTGCTCCCAGAATAATGACTTCCACTTCTGCTGCCAGCCCAGAATCTAGATGTAAACTTTAATTCATTTACTAAAGCATTCAATTGAGTGAGATATTTCAATCTTCCCTTCTCACATTGTGATCTTTCTTTTTTCTTTATCTTTAAGGCTTAAGGACTAATTATTTCCGGGATAAGCGGGGTGGACTATTTGAGAAGAGATGAGTAGAAGCATTTTATTTTCTATTATGATGACAAAGAGGGAAATCTCAGGTTTAATGACTTGCTGTTAAAGCAAACTTTTACATCCTATAGGACTGACTTATGAATCCATTTCTCCCACTCTGTTTATCTCTTACAGCGTATTTATTGAGTGAAAGTGCATGTTGATGTTATCTCTCAGCTCTTTTGTTCACACTGAGTGAAAAGATGTGATTTCAAGGTTGGGTTCTGTGCAATAGGGCATACAGAGATAATTTCCTTCGGCTAAATTTGGTTGCGTGTCTATTTAGTGAGCTATTAGAATCTTTTGGTTTATTAGCTTTTACACGTTACAAAGTTCTAAAGTGATAAAGTACAGTGACATCAAGCTGTGTGAACTCATCTGTTATGTAAGTTTTCTTGGGACTTCTTTGGGATATCTTTGCAAAGGCGTCCTTTCAAGACAAAAAAACAACCCAATATTTATTCAAGGTTGAATAGAAGTATTTTCCTTTCTCGCTATTAAGTTGGATTTTTGCTTGATTTGAAGACCCATCAAAGCCTCAAAGAGAAAACAGAAGCACTAAAGTCTGCCTAGTCTAACAGACATGGACATATTAGTTGTTACCTACATGTATCAATATCAATATTTAAACTACCAAATACTTTCACCAAGATGCAAACTCCACCAAGCTAATCCCTTTCTCAATTTGCTAGTGTACTGGAAAAGCCCTCTTCCCCACTCTCATACCAAGTGGATAAAGGACGTCCTATCCTTTTATGAAATTAGGAAACATGTTATACTGTTTTTGAGATCTTCATGCATAATTTACCATCATTTGGCTACCCTTAATGGAGCAAATCAGATCTCTTCAATTGGAAGCTCTACGCGTTGACCGAGTCACCCCTGTAGCCTCTTGTACTTCACCGACATTACTCGTAGCAAATATTTTTATACAATAACATGCTACATACTATACATGATTGTGTGTGTGTGTGTGTGTGTGTGTGTGTGTGTGTGTGTGTGTGTGTGTGTGTGTGTGTGTGTGTGTGTGTGTGTGTGTGTGTGTGTGTGTGTGTGTGTGTGTGTGTGTGTGTGTGTGTGTGTGTGTGTGTGTGTGTGTGTGTGTGTGTGTGTGTGTGTGTGTGTGTGTGTGTGTGTGTGTGTGTGTGTGTGTGTGTGTGTGGGTCAGATGTTGTTACACAGTTTAGTAGACAACAAATACACAGTTGATGGAAAATCTCGAAACCAAATTGGTGGACCAACAGCATGCTGCTTACAGACAGACACACACACACACAAACAAAACAATTACAGTGATTATTTCTTTATTATAAAACATGTAGGCTTGGATTTGTTTGTTCAAACCAGCGCCTAAGGCTGTTAACCAGTGTTCCAATGTGCAACACTTTGTAATAATAAACATTTCGCAAGAGCACTCTCTGTGTATCTGGTTTTGCCACAACAACTTTAATTCCACAAATTAAAGACAAGAGAGTCGACAACATCAGCCTTTCAGTGATACCAGATCATTCTGTCATTTCAGGATAATAAGGATCCTGTAACGAATGTCTTGAAATTGGGCTTCATGTTATTTTTGCCGTTTGTGCCCTGAACTTCATCAAGACATGCATGGATAAATGAATAAAATTAGCATAGTAAAAAAAGGAGACTGCAGATGAGCTGTATTTCATTAATTTCTGATCCCTCAGTTCAAGTTCAAACTGGAGTAAGTTTTCCCTGAATTATGTTGGAGGAGCACATGTTTCAGTATTGTTTGTCAGTTTGCATTTGAGGTATATTAATAAGGGGATGTTTATCTGCCTTATAAGCTATGTAATACCAATAATTCTACCTCCATCTTTATATAGTTTAACTATATAAGAATATGATATAATATACAGTATATAATATATACTGCGTATATGAATCCCTCATTTCTGGCAAACAGATAGCAGTATCAGCCCAACTTCTTCAGACAATAAAAAATAATCTAAAATGTTCATTTTGAAATGGTAGATCTTGTTGCAGATCCAATCTGAACTAAATATTTCACACTTTTCTGTCAAGACCAAAGTCAACAAGAGCAAAAGGAGACATACACTGATGGTGTTTCCAAGCAACAACATTCCTTCTAGCCCTAAAGTTATCTCTCTACAATGTACTCTACAGTTTAGCTGAAGGTTACACAACCAGTGTTAGCTTTAAATAAACTTTCTCTACCAGACTTTATCTCACAGCAGAG
This sequence comes from Symphodus melops, assembly GCF_947650265.1. Classification (NCBI taxonomy): domain Eukaryota; kingdom Metazoa; phylum Chordata; class Actinopteri; order Labriformes; family Labridae; genus Symphodus; species Symphodus melops. Next base: position 17,547,501 of record NC_136706.1, read on the forward strand.
CATTCATCCGACTTTAGCCTAGACTTTATAAAACATGAATGTAATCTCATTGATGTCATCCTTTGATTTCTGATACACAGTTTTGATGCCCTCTCATCATTGATAAATGGACTTAAGCTTATATAGCAGTGTTCTAATTGTCTGGCAACTTAAAGTGCTTTTCCATTGCATGTCACACCTACCCTTTCACACACTAATGGCAGTGGTTGCTATGTAGTGTGATGTAGTATCATCCATCAGAAGTAACTAATCCGTTCATTGTTGGAGCCATGCGGGGTTAAGTGTCTTGCCCAAGGACACATGGTGCTCAGCCGGGGATCGAACATTCGACCTTTGAGAGATGTTGAGAGACGACTACTCCACAACTGAGTCACAGCTGCCCCATCAATAACAGTTGACATATTAAAATGCTGTCTCATTGTACCTTTTGGTCATTCTAGTACGAGAAAAAAACGCAGAGGCAGGTCTAAAGACTCCTATGGCATAACCCAAAAGACTTGACAGCTACTTTACCGACTTTAAGTATCATTTTAGTCAGATACCGTAAAGCCATAACACTCTGGCACTGTACAGAATTGCCTAGTGTGAGTGCTTCAAAATAAAAATAAAAATAAAACATACATAGCAGGTGATAAGAGTTTATTTTGATACATCAGGTATTAACTTTTTCAATATGCTTGAACTTACTTAGTACATTTTTTTTTTTACCAACATCCAAATAAAGTAGCATAACATATGGTCAGTCACAAAGAAAAGAATGGAGGGAAATAAAGAAGTATATATGGTCAAGAATGGTGGTAAAACACAACCTGGTAATATCAAATAAAAGGTTGGTACACAGTCAGGCATCCACCAATACTGTATCTGTACAATTTATATGATAAAGTTTGAACATAAGTTGTATTTTACAGTATAACATAGCTGTAATATAGGAGCATTCAGAGACAGGATTGTCAAGAACATTGACTCCTCATGAACCTACTAAAAGAGAGGGATGGGAAAGAAAATAAAGCATGATTATTTTAAGTGGTTATTTTTGGAATAAGCAATATCATTAAATAAAAAAAACAGGGACAACTGGAGTGCTTCTGGTGTCATGGAAGGGAAAACTTAAAAAGCACGGAGGAAGACTAAAGACCAAAAAAATGTTGCAATAAATAACACATTTATACATTTAAAACATGCTGTATTAAACTTGATGCACACATTCAACAAGATACTGTAAATCATATAAGCCACATTATATAACTTATTGGTGTACATTTGGCTTTATTCACTGGGGTTTCAGGGGGAATGATTATCTCACTGAGGATGTAGAGGTGTCAAAAATCTGTGATTTAAATAATATGGGTTAATATCTTTATTATATGTGTCGAAAAAATGTGATCCAAATATGTGCGACAGTTTACTGTCCAACACTAGAAACATTAATTGGCGGAGTCACATGCAGAGAGGGTAGATGGGCATCAAAGGGAGACAAATTAAACCCTGACTTTCCCTGAAGAGGGGATGATGGGTGGAAAAGTTGAAGTGCAAACATCGATTTATCTGGTAAAAGGGGTCACTTGTCCTTCCCCAGGCTTGACTAATGTATATAGAGAAGTGTAAAAAAAAAAAAAATGAAGCACACCATCTCACCGAAATGATGCAGCATATTGATTGGCCTACAGGTAGGTTGTTCTTCATTGTAATGTTGCAGAGCTGACCTTGCTGTTTGTGTAACAGGTTCTTGCCACAGGCAGGCGCTACACACAGAGGTAATTTTTACTTCAACTTTACTCAAGGGACTGCATCGCACAATGCACTCCTACAGACAAATCACGAGTCTAAAGTCCTTTGGTTCAGAATGTTTTGGAAAGATACTGATAAGGACTCAAGGCTATGTAAAAAATCCTTCCACTTATTTCTTTGACATCAGAATGATTGAGTTCAACATTTCGTTATCTTCTTGACCACAAAGGTTTATATGCAGCTCGAGTTTCCTTGATGGATCAAGACTGCTGAAAAATAATTTTTCAACCCTGGTTCTTCAGTGAGTTTGACAATATTTGAGGAACTTTATAATTACACATAACATTAACACATCTGGATATTACATTTTAAATAAATATAATCTAGCTGGAATTGTTCTACAAAAGATGATTAAAGCCTCAGTGAGAATAAGGCCAGTTTCACATTAGAGACCCGGACCCCAGTCCTGTTCTTTATCAGTGTGAACACAAATGTACTGTCGTCGTATCATGCTTGGGTACTTGAGTCAGGTATCATTTTTCTAATATTGACCGTAACAAAAACTCATTAATGACAAAAGAGCTGAGGTATATGGACATTTTGTGAAATTTAACAACCTTCATGCAAAATTAAAACACCACATTTTGATCATATTCAAATTTTGAATAGAAAGTGTTAAGGGGATCAATTCAGTGCATGCTGTTGGGGACATGAAATGTCTACAGAGGCATCAGACAGAAACTAAGCCTTGAAAAGAGTCTTGTTAATGCTCTATCTGTGAACAAAAGGTCAGGATATGAATAAAAAGTTCACAAGGAAACAGAGTGATTCAGCGCAGCAAGACATTCCTCTATTCATCAGTGTTTTTGAAAATCAGACAACTGTGTTCAATATTTCCAAATGTCAAAATGACTGGTGTTTAACAATCTTCCGATTAAGATTTAGGGATCCATATTTTTATGCCAGTAACTCAGCTAATATTGATTAAAGCCACTAGCTCTCGATGAAAACACCAGAAAAAACAAACCCTTTTCCACCTCTGATTTTCCAATCCATCTCTTCTGGATTTCCAACATTTTCCACAGTCCTCAACAGATCACATCTTATATTATTTAATTTAAATGATCAACTACACACACTGTATTATGTAAATAGTGTAAAAGATAACTACCTCATGTTTACTTCAACATCCTTTTGCCCTACTCACCACTGCACTATTATCTTATTTAGTCTTGTACACATGAGTCTTTAATTACTTTTTAAAATATTTTTAGCTAATTGTTAATATTTAATGTTTACGTTGTACAGCTGAAGTTAAATTATTTATGTGTTAAACATAACTGGCCAATAAAACTGATTCTGATTATCGATCTCTAAAAATAAAGGCAAACAAGTTAAAAAATGAATCTCTAAAAAACCCCCACAAAAAACAGTCAAGCTCAAAAAGAGAGTTGAAAAAGTAGGTACTGCTAAAATGAAATATCCACTTACCTATTCCAACATAAGAAGCCAGAGACCGGCCTCAACTTTGCCTCCAAAAAGTTATTGAAAAAAAACTTAACAGTCAAGCAGTATTCTCTATTAGCAGTCCAAAGCATCTCACTTCTTTTGTTTTACTGTTGTTGATCTATACTGCCACATAAAATTATTTCATGTCAAATTGGCAACTGAAATGTTGCGTGTGAAAGCAACAAAAAATATGTTGTACAGATAACTATCCAGCTATAACAGCTGAACCAACCAGACTTCACTATGCGCACAAATGATTTGGACATGTGAGACACACAGTAGTTTCCTTCTCTTCTTAACTAGCTGGCAGCACACCAGCTGGCTGAGTCCAAACAAATCTGCATACTGAAATACAGCATATGTCTGCATTCAATGCCGGGTGTGGGAGATTGTTTTTTGTTTTTTTTTGTTTTTTTCATCTTCACAAGACGATATGTACTCATCTCACAAGATGATACGGTTCAGAAGACGTGTTGCACTTCATCTAAAATGAAAACACAGCATTTTTGCAGTCTCTGCTATGAGGAAGAGAGAACAAACAGGAGCCACTTTATGAAAGAGAAGAGTTTAATGTTCTGTAAATAATATTTAATTTTCAGCCCCTTTCTCTATCATATTCTGAATGTTTAACTGGAAATGTAATGGTGCCTCTCAAAGGCATACAGCTTGTGTGCACAATGACAGCGTAATGTGTTTGGTCAGAGTTACACTGACAGACTAATCCTTTTGATTTCAAAGCAAAAGACTGACATGACGTCAGAAAATATGAGATCAAGGGTCAATCTGTCAACATGATTTCATGGAATCCTAAAGAGAAGCCGACAAGTCAAGGGTTATATTTGCCTGTTGACACAATTATGTGTGGAGCTATAGTGGAGAAAGTTCTCGGTTGAAAAACACCATTTGCTACTTGTTTAATTTTTGACGTAGTAGCCTTATCAAATAAATGGATTTCATTTGGTGCAATTGAACTCTCATCAGACTTGTCCTGTTTGAACTTGTTTGCTTATTTATTTCTAAACATTAAAAGAAACCATGCACAATTACTATCACTGAGAATACATATACTCTGTATGCATGTGAGTGCAAGTAATTTGTAAGTACAATGTAATGAAGGACAGGAAAAATGAAAATAAAACCCAACAAACCAGTCCTGATTATATCATTCACATTTTCTGATCAATTTCACCCCGTGTTACACTTCCCTTTTTTTTGGAATCCCCTTCTTTCTGTTCTGTCCAGATAGCCGGAACTCATTAAACTGCTGGATAAAACACAAGCAGAGTAGGTCACAGTTTGTGTAACGGCACGATTATCAGAGGCAGACCACCCTCGTATGACTTTTTATCATGCAGGCTGGCTACCTTTCTATGAAAGGCAAAACAAACAATCAGAGCAAGATCCAGCAGAGCAATAAGACAGCGCCCTTTAATGTCCAGATGTCTTTCGTTTCTGCGTACAGAGACTGTGGCACTGTGAAAGCTTTGATAAGCACCGAAGAAAGGAAAAAAAAACCCAGAACATTTAATTTGATCGGCTGCTGGAAATTGTCACTCTATGACTTTATAGCCAGCGAAAAACAAAAACATTCACTGTGGTTTCACATAGCATGGACACATACAGTAAGTAAAAAAAAATATTAAAAAAAACTAACAATCTTCTTTCAAAATACAAAGACATACTAAATGGGATGGTAAATTAATCTCTGCACTAACAAATGTGCTACCAAAGAGTCATTTGTGCCTGGGGATTATCTATTGTTTCAATTAACAATAAGCTAAATGCAATTCCCAGTAGAAGACAACTAGCCAAGACATTATAATGAGCCCATTGGGAGCGACCACGGTCCTCCAAAGCTTGATACTCTTAAGAAGCAGTTATTAAGTATCATCTAACTAAATACAAATTAAGACAACCAACTTAAAATACCCAATTTAGCTTTAATGAGATATGCAGCAATGCATTTGATGGATAAAGTGTCTATTTTAATTCAATGCCCAGTATACTTTAACCTCCTCTATAAATTAAGAATGTAATGATGGGTTAATTTTGTAAAGTACTTTTCCTGTTTTATTTTGAAATCTAACGTTGCCTGTCCTTTCCTGTTCCTTCTTGCATGTGCTCCTGAGTCCCTTGATTATCAGCACCTGGCCTCGCTTCTCACCTGTTCATGATGACCTCATTAGTCAGCCACTTCATATACTCCTCTGTCTTCCCACCTCAGTTGCTAGATTGACTTTGTTACTCTTGTTTGTGCTTACAAGTATATCTTAGTTTTGTATCCTCACGGTTATTACTGTTTGTTTCTACTGCTGCCTTATTAGATGTATTTGCTTCATCCGATTGTTATCAAGTGAATGACCTTGTTAAAGTCTAGTAAAGCCCAAGCCACTTTGTTTAACTATGTTTTATTGTGTTTGATTCCTTTTCTGGGTCGCCGAGTGTCTGGTACCATTACAAAGAATGGACTCAGCAATTGCCCCCTGGGAGGAAGGCCTTAATGCTTAGAGTTCCCCCTTCTGAGTGGCTGCAGTAAACCCTTCCTGGATGCAGTAAACTCTGCCTGTGCAGTATAGCGCTGGGAAATGAATTGAAAACTGACATTCAGAACTTCTAACCAATGCAATTTTCAACTGTTTTCAGGGCAGAGTCACATGATCAGAAATCTTATCCGCTACATTGAAGCAAGTTCTGTCTTTAGAGAAGATGATACCAAAAATAAGTCAAATGTAAAAACTGTTAGCAATACATGCAAGTTATTTATTTCGTACTGTTAATTTCTACTTTAAAACTAAAATGTTACGTTTTGATTTCAGTTTGAAATATCCAATAAATATTCACAAAATTGTTTATGAGATATGCACTCTTTCAATAGAAAAAATATCCATGTCAGTGAACTGAGGGCAAAAAATGAAATAATTGTTCATTAAACTTGACGGACGTGATGATGGCTTGAATTTAGTTGCAGCACTTTTGCAAAAAAATCAAGGGCTAGTGTTATTCTAGCTTTATCCAGTTCAACAGAAGGAGTCTGAGGAACACTGTCCACTAGCGAATACAATCCTTTGACCCCAGCCTTGTTTTATGTGAGTTGACATACTGTATTTAACTCTATAAATTTCTTTCCTTTACTTTTGGCAGTTGTTTTTTATTTGTTTTGTGTCTCAATAGTGATTGGTCTCATCCAAACACACTCCTGCTTTTCTGCCAAGAGAACAATCTCACAATCTGGCAGTGCTGCAAGACATACTCAGTCAAAGTAAAAGTACCAACAGATAAATTGGAAAACACCCATTTTAGCAATTCAAATGTCTGCAACAACAGCATATAAGAGGTGCAACCTGACAATTAAAGAGTCATCTGTTTAAGAAAATCTAAATACATCTGGGTTTTTTTTTCCATGGGACAAATAAGAACACACTGAAACAACATTATGATGAAGTAGGGTTACTTACACTTACTTGCATACACCCAAAATACAATTTTATTATTCCAGTCCCATTGGAGGACTTCTACAACCCCTGTGTCCTTCATTTCCAATTAGTCAATTTTTTCTCATTTCTTTTTATATCCCAATGCCAGTTTGCTGTTCAAACAGCATCTGTCTTGCAGCGCTTTCGCCTCCTCAAGCCTTAAGCCTATTTCTAATTAATCTGTCTCTCTAACAGTGGAGAGTGGAGGTCAGAAAACAGGCTGAAGGTGACTCAGATTGGGTCTACATCTGTTTTCAAATGAAACATATTTCATCTTTGGGGAAAAAAGAGCAAAATCATTGAGTTCATCAATAGTTTATATCGTTACTCTTGTTTTAATTTAACCATCTTTAAAAGTGGAGCAGAATAAGATTAGATTTTAGATTTAAAACTTATACTGACATTTTAGTTCCCAGTTCACAACATTAGATTAGGATTGCTCAAAATGTCTTTACACAGACAACAGGTATCATTAGTAATAACAGATAAGTCATAACATTTTAAAGAAATAGAGTCTAGAAGAAGATTCTGAACAAAGTCCTTCCATTATCATATACCAAATCATACTAGGATGAAATATTATGGAGGCTCTTGGAAGTAGAAAAAGAGAAGACGTTGACGAGGCAAGCTGTGATGGTGACCATGGAAACAAATGGTCCATTGGAAAACTGCACTTCCCAGCCATGGATGACAAAGGCTAAGGGGCATGACAAATAAACCACTAGGATGAAACCACCAGAGTAACACGAGATAAATACATAACGAGAAGATCCGTACACATTTGTGATCTGAGACTTTGTCATGTATAATAGTCTCAAGACAGAGAGTGGATACAGTACTTCCCCAGTACTTCCGGCGCTGTGAGCGACGGCTGCCTCTCCAGCAGCTCTCTCTCTTTAGTCTTTTCTTAACGTTTTTTAAAAACTTTTTAGCCTTTTGTTTACTCTTCCCTGCAAAGAGATCATATGCTTTATTTATCCTATGGATACACTTAAGTTTAATACTCGACCACGAACCAGGTTTCTCACTTTTACTCGGGAGGAACTGCTGGCTCTAAGGACAATGGGACACGCGGGGATACGACACCCCATCCCGGAGGAGTTAAAGAGGAAAACGAGGGGCTGCAAGGCCGGAGCTAAGGTAAAAGCCGAGAAAGCGGAGAAACGGAGGCGATACAAGCCATCGATTCCCTCCGTCATCATGGGGAATGTGAACTCACTGCCGAACAAGATCGACGAGCTGTCCGCACTGAACAACCAGCGGATCTACCGTGAGAGCAGTTTGTTTATATTTACGGAGACATGGCTAACTAACCTAGTACCGGATGCTAACGTAAACATGTTGAGATTCACTGCCGTGAGAGCCGACAGAGACACGAAAGCGAGCGGGAAAAGTAAAGGTGGGGGACTCATCATGTATGTTAACAACCGCTGGTGTAACCCAGGACATATCTCCGTAAAGACAGTCACATGTTGCCGGGACCTCGAGCTGCTAGCTGTTAGCCTGCGGCCTCACTATCTACCGAGGGAGTTCAGTCACGTGATCGCCATCTGTGTTTACATCCCTCCGAATGCGCACGCAGCCACTGCATGTGAGAAAATCCACTCTGTCACTGCTCGGCTGCAGACACGGCACCCTGAGGCACTTATGATCATTTCTGGTGACTTTAATCACGCAACTATGGACTCAAGTTTGGCTGTTTTTAATCAAGTTGTGGACTGTCCCACACGACACAACAGGAGATCTCATGTATATTAATGTGAAGGATGCATACAGAGCAACTCCCCTCCCCCCATTAGGGAAGTCTGATCACAACTTGGTTCACCTACAGCCATCTTACACCCCCCTGGTCCAAAAGCTGCCCGTTAAAACTCGATCCATCAGGAGGTGGTCCCCAGAGATGGAAAGTGCCCTCAGAGACTGTTATAACACCACAGACTGGGAGGTGCTGATGGATCCGCATGGTGAGGATATAGAGCGGATGACACACTGTGTGACGGATTACTTGAATTTCTGCGTCGACGTGGTCGCCCCTGTTAAGACTGTACGCTGTTTCCCTAATAACAAGCCATGGGTAACGCGGGAAGTTAAGGCTGTCCTTAACAAAAAGAAGGCTGCCTTGAGGAGCAGAGACAGGGAGGCCATGAAGGCAGCACAGCAGGAGGTCAAGTGCTGTGTGAGGGAAGCAAAGGACACCTACAGGAGAAAGGTGGAACAAAAGCTGAGGGAAAACAACATGAGGGAGGTCTGGGAAGGTGTGAGGACCATTACAGGTCACAACACAAAGACCAGGGCCGCAGGGGGAACATTGGAGAGGGCAAACGAACTGAACGACTTCTTCAACCGGTTCGACCAGCCCCTGCCCCCCCCTCTCCCACCCTCACCACAGCCATCTCTCCTCCTTCCCTCTGCACACCTCCCCCCGGAAACCACAACACCCCCCTCCTCAACACAATCCCCGCCCCATCTTACCACGAACCAGGTCAAAGGACAGCTGAGGAAGCTCCAACCCAGGAAAGCAGCAGGTCCGGACAAAGTGTGTCCAAGGCTATTGAAGACCTGCGCTGATGAACTGGGGGAACCACTACAACGGCTCTTCAACCTTAGCCTGCAGCTAGGGAGGGTGCCCACCCGGAGGGTGCCCACCCTATGGAAGACATCATGCATCGTTCCGGTTCCAAAGAAGAACCGGCCCAGCGAGCTGAATGACTTCCGACCGGTGGCACTTACTTCACACCTAATGAAGACGCTGGAGCGACTCCTCCTCAGCCTACTCAGACCCCAGGTACAACACGCCCAGGACTGCCTGCAGTTCGCGTACCAGCCAGGTGTTGGTGTGGAGGATGCCATCCTGTACCTGCTACATCGAGCCCACTCCCATCTGGATATGGGAAGCGGCACTGTGAGGATCCTCTTCTTGGACTTCTCCAGTGCTTTCAACACTATCCAGCTCCCCCTGCTCCGGGACAAACTGAGCGGGATGGGAGTGGACCCCCACCTAGTGAACTGGATCTCCGACTACCTCACGGGCAGGCCTCAGTACGTCAGGCTGATGGACATCACGTCTGACACTGTGGTCAGCAGCACTGGAGCCCCCCAGGGCACAGTGCTGGCCCCTGTTCTCTTCACCTTGTCCTGCTACAACTCCGAGCTGTGTCACATACAGAAGTACGCTGACGACACAGCCATTGTCGGGTGTATCAGGGATGGCAGGGAGGAGGAGTACCGGACACTGGTGGGGGACTTTGCTGCATGGTGCCACACGAACCAGCTACAGCTCAACACCTCTAAGACCAAGGAGCTGGTCATTGACTTTGGGAGGTCCAGAAAGAGGATGCAACCTCTTCTGTTAGAGGGAGCTGAAGTGGAGGCTGTGGACTCCTACAAATACCTCGGGCTGTGTCTAGACAATAAACTGGACTGGACAACACACACCAACCACCTGTACGGGAAGACACAAAGCAGGATGTACTTCCTAAGGAGACAGCGGTCCTTTAACATCTGCAGCAAGTTGCTGGGGATCTTTTACCAGTCCGTGGTTTCCAGCGTGATTTTTTACACCGTGGTATGCTGGGGGGGCAGCATATCCAAACAGCACACATCCAGACTGGACAAACTGATCAGGCGGGCCGGCTCTGTGGTCGGCATGAAGCTGGAATCTCTGGTGACGGTGGCAGAGAAGAGGACACTGGACAAATTGCTGGATATTATGGACAATGCCAGCCACCCTCTGCACACTGTCATCAGCAACCAGAGGAGCCGTTTCAGTGAGAGGCTGCTCCTTCCCAAGTGCAGAACCAACAGACTCAAAAACTCCTTTGTCCATCATGCCATCACGCTATACAACTCCTCACTTGGGGGGAGGAGGACTAGAGCACACGGGACAGAGGGGTAGGAGTTGGAGCGTCTTTCTTTCTTTTTTTCTTTCCTTCTACCCTCACTGTGCAATAACACATGGACACTTTCACTCGTATGTGCAATAATAATCTCAACCAAGTGCAATAATCGCAACAATAATCATTGCCTTTTTTTGTATATTTTGCTTCGTCCATGCATATTTCTGGTATATTCCTTCCAATGGAAGAGTGTTCTATTATATATGCTATATTATTCTGTATATTGGTACTTACAATACATTTTTGTATTTTGTGTCTTTATTTTTTACTCTTATTGTATATGCTGCTGGAACCTAAATTTCCTGAGGGAGTCATCCCAAAGGATCAATAAAGTTTAGTCTAAGTCTAAGTCTAAGTCTACATATGATGGACCAAGAAAATGTTGAGGACCCTTTACTTAAAAATAGATTCAACATGCACCAAGGATGGCTGACACTTCTTTTAAGTTGTGATTGCATCCATAAATATGCAGAATGAGCTTTGAAAGACACATTACAACCAGATTCTTGATGGATGTTCTGGAGGGGTCCAGTGTTGTTTTTCATCTCTTAGTACATCCCTAATGGATTAAAAAAAAATAAAAAAATAGATGAGCCCAGCTGGAAAAGCGACAGGGCTTGCGGCAATGTTGTGTCTTAGAAAGTCATGATCTTTTCTCTCCATTTAAGACATCTGTCGATGCAAATGGTGGAAGCAATTATGTATTTCTGTTCTGTTGAGAGGGTACAGTACATCCATTTTGTCGGCTTCACTAAAACTAAAAGGCACTGAGGTGAGTTTCCTCATTCCAGCCACCCTCTGCTACTAATGTATAACACACAATAGCATAATCGCCCTTTCCACAAACACTTTGGCACACGCCCAAATTGTCACAGTCACGTTCCATGCAGGGTCTGGATGATTAGAGACCTTCATCACCCTGGCTGTAAACAAGAAGTAATTAACACACAGGAGAGCTGGCTGCTCCCAAACAGACACGGCCATGTCGAGGACTTTTACCTGACACCAGGGTGATGATACAGGCTGTTCAGGGGCCCAGGTGGTAGATACCCGCGTGGTCCAGATGGAGGCCTTTCCTAGGTCTTATCTGAAGTAAAGGAGGTTTAACATAAAGACTGCACAGATCATTTGTCTATGGCTAAAACTGACTCTTTGTTTATTCACTAATAATGTATATGCTGTGATTATTTTACACCAGTATGTGTTGCAAAATTCAGATTTTGGACACCCCAACAATTTCAAAAGCCATTAGTCAAAGTTATTACTACTGGATTTGGAGTAATTTGTAGTATGCATGCTGAAGATAATCATAACATATACTGTATAAAAACCAATGAATTTCACATCTCAAATGTCTTTACCACCAGAGAACACTACCAGTACAGGTCCATGGTCCAGATTTAAGGTATTACAATTGACAGGATTGTAATGAAACTTAATATTACAAAGCAATATGAGGAATGCTGAGTTATTTTCTCAGTTTTAGACACATGATAACGTCAGGATGAGCTTTATCAATATAGCATCAAATTTAGCCCCTCTCTTTCAGTCCTCTGATTTTCAGTCATCAAAAGTCATTTTTGAATTGATGGATGGATGAATTAAGGTATGGAAGGATAGACGGATGGATTACTTTGTTAATTCCAACGGGGCGTGTTGTTGTAGCATCAATAATTACAAACTCTAGACAGGACATTTCACTCAGGACTATTTTCTAAATGCTATATCCATCTATAGAACTTCATGTATTTACTTTATGTGAAGAACATTGATTGCTTTGGAGAACTGCCAGAAACAGTTGTCATGAGTGATTTTTTATTTTTTTTTTGGAATGTTCGTTCAAACAACAACAACTTTTCCTTCCAACAAACATGGACCTGCATCAGTAAGTTTCCTTACGTCAGTGGTGAATGATCCAACAAAGCAGTTCATTTTCTCAGAATGTCTCTATTGATCTGAGGCTGAGTGATTTTGTGGAGGATAGCGAGGTTGACAGAATAGCTGGTAACAATTTGTCCCCACTTTTCATGACAACAATATTTCGGTCTAATGACAATACCCATTTGCGGTTTCGCCTTGACAGCGGCTCTGCAGTCACAATCTTGTTGCAAAACTAGAAAATATTGTAAATACAGTAAAGTATAGTGGGGACATCTGACTTGAATCTTTTTTCAGAAGCTGTTAATCTAAAAAAAAAAAAAGGAAAAAAAAAACATAATTATAGAATCAAGTCAGACATTGTGTAATTATGAAGACTTTGAAATTAGCATCTGTGTGAAAATTTATAAGAGACACTTTAAAAGTATATTGAAATCAAATGCCCACTTGTGCAGCAGCTTCTTCACCTGCTCATCGTTATATCAGCAGGAGTTTTAATTAGTGATTGGAGGCACCTGTGAAGGTGACCGCTGTAGACAAACGTGTGCTTCACTTTGCACCCATAAGTGATGGATTCAAATGTCTGCACAAATCATGTGCGTCTGTTCTGCCCAAGTAGGAGTCAAAAATATTCTTCGTGTAGTGTTTAAAGAATATTTCCTTCTTTTCTCTTCAGCTTGAGAAACTTTTAATCCTGTTAGAAGTCCTCCTCACTACTCCTAACAGTTTGACACCTTAGGAGCTCTTTTAAGGGCTAAAACACTTTGTGAATAACTTTCATCTTTATAAGGATCTAGTCTGTTTTATGAACCAATCACGTCTTCCTGTCTCCCTAGTCGTTCTCTACCAAATGCATGCACAAGCCCAAACTCAAAGCATGAGATAAGGACCACTTCTGGACCAACGGCATTTGTAAGTGAGGGAAGTGGCTTTTGAGGAAGCACATAGGAGAGAGGGTTGGTGCAGACGAAGCACTGAAGAAATGCTACTTTCAAAATCACGCTGGTCGGATAATATATGGCTTTGTGTGTTTGACCTTCTTTAGTTTTTATATTGATTATTTTGTTCATTACATATTTCTGAGATGTTCTACCTTCCTTGTTGTATTTTTCATGGAAGAATGACGAAAATAATCATCAGAGAATACAATTTGAAGACGTTGCCCATATAATCTTTTAATTGACTTGATGCAGCATGTGAAACTCGACATTAATATGGATGTTTATCCTCCTCAGTGTAATGGCACTCTTATGCTGCAAGGATATCAGGATGACATATACAAAGGTGTGCGGTTTTTTTTCCTCATTATATTTTTTGCGTGTCCCAGAACAGTATAATTGCTGCAACCAAGGGAGCAGTAGCCAACTTCTGTCACTAAGAGTTCATGTACTCATATGAATGTTACAGCTCATGGGTACCTGCTTCTATCCTTTCATATCTAATTCATGGTATTAATATTGCTCGAGGCCAACTCTGGGGAACCTCATGACAAAGACTGTTATGGACTTTTCTCTCTCAAACAAAAATGGGTGTAGAATTTTAATTAAGCCTGTATTATTTCATCACAAGGCGAATAATAATCAAAGAGTTTTATTGTAATTGTTTTCTGCCTTCTGCAACACATGATTGAATGTGCTATTTCATCCAGAATTCAGATAATATCAGGGTGAAGCCTTTTGATGTAACCATTCTGAAAGCCAAAACGAAACTATGATTAACCTAATAAAAGAATGATGGTCCCTTTGAAGTCCATGTGCAGAGATATCGGAGAGCTCTGGCTTAAGATGAGGCAGATGCTTATTTGTGTTTTGATCTCAGTGTTCCAAAAAAATCATCTCAGTGGAGCCAAAGCAACCTTTACTAATTTCAGCAACATCAAAAAATAAACATTTTATTCAGTCAAAATAAACAGATTTCCCTCCGAATACCTGATATGCGCTGGGTAATAGGTTTTATACATAGTGGTTCTGAAGATAAAAAGTATTTAAGTTCTGATAAAAAATACTATTGTTTTATTTGTACTTTTCCAAACCTATTATTGAATAAATGTTTACTGCAAATTGCACAGCAAAGAAGGCACGGGTTGGATTTGAAACCGGGCCACCCGCTTGGAGGACCGCGGAGGTCCGTACAAGGCGCTCACTACTGGCGCCCTAAATTGCATATTCTTATAGAATGTTTATTCAGTTGTATTTCAAATTTCAAATTTTTCAATTTCAATCTCAAGTTTTGGGGATTTCAATTTTTAAGAAACAAGCAGATGGAGCAGTAGAGTCACCTTTCATTGGTTACACCTTCAAAGATCACATATGTCAAATATACTTATACATACATATTTTCCCAACACTGCATCCCTAATCTGTATAAATGTTATGAGAAAAGTCTGTCTTCTTTGTGTTTTGCCTTCTCCATTTTTTTGAAAATGTGAGCTCAAACAGGCCGTTTGGAGATTTTTCCTTCATGACATCACACAAGACAGTAACCCCTCCCAAAGTTGGGTGTTCATTCTGCCCTCTGAGTCTGCAATTGACACTGTAAACAAAGGGCATGGAGCGAGAAGCCCGAGTCACCAAAGTCCTTGCAGAGAGGGGCGTGGTCAAACACAGCTCACTTGCATTTAAAGCTGCAGACACAGAAACAGCCTGTTCTGAGCAGGGCTGACATAGGCTTGCTTAACTATAGCATCAGGGTATATGTTTGCCAAGAAACTGCACAGACAAGTTTTTTGGGAGCCCTGAGACTTATTTCAGCTTTTTTAAACGAGTATAACATGTGACCTTTAAAACCTAATTACTCTTGAAGTAAAGCCAAAGGTTTTGCTTTTGATTGATACATTTGGAATGTCATTAACAATGAGGTGATTTGAAATCTAGTGAGTTACCAAAGAAAATATTATTTGACTCTGGAAAAGCAAGTAAGCAAGAAAGGGCGATGAGTCACAGATACATAACACTGCACAGACTCAAGCAAAGGAAAATGATGAATTGAAAGGGCCCCTTCAAAAACAACCAAGGGAGGTGAGAATTACATAAAGCCACTAATGACAGAAAATGACACGTATGGAGGATCAGGATAAAGGGGGCCCGCTCTGATCAGGACATTTAAGATTAATTCAAGCTATTCAAATGCAGAAAAGTCCCATCTGCTGTATTTCAGTTGAGCTATAAATGGTGATGATGATGCCTGGGTGGAGCAGAGAACTCTTAATCTGCTATAGAAAGCCCAAGGCTCAGCCCACCTGCAGAGTAGGTTTTATACTTTAGCACTTGGTTAAACTTGTGACTTAGGCTCCAAAATCTGCTGAAACACCTCTCACAGCCAACTGAGATGCTATTGAGTGGCTGCGGAAATATAGGGAAGTGACTCAGGGAACGTGAGCTCTCGCAGGGAGACTCAACTTGCACACCAATTCTCAATTAGACTACAGCTGATTATTTGACACCGCTTAAAGTCACACTGTACCTCTGGCTTTGTAGACTCTTGAACCTGCCCTCCCGCCAACACCACCAGAAGAATAATTTACAGAATTTCACACTTTAAGTTTATTGCCTGTCCAGTGCAAAAAAAAAAAAAAAAAAAAATAATATATATATATATATATATATATATATATATATATATATATATATATATATATATATCTGTGCCAAACCACAGGAAGGCTGTTTACTTGGTCTCTTCTGCATGGATTTTGCAATTCTTTGGGGCTTAAACACTTTGCCTTGTCGAAGATGCAATATTGTAACGCTTCAGGCTACAGCGTCTTCTAGTCTTTCGGGAGCAGGTTTTGAGACTGTCACTCCAAGAAAACAACAACTGGCAAAAACAGCACATCACTATAGAATGCACATAAGCATGAGTATGTGGAATTTGGGCTCTTTATTGTTAAGTTTTCTGAAGTATGTTATCTCTCAAGTCTAATTTCCATGTGTATTTTTTTATTATTATAAAACTCACATTTGGTGTGAAGAAATAGCATTACTGCTTTGTGCAAGATATTTACCATTTTAGTCTGAACACAAATCACAGTCAGAAAAAAAAAACCCTGACTTGGTTGGTTTGGAGAAAGGATGAAAGACAAAGGGGGCAGTCAGGGAATGCGACTTAAAATATTTGGTTTATTTTAATGTGAAAGGTGAATGGACCAAAAATAAATAATTAAAGCAGAGGTAAAGAAAATATATTCAAAAAAACGTTTTGCGTGTTAGTACTTTGCAATGTTTAAAGGCAATCTATGTATGTATCACTAAAATCTGTTTTGGGCAAAGATTTCTCCCTCCATGGGGGTGTCCCAGAGTCCATTCTGAACTGTGGCCACAGTCTAGTGTGTCACCCTCCACTCTCTCCTCCCTGTTTCTGACTCTTTCCACTATCTTCCTCAATAATGAAAGCATTAAAAAAGCCCCCAAATAAATCTTTAACATAAAAAAAACTGTCTATCAGCGGTAGCTCCAGGTGATCTGGCTGTGGTCCATGTTACAGCGGGGCAGAAGGGATGACTTACCGACATGCTGAACAGATAACTCCATTTGAGATGGCTTCTCAACCTCAAAACAGCAGAGCGGTTATTTTTCTGAAACTGATGAACTGGTGAAATATTCATGATCTGCAAGATTAATTTATTTATCGAAAAATTTCCATAAGTGAATGAAATGATGAAATGGTGACTGGATATCAATACATGGACATGATAGCTTGCCTCCCTCTAAAATCGGGGAGTGAGACAGAGTGGGGAAAGGAGTCACTCAAACCCCAGTCACTCACATGCAGGACTGTTTTCTTCATGCATGGGGCACGCACACTAAACACAAGGCTACCAGGGCCCCAAGGGTGGAGAGTTGCCGTGATTTAAAAATAATTGGGTGCTGTTAATGATAAATAACAAAATAAATTTTAAAAAATGCTGTCGAACGAGACTCTACACTCTGGAGCTTCACTCCACAAATGGAGGTCAGTGCTCTCTTATTTATTTAATGGAGTCCTACTCACGTTTTGATGCATTGTCTTTCTCCTAAATTAGCATCATGTGATTTGTGTTTTCTTGTATTTTCTTTGGATCCTGCATGCAGAGAAGAGAAGAGTCCACCTAACTATTTTGAACAAAAAATGCATTGTGTAACAGTACATTTTATCATGTAGTGTCGTAAATGATAGACAGTTGGGATCACATATCTCATCACTTGATATTTTACATTTCATCATAGTATTTTACAGTGAACGCAAATTAAGCATTTAATTTTTTTTTCAATCCAAGTGTATTTATGCACCCTTTGCTTCATCACCTCCATTTTTATTTGTACATGTTGCTAATCCTACACTTGAGGCACATTTATTTAAATCAATCAATCAAAGTTTATTTCTAAACAACCTTGGATTACCAAAGTGCTGTACAGGCAGAAGTCACACTATAAAAAAGACAATAAAAACAATTAAAATACAATAAATAGGAAAATGAAATAAAAAGATGTCAAAATGTCAAGCTCAGTTTGTATTAAAAGCCAAAGCAAAGAGGTGGGTTTTTAGCAGTGATTTGAAATTGTCAATGGTTGGAGGAGTAAATGATAAATATAAGACAGGGAAAATAATTCAGTGTTGCTCTATTTTTATCAGTCAACTTTACTCTCCTTTGTTCCTTGAGTTAAACTGACCTCAAATTAAATGAAATTGTTTACTAATTTATCACTTTAATTTTCAGTTCACATGCACTTCAGTCACCTCCGCTTTTATCATATCACTTTTCTTGTTTCAAACCTCATGCATTTTCCACCAATATCGCGAACAATGAGAGCTGACAGTGTTCAGCCTCAGTTTTACTCACATTGCACTGCAGTACAGTGTTGAATATCTGTATTATGTACTTATTCATAGATAGATGAACAACTGCCTCCCTGTGAGACTTGTTTTAAAACAATACAATCTGTGTAACATTTCAGCTGAGCTCAAATGCGAGAAGGAAGAAGGGAAAGTTCTGTATGTCCAGGTATAATAATGAATACACAAAGAGCTGACACAGTCAGAGCAAAGCAAATGAGAATTTTTCACTCCTGTGTTTGTTCAAAAGCACAAAGATAGAGTCGTAAACAAAGTTATTTTGCTTCATATAAAGGTTGAATACAAAGAAAAGAAAAACATAGAATCTATTGGTCAGATAGACTCTGGTTATTTATCTGGCTTTTTTTGACATTGTGGTCTCAGCAGAGTTGAGACTCTTGTTTCTGTTTTATAGTAAAAGTAGTTTGTTAGTGCTTGTAAACTTCTTAAGATTAACCGGTCATCCTCTGGTTTGCTGTCTGACAAGATACAATTCATTTTGAAAAAATCCACAAAACATCATTTAAACTAAATTTTGTTAATGTTTTAAAACTGCAGCGATTCAAGCTGTTGAGGTTGATTCATATTCTCATAGTACACAAATAGCCTTAATATTTTTGTAGTGAAAGCCTAAGAGAAGAAATGTGGTATTGTTAAAATACGAGGATAGCACATATCCTCGCCTAGAGGTTTTCTTGTCTTCTTATAGTGTTGATTCTCAACAAAAATGGGCTGAAAAGTCTTGAAAATGTTCAAATAAAGCCATCTTTCAAGTGCATTGGTTCCCAACCTGGATTGTGAGCCCCCCAAAAAAAAATCCTTGAGAGGGGCGGGGGGAAGTTGTCGAAATGAAATTTGAACATAGATCCATCCACCCGTTACCTGTAGCACTTCTTTCTGTTCAGGCTTGTGGCGACTGGAATCGATCCCAGCTGCGGGGTCCAACCTGGTATGAATTGGACTGTTCCCCCATCAATCACAGGGCTGGCATATGGAGACAGACAACCAGCCACACACATATTGAAAAAAAAAATCCTGGTAAAACACTTCACATTGTAAAAAATATTAGAACTGGTGTTCACTTTTGACATCAACTGTACATCAGTAGAATAAGTCTTAGTAAAGTCATCAGGTCTCAGCAAAGTCATCAGCCACCACCACCAGTGTCTGGACTTAATGGGGGTATTTATACTCCTGCTGCTTGGACCAGATATCGGCCCATAACCAAATCTCCAGAAAGTGTCCAGGTGCCAAAGATCGTCTTTGAAGACCCATTACCATATTATCTTTTCTAATAATTCTATTTGATTAACTTCTCTCTCCTGAGAATGTCATCTTAGTTCAGCATGAAGCATGCTAATATAGAACTACTTCATAGACGAGAAACCGAGTAGGGCTTCCAACGGAGCTCAGTTCATTCATATTAAAGCCGCGCAGTTGCACAACATTTCTGAACTCATCTTCTTCTCATCAGGAGGCCCGCAGAGTGAGGGCATGCAGTGAATCTTTTAACCATGCCCCCGACTTCGAGGCTATGATGCACTCTGGCTAGTAAAATAACTGGATTTCATTATAATGCAGATTCACAGACATTATCTGCATGATATCCTCGAAGGGGAAGTCTTTTGGGCAACAGTGCGAAACCCCATGATGGCCTGGTAGTTGCTGTAACAGAATTTGCCCTCTTATGTCCGACAGATTCTAAAGCCTGGTGCACCCCTGGGTGCTTGTAGTAAACACTGATCAGCTGAGGCTGATGGGAATGTTTGTGTTTAGCCTCTCAACCAAGGGACTGAACAAATTATGTGTCTGACCTGGTCGGTGGCGCTACATTCTGTTTGTTCTGCCTGTTCTGAGCTGCATGTCCGATATCATATTATGCTTTTGCAATTCAAGTGAAAGCCCATAAATTAGCTCCATTAAACAGCTCGGTCTGAACTTTAATCATGGCAGAATAAACAAGTTAACAATCCGTATTAGAGGTTTTTATGCACTGAAAAGCTCCGTCATCCTAATGCTCTGTAATGAACAGCGGGGGAGTGATGCCATGTGGCCCTCTGGCCAGAAACAACAGACAGAAAAAGAAAGACGGGTGCAAGATCCCTTTGCCCTCAAACAGTAAGCTGCCTTTGTGAATTTAGATGCTGCTCTGCTTATGCACCTCCACACGCTAGCATCCCTCCGACATCAAAAAGACGAGCAGCCGCCCCACACTTCTGATGGTGCTCATCATATCGTCAAACACCTCATTGAGCAAAGAGTCAAAAAATCGGCATGAAATGTTCAATATGGCAGGTTGTGATCCGGTGTCGAGAAAAGACAAAAGGGAAGTTTGTCAGTTGAACTCAGGGCGCCTCATTATATGGTTTATAGAGAGGAATTTGGACTGCATAACTAATGTGTAAATTAGTGCACAGAGTATTCCACAGCCACATGATTTTGCCCACAGGATGTAACCTCTGTTATGGAAGGAAAAGCTGCCATATATGCAAACTAAATGAAAGCAAACATTATTTTTGATTCCCCCCCACCACCCCGCCCCTGGTTTCAGTGCTTTGATGTCTCTGTGTCTAGCCATGGCCACCTCATACACACAGCCTCAGACCATCTACAGATTATGGGAACATTTTGTGCCCTCAATTAACCACACTGAATAATTTAAACTGTGCTGAGTTCTGAGAGACCAGATTTGTTTGAGAGGAGGTGAATAAAGGTATAAACTTCAGAAGCGGCATCATTAATTGTCTAATTAGCTGTATCTCTCTGTTTGTCTTCATTAGACAAAAACAAATATTAAAAATTTGTGAAGCATGTTAAACATGTTAGTGCTTTTCTTGACAGCCTTTACCTCCTAACCTTTTGTACTCAGAATAAAAAAGGGTGAGTTCACCATTAACATTATTAAATTATTCATAATAAGGGAAATCGTCAAATTTTGATTTTTTTTTAAAGCTCCTGTGAGGAGTTTTTAACTTGTAATGAAAGACTAACAAATGCATACTGATGCATTTATATGACCTCCAAAGAAAAGTAAAAAAAAAAAGACCATCAGGTAAAAAGAATGACTGTTCATGTTTTTCTTATTTTTAATACGTAAAATCACTGCCTGAGGGTAGGTGTCAGATAAAGCAATTAGGGTGCCAAAAAATATATTAAATATATAATAATTTCACTGCAAAGATCTAGCTGAGGGATACATTTGACTCTTAAAATAAAACAAAATGAGACTGTCTTAAACGTGTACAGGACAAGTTTAGCAAAGAGATGCAATGTATTGCATTGTCCAACTGGCGAGCAAAATTTGATTCAGAAAAAATCCTCACAGAAGCTTTAATCTGAAGTCAAAAAGCTGGTTCCTAAATTGGCTTAGCTGCATGTTTTACCAAGCATATCAGAGGCTATGTGACATTTTTTGCAACAGAAACCAAGTTAAAAAAGAACTAGTATTTTGTTTCTAGCTCAAAATTACACTTACACTGAAACTATTTGCATAGCTAATACCACTAGTATACTGATATATCAGTTGGATAAATTTAGCCTTAAAAAAAAAATAGAAAATGTTCTTTAACACGTCAAATAGACAAAATGAGAGGGTTATTCTTTATTATTATTATTTGTTTTAAATCCAGAATGGCAATACAGTATAGTCAGTTGGAAGCTTAAGGGTCTGTGGGTGGGGCTGGACTTCCCCCAAACATTCCAGAGCTATATAGCTCCTGCAAAAATACAATGCCCATTTGTAAGATTTATCATGGATCAACGTTTATCTAATCAGTAATCCAGATTTTTAGTCTTGTCAAAATTAAAACATAATTACTATTTGAGACTTTATTTCTACAACTACAACATACACTGTCACTACAATCACTATTACTGCTTCCTACTCTATGACAGAAAATGAAAAAAATTCAATATCTAAGTCATCTGAGTTCCATTTTTCTCCAGATTTTTAGTTTCTTTTCTTTATCCTTTGTATCTTGCATCTCCTACTCTTTTCTCCTGTCCCATCTTTCACTCTAACCATGCCTTTACAAGAGAGTCTGTCTTACACCAAAGGGAAACAGCCCTCTATCTGACGAGACAGCAACAGGAACATGTCCAGTGAAAATTGGGTGCAATTAGTGTTGAGAAAATGGTACAACAGCGGCAAGACAGAGACATTTTGTTATTCCCCCGAATCCTGAGCACTACACATTCAAAAAAGCCCTTGGGAAAGTATTAACTAGTAGTGCTATTGCTGCAACAAAAACAAACAAAAAAACACAAAAACATTGTGATTATATAGACGTACGTGGATAGATGTGACAAACAAGAGCTCAGGCACTTGTTAGCACTGTCTTCCTTAAGCTGTTAAGACTGTTCTCTGTGTGAAAAATGAAGTCGGCACTCGGTCTGACAGAACCCATTCCATATAGTTCTTAAAGAGGAAAATAGTAGATGAACATGCCACTTCACAGACAGCGTGGAGACAGAAAGTACAATGAACTGTGAAGCACTGCTTGGAATTAGAAGTTAAAAGCCTGGGCCTGGAAAGAAAAAAAAATCTCCACTTTGAGTTGGAAAAAAAGAGCCTACACCTGAGATATAAGGATACTCTGAGATAAGATGGGACATTCATTGACAACATGGACTATAAACTTCATTTTATATCTCCTTAGTTCAAAGATAAGTTATTTTTTTCACAAACCTCTTGTATAAATTTCAAAATTTAAACGCACAGTATGTAAATTCTGCCACCAGGCAAATAAACATCCGAGTTAACCGTCAAGACAATATTTACAGAGCTAAGCTAATGTTTCCAAGTTCACCACAGCATATACAGCAGTACAGCAGCTTTCAGTCGCAGCTTTCGCTTTGCCATAACATCCATTGTTTCCATAGCAACAATAAACATGTCGTATATGTCATGGCAGCTCTGTTATGGTATTGCTCTGGCTTTGATAACTGTTGTAAGATAAGATAAGATATTCCTGTAATGATTTCCAGCGGGGAAATTGTTGCAGCAGTAAAAGACAAAAAGAAGAGCATGAAAATAGAATTACAATACATAGGAATACATTTTTTAAAAGTTAAATAATATAAACATATTTAAGGTTATACCAAAAATACATCATTGTAACACAGCTTTAGTCCATTTTGAATAAATTTAGATATTGTAGCGTAAAATTTCTAAATAGTTTATCTCTAAAATTTGTGACAGCATATCATACCTCAATGTTATCCATCACTGAAAAGCAATGGTGCTTTCACTGTCACAGGTAAAGTACAGTACAGTACAGTCATTATGCAGATTTCATTTAGATAAAAGCAATCACTGATGCGAAAAACAGAGAAGGATGTAAAATATAAGTGTTTTTCATTGCTATCCCCCCATTCTGTTCTGCTCAGCCCAGCTCAGAAGTAAACTCCAAGGATTATATTTGTAGAAACACACACACACACACACACACACACTCACACACACACACAC
Organism: Symphodus melops; assembly: GCF_947650265.1. Classification (NCBI taxonomy): domain Eukaryota; kingdom Metazoa; phylum Chordata; class Actinopteri; order Labriformes; family Labridae; genus Symphodus; species Symphodus melops. The sequence continues at coordinate 17,571,269 of NC_136706.1, forward strand.
ACACACACACACACACACACACACACACACACACACACACACACACACACACACACACACACACACACACACACACACACACACACACACACACACACACACACACACACACACACACACACACACACACACACCACCCCCTCCCTCTCCCTGCATAACGGGGCTCTTATTAAAAAGAAAACTCAAAAGCCTAACTGGCTGTGCACTGGCATCACAATCATGCTCACCAGAGACCCTGCTGCAGCTGAAAGCATCTACAAATGTACGGTTGTATTACAACCTGTTAGTGGAAGAATCTATTTTAAATTGAGCAAAAAAAAACAAAAAAACTGCTAATGATAAGACCTTGGCTGCACTTTATTAACTCATTAAGTTACTAAAAGCTAATTTTCCTATTACCTTTTTCAATTAAAATGGTTGGCGTAATGGCAGCCTTCCAAAGGAGTACTAAGTAATGTCTAGCATAAAACATATAGGAATGGATATTTTACATAATATATTTGAATCTAATTAACTTTAATGACTATCGATCAACAGTTTCCGATGTGCAGAAGTTCTTTTGGTGTTTGGGGAACATTTAATAAAACAGAACACATCAAATCCTGACATACTAAAGCATGTAAATGCATTAAAGCATACATTAGAAGCCTATGTGTCTGACCGCATGTCTCTTAATGTAAATCAAGATTTCCCCCTCAGGAATTAAATAAATGTATTTGACTTTGTAACGTAACAGGAGATAACACCGAATGGTAACAGGACACTTGATTTCGATTTGGTATGTCAGAGTTTCTATGAGTGTGTGTGTATATTAAACACATAACCTAAAATAAAAACAATATTTGCGTTCACTAATTGGAGAAACCAGTAAAGTAAAATAAAGTCAATATACGTTTACACTTTCTCATCATTAGTGCACAGCAAATCTAATAACAACCTCCCAGTTGTATGACTCTCTCTTTCAGCTGCAGCCCCCACAGTATCCAATGACTTATGGAGCTTTATAAAATGAATATGAAAACAAGAGTCAAGCCATATGTACACTAACATCCCATACTTGATTACACAAGTGTACAAGACTAACTTTTTGATCAGTCCTTGTTGATGGAAGATGTCAGTTAAAAAACATTAAGTGGATTTTCCATAAATATTATACATGGAAAATCATCTGGGAAAGCCTCATGAAGTGTTTTTCCAGTCTTTCTATCTCAACCTACTTTTGGTCAACAAACAAAGCGAAGAGGTATGATTGGTCGGCTGCTTGGTTTGGTGTTAATTCAAATCTTTTGAAGAGGGTGTGGCTCAGTTGTAGAGTTGGTCCTTGCTCAAACAGCAGAAGGTTGGGGGTTGGGGCTCCTGCAGGCAAATGCGTTGAAGTGTCCTTTAGCAAGACACTGCTTTTGCGTATGAAGGGGGTGATGTAATATTGATAGGCACTTGGGCTTGAGGCAGGCTACACACTCATTCCAACAAGCTTGTTTTTACAGCAAAAAAGGTCTGACTAGCTCATGTCATGATTGGCACACACTGTGAGGTAAGTTTTTAGATAACTTGCCCTTTTTGATTTTAGGAGATTTATTCACAATAAGTTGTGTAGCTGACCTGATTGATATGCAGGCAAGATGCAACAGTAACCCTTTGAAACCCACTTCAGTTTGACATCTTGGCCTGCAAATAAATACCTTTTCATCATAACCCAAAGTAAATAAATGATATAGGTCCAGCCGGGACGAGAAAAACTGCATGCAATGGCAGGACGCAATAATTGATTATGATCTGTCACTACATTGATGCAGAATTATTGACATCTGTGTTGCGATACATCAGAGGAGCAATTTAATTCATTTAATGGTTCAGTTGGTCGAGTTGGTCATCTCTCAACCAAAAGGTTGGGGGTTCAACCCCCCGCTGCTTCAGCCACATGTGTGATGTGTCCTTGGCCAAGACACTTAACCCTAATTGACTCCCAGTGGAGTATGAATGTGTATGCATGTGATTAGTTACATCTGGTGGTCATTATACTTTACAGCCTTGACTTCAGTGTGTGAAGCACTATACAAGCTTAAGTCCATTTACCATATATGCCATATAAGACCTTCTACTGATCGTGTCAGCTTGTCGAACATGTGCTTGTTCTATGTAAAGTAATGAAGCTCAGCTTAAGTTCAAGCAGGAAGACTGGTATTCTTTCATACATTCATTCACCTTCTCATTCAACCTCAGAGCACTTCCACTAATACGTTCTCTATGTTATGCTGTGGTGATCAGCTGATGATGGGCATGTATCATCTAAATAAATAACCAACCAGACTCTGCCTCAACCTTTCTTAACCAATCACCATGCTGCTATCAACTGCTTAAAACAGTCTCTCTATCTCTCCCACAGCCATTCTGTTGTTTCAGTGCAACCGCTGCAACCCTCCTTTGCCCCAGTCACCTTCATCCAGCTCCGCAGAGTCCAGATTCATGCTGTAATCCACTCCTAATTGCAGCACCCATTCCTCTTTACCACAACCAATGTCTAGAATCTGGAGGATATCCTATCCTGAGACACCCTCATTACTCCTTCGAGTATATAAAGTCATCACGATGCAATCTAGTCCACCAAAGACTTTGTGCATTTCATTCTAAAATTGCAGCACATTTCAATATAATAAATAAGTGTTCATTTTCAGTTAAGTCTCTCCTGGTTGAGATCATGCCCTCACAAAAAAAAAAAGTCTTATTTCTGAGGTTTTCAGGTGTATAAAGGTTAGACATGACTTCAAATGAACACAGTCCTCATTTTAGAGCTGTTCAGTGTACTGGGTTAATAAACCTGCAGCTTTAAAACAAAATGTTGAACAGAAACATGAAAGGAACACACTCTCAGAAAAGCTTGATTGTTAACAGGTTGTTGGAAACACCATTCAACTTTGGCACAGAGCAGAGATCTGACCTTTTCTCATGTGTGTGATAGAAGATCAACAAAAAACTAAAGTAAAGTAAATTTCATGAAAAAAAAAAATCTCTCCTGCTGAATCAATCTTTATTGAATCTTTATCTCTGTTGTTCTGCTCCAAAGAGAACTGCCCCTGATGCTGTGTATTACAGAATGTGGTATATGGATGGGTTTATTTTGACAGTTTGAAAAAGATTCAACCATCACACTGACAAATGTGACCTTCATGTCAGGCACGTGAAAAACTGGATCTAGAGACTTATAAATAAAGTGAACCTGTTGTGCAGAAACTTTCAAATTAAAAAAATAAATAAAAAAAGTTTTGGGATTTGCTTCTGAGATTAAAGTTGTGCAGCGTTAGAGAATAAAGCACTGCACACACAGCAAGTGAGACGCAATGCAGTAGAATGGCAAACAACAATGACATTGATGGAGTAACCGCTTTGACTGAGTTGATGACACTGTAGAGTGAGCGATCTAACAAATTTCTCCATTCAGCTATGTCCTATCAGCAGCCAGATGATAGAGATGCACAAACAGAAGTCTGACAATTTTATAAAACTGAAATGGAAAAACAAACTGTAGTTGTTCATCTGATGACTATGTTCATGGCTATTTGTCCAGTATGACAGCAGAGAGGAACCATAACATGCACTATCCTGTTTTGGATCTTTGGATTTCAGGGGGATTAGTATAGCTCCATTTCCACTAAGTCTGGTATGGATCAGTACAATTTGGTTCTGTAAAGCCTGATCCTGTTTGCATTTCCACAGCCAACCGTGCCCTATTTGGTAGGCGGCGTGCAGGCCGGATGCTGACAGGGATAGATAGATAGATAGATGGATGGATGGATGGATGGATGGATGGATGGATAGATAGATACTTTATTGATCCCGAGGGAAATTCAAGATGTCAGCTATTTGATAGGACAACATCATAGCAGCGCAACAGTGTACCCTACTAATAGATTCAACAAAGGAGAAGAACACAACACAGTAAACAAAGACCAACGATGGAAGACATTCAGCAATTCATCTACTTTGTTACTGGCATGGCACGCAATCAAGCTTTGTTTCAGATAACGCTGTGTGCCGCGAGGAGAAATACAGCCAAAAAAAAGGTCTTGAAGTTGACTGGACGTTTAAACATTGGAGGGTTTTCTTTGTGTCTTGATTCTGCTGTTGCGTGGGAAGTGACGTTTCTTTCAACCAATCAACGGACTACAGTATTAGCTTCACCTTTTAGGGTCAGATCGATATACTTCGCAACCCAACAGAATGGTAGCAAAAAGTAGGACCATAGCCTACAGGTTGGTAATTTGAGGACCTTTCCTGGCTTTAGTCTATGGCAGGGGTGGCCAATTAATTTTTACAAAGGGCCACCTGAGAATCCGAATTTTGTCAGTGGTCCACACCAATGATAACTTGAACTCTGCCCAACTTTCTCTCACTGTAAAATAGAAAATTATATATTTTGAATAGCTAGTATACTGGCGATCAGAAGAATAAAAATAGTTTGTAAATATTTTTAGACACGCCTGGAGAAGACACTGGACAAAATCTATGGTCTTCATCCTCTACACCGATAGTTGCAGAACCAAACAGCCTATACCTGGCATCTGGTGAAGTGTGCTGACGACACAGTTCTGCTGACAGGCCCCTCTCAGCACCACGGACCAGCTCTTCAGGAGTTTGTGGAACCAAACTGAATGTCAACAAGACCCAAGACATGGTGGCGACCTTCTTCAACAACAGAGGGAACTACGGTCCACAATCTGCCCTATCATCAGACTTTCTGTAAGGACTCAGTCTATCATCTACAAGCAGCAAACACTCGGGTAAACAGGTAGGATTATGCAGGACCCCTCACACGCTCTCTTCAGAGCGTTTCAGTGGCTCCCTTCAGGACGCCAGCTTCGCTGTCCCTGCTGCAGGACACAGAGGAGAAGAGCAACCTTTACCCCAGACCTGTCCAGCCCCTCAACTGCTGCCTCCCCTCCTCCCCGAACAATCAAATTGGTTGCTTTTTCTGTTTTATCTGTTACTACTGCATATATATCTGTTTACATCTTTAGTTCGATCACTGTCCACTTATTCTTTCTTTTGTATCTAACTTTGTACTTGCATCTTGACACTTCTTTTGTTGACACTTTGTCTTTGGTTAATTTTTAGTATAGCTTCACTGTCGTTAATTTACCGCTCTGTGTGCCTTTGAATTGCCCCAAATAAACTTTGAATTGAATTGAATATTCCAGCTGTCATGGAAACTGGGTTAAATGTGAAGAGACCAATGATTAATAGAATTCTACAGAAAGATGGTCCAAGGCAGTGATTTAAATAATATGTGAAACATGCCTCTACTTGGAAATAAATCTATAAATGTCGTAAACAGAAGCGCAGATGTTAATAAAAACACAATCACTATTTATTTCTTCCAGTTCTCCAGTTCATTAGTTGCACCAAAGACTGAAAAAGTAAATGCTGAATGTTTGTAAAAAGATGTCATTTCATTTCTGATTGTTTGTTCTATGTATCCAATTCCAGGCAGCAATCAAGAATTTATTAATTCTAAAACAAAACTGAAACTGAGGCATTTATCTTGGTAGGTTTATGCAGGCAGTTTCCTCAAACGTTATACATTGCTCAACCTTTTAACATTATTTTTGGCACTGTAGGCATACAGTACATTTATAGCAATAAATGTATTGTCACTGAAAAATGACGGCTACCGGCGCACCTACAGTATACTTCTTTATCTTTCTACTTCTTTGTTTATCCCTCTTTCTGAGCCCAACACATTCTCTGCTTGCATAAGTTTAGGTCTGCTTTTTTCAGCCGCTCTTTCTTTGCTAAATGTTAAAATTAAGTCAGAGCTCCTATAAAGAGTATTTATAGATTATAAAAATGAATTTTGATTTCCTCTGCACAAAAGCAAAAAAGACGCAGTGAGCAATACAGTTTGCAGTTTTGCAATTAGACAGCAGGATTTGTTTTTATTGTCCTTCAGATAACCATCATTGCAAGTTCAGACACAGGGTTTTTTTCAGCTTTTGTAGATTTTTATAAAACATGAATTAGATGTTTGTTTTCATAAATGGTTTTCAGGGATTTGCACATTGGATTAGAGAGTAAAAAAAATCATAATTTTAGCTCAACAACATGCAACAATGGTCGAAGTATCGTCAGCAGCACATCCCTCCTGGGCATGACCCCAAAAAAGTTAGTTTAATAAAATTTTAACTCGAAAAATAACATTTTACAGACGCCGCTGCATGGTATTCTAATTATTGCTAAACGGTAGAATAAAATCATTGCAAAGGTTACTTAGCAGTAATTCTACTGTACAATCATTCCAAAGCATCCGTTTGGTTTCTGGCCAAAAAGCGAACATGCCAAGATAACTTGTGGGGGAAATGAATAAATGAAATGAATAATAATTGGGTCATTTTGTTGTCTGTTGGCAATACATACCCTCACTACTCAATGGGGCACATCATTACTACAATTAAAAGACACTGAAGTCTTGGCACTTCATTCAGAAAAAAAATAGTCCCTCTTATTAAAATTGTTTTCTTTTCTTCCATGATCCATCAATTGCCTGATTTTAATACAAATGTGTTTGTCTGTTGTAAGAATAAGACGTAATTTGTCAGACAGATAGTCAGCACTACAAGAAGAGGATGATACACAATGCTGAAACGTAATCCCCCCCCCCCCGATACCTTTAATATCCAGACTTTCTTAAAGACAATCTGCATAATGCTGAACTGATTAGAACGTGAAATGTCATGACTTACAAAGGTTACTGACGATGTTCAGGAGTCCTGAAGTAGACTGTCTTCAATCTTACATGTTGTTAATTCTCCATGAAAGTTGATATGTGCATTAAAGCAAGGCAAGAGAACTTTTAATAAAATTGCACTTTTTTATCGTCTCCATTTAATTTCTCTGTGTTTTAATCAGGCCTTTTGACAATGAAAACCGTATGTAACTAGTTCTTGTCAGCATGCCACTTATTGTCATTGAACTCCAGGTGAGGGCAGACTGAGAGGAGATTGATTTCACCTGCTCCAAAGTGGCAGTGATTACAGAGCTCTTCTCTGATTGGTCTAAAACAGCAGGTAACCAGGCATAAGCATTCTGGGCAAACCTTGCTCTGGTTAGTCTGTGTTTCCTGGTCTGTGGAAGATGTAAGGGATTTTTTTTCTCCCCCAGTTGCTGTCTGCCAAAGAATGCGTACCAAATACTTTCTATTTTATTTATTGTCATGAGATCAGCCTGAGCAATTGGTCTTTGGTTTAAAAAAAATAATAAAAAATCAAAGTCCTGCGTGTCCATCCGTGCTTTTCTCTAACCCTGCCTGCCTTTAAAAAAATCTAAAAAAATAAAAGCAAAACCATGAAATATCTAAATGAACGCACTCTGTAGCCCAAATATGATGAATTCTGAAATGGTTCTTGCTTAGATTTAAAAATTTACAGGTATATTTCTAAATTTACGTACTGTTGTCTATGGGCTTCACGTAATCGTTTGATGAGTCCACTTTTTAAAAAAAAAAAATGGATTCAATGTTAGGATTTTTGCGTTGAGTTGGCTGTAGATTGAAATGAAACATGTTTGTCAGGGCAACCACTTACAGAGTAGTTCCTTTCCCAAAAGAAAAAAAAGAGAAAGTTTTCTCTATCCTTTAATCCATGCCTCTCCGACAGCAATGTCAGGTTTCAGCAGCAGCCAATGTAACAAATGTAAAATGAGCATTTCCTTGGCTGTCTCAGTCAATAAACCAGTGCCTCTCAAACTGAGGGGACATGCAGGGTTCTGTTTGTCTTACTGACGATTCTACTGCAAAAGCCTCACAGTCGAGCAGAAGCAGAGGCATGCATGCTGGGCAATCAGGAGGGACCAGGAGAGTGTTACAGATTGACTCACTGATCAACCATTTGTTAACATTTCATACAGATGGATATGTTCATTTTACATAAAAATGATTCTAGGCTATATTCAAAAAGAACTGCTTGTCTAAAGCCCTTAAATCATAATCAAGTAAGAAATTATTATTTGCCTTAACTCTGATAACATTTTTTATGAATTGGTGCCATCTGAATACATTTTATTAATCGTTGTTTGCTTTCGATATGTTTTACACAATAACATAAATGACTCATAGAAACGTTCAGTTGAATGATGTTGATAACCAGGTTTGTGTGACTGTAAGATTCCATGGCTAGTAGAAACTAGAGAACCAAGAGTAACCCTGGGTATTTTTGAAGTCTCTTTTTAAAATACAGGCCTTGAGTTTTGTTCCAACTTGAAGCGTCTCTCGACACCTGGTTCTTCCTGACTTTCCTCTAATTATCCTCCTGTGTTCAGGTTTATGTTTTTCCTGCATATTTTCTCTCCCTGTGTGTCCGTATTGTTTCTCCCACTCCCCAGGCTGCTGGGTTTTTGGCGAGGTAATGCTATCTGGTTCTGTGTCTATAGCTTGTGGCTCAACATCTCCTCCAGGAATCCTGGTGCTCTCAGTGTCTCAGGCATCATTCACCCTTCCTCAAAACTTTTCCAGTGAAAAAACACCCTAAAAGATAGATGCAGTATATGATCATGATGAGCTTTGCGTGATATTTGTTTATACCCATTTGTCGAAAAAAAAACAAAAAAAAAAAACTTTGTGTGCAGTGCTTCTTGTTTTCTCTCCTCTGTTGTTGCCTGATAAGAATTCATTTACTTTTATTTTAAAAACAAATGTGTAAAAAGATACATGAAGATGGTGGCTGGCTAAAGAAAAATTGCAGTTATGTAAATGCTGATATTTGTAATTAAAAGGGGCGGCAGAGTCTCAGCTTGAGGGACTTGGGTTGGGAATCAAAGGGTTGCCAGTTCAAGTCCCGATACGTACCAAAATGTGAAAGTTGGTCTGGTCGCTGGAGAGTTGCCAGAGCACTACTCGAGCACTGTCGAGGTGCCCTTGAGCAAGGCACTGAACCTCTACCAGTTTAGGGGGTGCTTGAAGTGGAGGTAGCCACCACACTCCGACATCTCTCCATTAAAGCATGTCCACAGGTCCTGCTTGTGCATGTGTGTGATTCAGGCCTGTGTGTGCGAGAAACTTGTCTCTACAGTAACAGAGTGCGAACCACAAGTTCCACCATGGAGATTAATAAAGTAAAAACCATAATTTAAAACATTGAAACAGCTATATGCCTTGTGTTTGCCAATATATTTGTCTCAGCTCTTTAGTTGATATTGTGAATGGATGACATTGCGATAAAATTAATACAAAAATGGACCATAGCTTGACCATGCCATTTTTGTGATTGAGTTGAAATGTTTGCACATAAAATACAAAATATGGGCAAACTAGGCATTGAGGCAGATTTTTAGATAGCAAATCCTGTAGTGCAAAAACACTTTGAAGTGTGAAATATTAATTTTGCCCCTCAAAATGTTTCAACAAAGACATCAGATTAAAAGCTTCCATCTGCATTGTATCGCTTCAGAAATTGTCAGTGACCTTGGGGAAGGGAAGCCCTATTAGGAATATTGGCTGTTCAAATTTCAATTAGTTTGGCTTCTTTCTCTAGTCAGAGCTGCAACACTCCTCTTATAGTGACAGCCCAATTTATCAGCCTGAGAGCACAAAGCAGAAAGTGATTGCATCATAGCCCCATGAAGATAACACAAAGACATTGATGGGTCTGATATTGAGAAGTGATTACTGCCAGCATTCATTTTCACAGTCGGACCTGGGAAATGTATATATTTTTTATCAACCAATCACTCAACAACTGTCCCCTGCAGGTCCTTCATGTTAATTTGGAAACAAGGAACAATCAGTCGGAAACAGTTTCACGATTTTTTATTTTTATTTTTTTTTATAATTAGAGTACAAGGTAAAATGGATCAGGTGCATAACTTCAAGACTATTTGAAAGCCAACTGTGGGAGAAACTATGAAAAAAAATTCAAAGCACTTTTGTTATGCTGTCATTAAGCTTGTATGTGGAGAATCCCTTAACCCCCTGAGGGGTAAGGCACCAGATTGTCACTTTCTTTTTTTAACTCCCCTGTAAGTAAAACTATGCAAGCACCTGAAGTTCTTGTCAACAATGATCTTAACTTTAAGCCAATATCTAACAACGAATTGAAAGAAAATTCTTTGTTTTTTAAGCCCTTAAGCTCACAATATGTAAACTCCGCCACCAGGGCGATCTGAATTAAAACAACAAAAAATAATGTTGACGAGCAGGGAATTATGGGAGGGATTCTGTCTGCTAATCCACCCCCATGCTGATGAAAATGAACTACATGCAGCCAAAAAGACATGAAGAAGATAATGTTTAGTGATATACTAATGTTTCTAAGTATAATTTACAAGACTTTTTTATTTATTTATTTATTTTTTATCACAGCAGCAGTACTTTCCACTTCCTTATGTGGCTGTCTTTTGACATTGGGTTTTCCCACCACGAATGCTGGCTGCTCTGACATGTCTCATCTCTTATCTGTATCTTGATGATTTGATAATCATAATGTGTATATCTTGCCTGTTCTCCTGTTTGAAGCACTTTATTCTATGTCTGTCTTGTGCTAAACAAATAAACATTACTTGACTTAAGAGCTTATTTTTTCGGTTTCTTCTTTTTATGATCAGCATTGCATAAGATGTCAGTAAAATTTGGTTTTCCTTAAGAAGTATGGAGCTTCACAAGGGATTTCTTTTTTTCAGTTTACTGTACAACTCCTGAAGATCAGCAACTGTATTTACAGAAGTTTTCCCAAGTCTTTGTTTTTCTTTCTTTGGCTGGCAGGGACTGTGGGTTAGTTTGTCGAGTCAGTCGTCTCCTGCCTGGATGGTCCAGGGTTCAATCCCCAGCAACTCTATCTACATGTCTGATGCAACCGCGGGCAAGACACTTCAGCCCAAGTTGCTCCCAATGCTTCACTGGTGGCGTATGAATGTGTACAAATGGGATTTGTAACTTCTGATTGTCACTTAATAGAAATCTCTACCATTAGTGTGTGAATGGGTGTGAATGACTTGCAGTGTTAAAGCACTGAGAAGTTAGCAGACTAGAAAAGCACTATACAAGCTCAAATGTACAATTTAATTATTAGGGTTTTTTTTTGTTTTTTTTGGGAGACAGACTCCTACTTGTTATATCCTTTTGACTGTGCTATTTAATTTGATGCCTTTCTTTAATGGCTGAAGCTATGGGAACATTTGTTTCACTGGCCATAAGTGGGCGAGCATGGCTTTGACTCAGCCTTTGCGTGACTCAGTCCTGTCCTATTTATTGCTAAAGCAGTCATGTTCTTGCATGAGATTATTGTAAGACATCAGATCCTGGTTGTACAACATACAGTCAAAGGTCTAGAGTCACATTTTCATACAAGTGGCAAATCCAATTAAGAAAACTAAACCTAAAAATAAGAACATATAATACTACACTTCATATACAAGATATTATTCAGAGACATTTTTTACGAGCCCTTCTTGTTATAGAAATATTTCATTTTGTATTCTGAAAGTGAAATTATTGGGAAGTTACCATACAAACCTATATGTTTTTGGTTTCGATATCTTTATTGTTTCTCAACCTGAAAGCGTCTCTACAAGGTGGAAGTATGAGTCATAGTGAATAATAATGTTTGCAGGTTTAATCTCATGTTACCCAAACACAAAAGCAAAAAGGAACAGCTGGCCCTGTTACTCTATTAATTCCAGAGATTGCTTGTGCAAACGGTGTGAAGAAATATGTTGAAAAGGCTATTACAGCAGTGTTTTCCAAACGTATCAAAATGACAGGAAATGATTGAATATTAGCCCATTCAAGTGAGTCCCTTTGTTCAGCCGTGTGCACCCGTGTACAGCTTTGTCTGACTTATTAGCTTTTTAATACTGTGCATAAATCCATTTCTAAAGTCCGTGTGTGTGTGTGTGTGTGTGTGTGTGTGTGTGTGTGTGTGTGTGTGTGTGTGTGTGTGTGTGTGTGTGTGTGTGTGTGTGTGTGTGTGTGTGTGTGTGTGTGTGTGTGTGTGTGTGTGTGTGTGTGTGTGTGTGTGATAGAAATTCCAGGAAAATTCACCTTTGTTGATCCACAGACTGTGAGCTGATGGAGCATAAAATATCAAAAGTTACAACATGGGGAAAATATAAACGTATACCCTACACCTAAGTCAGTTAAAGCACTCAAAAAACTGATTCAAGCCCTTCTTAGATGTGACACACTTGAGTATTGTTGAATTTATTAAAAAATATAGAGTTTTAAAATATAGACGTATATATTTAGTCAGTGAAACATAAACTTTTTCATAATTGATCCTATGGGATTGATTTGATGTTGATCAACGCAAAATAAATGAGTTCAGAATTTGGAGCCGCCCTTTGCGCATGTGCACAATCTTCGCGGGCATAACTCATTAGCATAACGTCTTTCGGCTGGATTGGACCGCATCAACAGGAATCGGGAAACCTGCAGCAGGTTGGAGCTCGGTCTTTGGTAAGTATTAATTTTTTTTATAACTGTAGTACTGTAGACTGTACCGCTGGTGTATTCAGTGCTATATACCACAATTCGTGCAATGTTTGTGGGGGGCGAACTTTACTTTTAAAGTCCGACTTTGCATGCTAGCTTGTTAACTTCCACCATAGCCGCTAGCTTAATAGTCCACACGTGAACACGGCAGTCGGAAAACTGCAAGATGATTGTGAGGTGAACTTTTTATATAACATAAGTCAGGCCGGGGTGAACGTGAGGACCAGCGTGAGCGGGTAAGATTATTGAAACGACAGTTGGAGATAAATGCATGCAATGTCTGCCCATGTAGTTTTACTTTATTCAATGTATGTGCTTCCGCTGGGTCCGCTGCGTTGCGCGTCAGCTCCGGCATTCCGGAGACTACCTGTATGTGTGTTTGAATGTGTTTATAAGGATTATATAGTGTTTTATACCTCATACAGAGTATTATCTTGCGCTATCGCGAGTGACTCTGTTTTATTATCGCGAGAATTCGTTTGTCTCAGCACTCCAGACCGGCTGTGCTCTCCGTGATGCGGAGAGAGACTGCAGCCGGCTGTTGAGGACGGTCAAAGATGCACGGAGCCTTGACGGACAGGAGCGGACACAATGCACACGGATCTGGTTGAAGTTCAGGCACCAGATCCTGTTGGTGTTGAGCTTGCCCTGTTTTGTTGAACTCCATCATCTCCGCCGGTCTCTGCCTCTTTTACACCCTCTCTCCTTCAGTAAAGCTGTCGATTAAGCAGTAAATGTAGATTCTAGGTTATAGATGGTCAGTGAATGCATGCAGGAAGGTTAATATTGTTCCTGTGTTTATTTTAATAAAATGGCAGAATTTAAAATAATCTCATGTCTTGAACTTAATTATTGAAACTTAATTGTTTGTCAAATAATGGGTAGCCTATTCAAATGTTATCTTGTTTTATTGGTCAGAGCTTTAATTCAATTTCAACTTGTCTGCATTTCTGGGTATTCTGGTACTTGCACTCACAACTTAAAGTTATCATCTTTTGCAGATTGATCATTTTTTTCAAGCTTCATGTGGCAGCCTCCTAATGTTAAGTGTTACCAAGCTCCTTGTGGCAGCCTCTTAGTGATTGTAAGTAATAGGTTATGTGTTTAATGCTGGTACAAGCTGATCTCTATCATTGTCATCCTTTTGATGTGATGTTATATATGCTAATTCTCTTTATTCTCTATATCAGGACTATGAATGTGGCAGTGTAAAGAATGCAGTTTGGAACTATCTAGCAGGTATTTGTTGTTGCAGCATTTTAGGCAGACTCACAGGCATTTAAGGGGCAGTTATCGCTATCCATGTCCATATGCAGATTGCCCGTGCAGGTTTTAGTACATGGAGTAAGCTACTAAATCATACATACATACCAAGTTCATGGTAAACGGCAAACTCCCAAAACAGCAGAAGTAGCTACATTCAAGTGTCATGAACAGAGGCCCATGATTGAGGAATTCAAAAACCGATGGCCTGCCCTGTTCCAGCAGAGTGAAGTAAGTTGACTTGTAACTTGTATTGATATTTAACTGTAAGAAAATGCCAAATTTTTCTAAAGATTTTTAAAAATATATTTTTCAGATTAATGAGGAATTCTTGCGGATCACTACAAAGCCACTGAAGTCAAAGTTTATGTCACAACTGGACCACTTTTCACTCAAGTTGATGCAGATCTTCAAAAGCAAAGGAGGAGTGAAGGGGCAACAAATCAAAGACGTTCTGGCAAAAATAGATTTGGTAAGTAGAAATAGTCGAACCGTTTTTTATATATATATATATATGTGTGTGTGTGTGTGTGTGTGTGTATGTTTATCTTGTTTTTTCACACCCTCTAGTCAACTTGCCCTCCTCCCTATGCCACTGTTGCACCAATATTTAGCCAAATTCTGTTTTGATTTTTCACCCCTGCTTTAGTGTGACGACATTGACACCAGGAGGGAGTGCATCCTGAGAAGCCTTGTTATCTACCTCAATGAAGATCCAGACACTTTCTTCAAGGAATATCTGGTAAGTCAATAGTTCGTCTTACACAGTAGCATGAAATAGTGTTACAGATTCATATTTACATATATTGTGGTCCTTTGAGCTCAACACACTACAACTTTTTGGCATTTTGTAAACAATGTGGCTCTTTGAATTTTTATTTTTGTTTGAAATCACTGGTAGGTGCAAGAAGAGTCAGTCTCCTAAGCTGGTAGTGGCAAATGGTCGGAGGCCTTGTGGAGTAAAATAGCTATTTCTGTCCCACAGGTCCATCTCTATAGGGATGTGGTTGCCTAAAGGATCATTTTGCAGCAATTGCATTATGTTCATGGCTGCTTGCTGAAGTTATTTACTGGCCCAATGTCAAACATATTATTTTATATGTATATATATATATATGCGTATATATATGTGTGTGTGTGTGTGTGTGTGTGTGTATATATGCGTATATATATATATGGTTAACTTTCCAATCACGTTTAACTCATGATACATACATGATTGATTTGACAAGCAATGAGGACTTAAAAAAAAAAAAAGCAAATTCATATATAACACATTACAGATGCATGCCACAAAACAGTTGATTTTCTGTTAGTGGTGTTCAGCATTTTATCTAATACAAGTGTTATGTTTTTGTGTTGTTGTTCAGGCCTCCGCCACTGAGGATGCAGAAAGGGACATTGCCCTCACGGTCATGGGGATATACATAATCCGTGGAGATGGCGAGAGGCAGCCAGAGGATGTGGGAGTTGTTATCGAAGGCATCAAAGTCCTGAGCAATGTGGACAGCGTCATCATGGGGGTCATAATGATGTTTGGGATCATTTATGCCCTGGATCTAAGCTTTCCAGACAACCTCAAGTACACATTTGAGTTTTTCCAGAAGATCCTAATGAACCTGGATGGGCACAAGCTGAACACAAAGATACAGCAGCTGAAAATCAAGTTGTTTGCATGAGAGGTGAACACTTGTTGGCAAAATTCATCATCGGATCTTTATTTTTGGTTGTATTGTTCTTGCCTTCATTTTCACCCCATATAAAGACAATCTATGACCTACAACATTTTGGACTTGAGAATTGGACTCAGAATTGACTTAAATTACAGGGAAGAAGAGGCTGTTTATTGAACTGCTGGAAGTACACGATCAACACGATATGCAGTCATGGGGAGTGGAGAGAGATTACGGGGGTTTAGACTGGATGAACAGTTTGCTCACTTTACCTCCACATTTTATCTCTAAGTGTGACTACCCTCCACACTTCTCGCATCCATTGTCTCCTCCATCACTCATCTCAGGATAAATGGATTGAGTTTGTTTCAAGATTTTGGAATTTTTATTTTTTTTTATGAATAGCTAGTACTGTTCTCATGTTTTGTTTTTACTGGCTTACATTCAAAGGACATTTTCTACTAGCATCCCATTAATATCAGATTCCTGGTCTGCAAATGTTAATTTTCTTATTTATTTTTGTTTGTTGCCAATTTGATCCATGGGAATTTAGTTTTTGCCTTGTTTTCTTTTCTTTAACTCTAGTACATTAAGGCTAATGGCTACATTAGCACACTTAAGCAGGAATTCAAATGTGTTTTTGCAGTTTCCTTTGTGGCGCTGGGCGTTGATTTTACACCACTTTAAGCTATTTTGGAGAACCATTTCTTGTAAAGTATGCCTTGAGTTATTTAAGAAAAGGTAAAACTGTTTCTTGGTGTTTTATAACTAAGACTGAGTTCTCTGCTTTGTATCAAGTAAATTTGACATCTTATACAAAACTAAGTTCTTGGTCTGTGTTGGTATGCAAATCTGACATCTTGGTCTTTATGTAAAATTGACTTCTTGATATTTTGTTTTCACTCAAAATCAACATTTTGGTTTGTGTTTTGCAAGTAAATTTGACATCTTGTGGTGTTACATTCAAGATTGTTGAATTAAGGATTATTCTACATTAAAAATACCAACCAGGTTTTGTCTGATGTGTTTTTATGGGATCAACAGGGATTTTTAGCTTGCTCAATTTTGAGTTGGGCACATATAAATCAATTTAGCTTGTAACCAAAATAATTTCATTTTAGCTGTATTTGTTAAAAATTAGTCTGACAAATGTAAATCAATTTTGCTTAGTCACTGCAATAATTTCATTTTGGCTTTATTTTCTAAAAATTAGTTGGACTAACTCATTTTTATTGTGTTGCGAGAATGTACTACTTTTGAGTTGGGGCAACATATATATGTTGGATGGAAATCCTGCCCTCAATTTAATTGAGTTCATCCAATGAGTTATTTCTTTGAGTGAGGTTCAGTATAAGCGAGCAAAATTACACTTTGGACATTTGGTGTATCTATTCAATGTGTGATCATGGCGTTAAATTTTTAAGTGTGTGGGAAGATCTTTACAAATAACCTGTGGACATGAACATATACGCATCAAAATATACGTAAATACATCCATTAGTTTTTGACTTTACATTTCTAAGTATAAAGTATAATGCCTGGAGAGGTGTTATTGGACCACGTTGAGGCCTGCACCTTTTGATGAACACGGAACATCGGGCAGTTTAGCAGCTGTAACATTACAGCCCTGAGTGAACGCTATAACTTGCAGTTTGTGTGTCATCTTGTGGTGCTCAGAGGATGACCCACAGAAGGACCACACTGTTGGTACAAGATATTCAGGTTTTTTTTTTTTTTTTACTATTAAAATATTTCTAAAGTTTCAGAGCTTGCGGATGCCAATGCCTGCAGAGTTTTATAGGGCAAGGGTTATGTTGCTATGGTTACTCGTCTTATGAGTCTGCAGCACATTAATTTGGAACAATGGAACAGACTGTTTCTATTATTTGAATGATGGACAGCTCAAAACAGAGACATTTCCAGACTACTGCTGAGATTGATTTGTGTATTATCATTCATTTATTGATTCATTTATGTTTTGCAGCTCCATTTCTAAACCTTCAGAGATGTATATTTGATAACTTTGATCTACTCGTGGCCTTTCAAAAAAAAAAATTAAAGGGGATGACCAAGTCATGAGTTGTAGGCGGTATAACTTGATGTCCTTTTTCTTTCCTTGGTGCGAGGCTTAAGTAAAGCATTAATAAAATAAGCAACAAAACTCAATGTCTGCGTCTATTTTCATTCCTCGGACATGGACGAGGGATGAATTAGTCACTCAGGGATTTTTTCCCCCCTAGTTTTACAAATTGAAGATAGTGGTGCATTATTAATATCCATATTAATGACTGAAATGTTGGGCTTTGATTTTGTGCCGCTAATGGATAAAAACTGGACAGGCCTTTTGACATCTGGTGCTTCTGTATTTTAAGGTGGACTTACATCTCAATACTCAAAGTGTTTGCAAAGGGAAATTAAATTCACAAAGTAAAGATGTAAATATTTAATGGATGCAGTGTGGTCAGTGACTGTCCAATGCTGCAGGATGCAGTATGCAGTAACACTTAGGACACATTGAAGGATCACTTTAAATGTAATGATTTCTAAGAATAAACATACTTCGCTCTAATGTCACATATTAAAGAAAAGTTATTTTATTTTTTCTTGGATGTATCTCATAGAATATTTAAGAGGGAATTGTAATACCCTTATCTGCTCAGGGAATATATTGTTTTGTATTATTTTGTGTGTATACACATTAAACATGACTGCCTGTGTGAGGAACTAATCATGGTCTTAATAACGTGATGTAATTTGCTTTGCTGAGTAGAGCAGACCAATCTGTTTCGCCATCGAAAAATCGCCCTGTCACAAGCCTTCTCGTGCTGTTTACTTATTCATTATACTTTTGCACATTAACGGTACCTGTGAGATATCGCCTGACCTGCAGATTTTAGAGCATGAAGCCAAAGTGAAAAGTGGGCCGTCAAAGTGGGCCAAACTTTATGTTGATCTCAGGGTTAAGTTGCAAAATAAATGAAGAAAAAAAAAATGAAATCCTGTTTCAGAATTGACTGATTTAGATCTGCTGAAAATCTGTGGTCCCATTAATAAGTACATAACAATGTGCTCACTCTGTGATTAGTCTGCTAATGACTCAAATACATCATTTAAACTGTAGCACTAACTCTGGGTGTGCTTCAGTTTCATTGCTTCCACCCTAAAAGGTGTAGTATTTAGAATGTTTACACATCTATTTTTTTTATTATATTTTTTTTTGTTAAGTACCTACATTACCTTATATATTTCCCACAGTTATCAAAGCCAGAAAAACACTTTACTTTTAAGTTGTTCTGTAAAGTTTTGTCTTTCGTGGAACCTGCAACAACAGACCTGCCATTACAGACGAGACATGCTACCATTGCCATGGAAACAGCAGATCTTACGTGTAAATGATACTTGGAAGTACTTTCGCTGAACATATTTTCTTTTTCAGGTCAGTTTGTCTTGACTAACTGCTCAGAGTTAATTTTCATTGGCGTTGAGGGGAGGGGTGGAGGAGCAGAGATACATGTAATCAATCCCATGATTCCCTGCAAGCCTTTACATTATTTTGAGTTGTTGTTTTCTATTGAGAAGCCCCCTGGAAGCAGAATTTACAGACGGTGTTACGATCAAAACTGTCCAGATCGCATGCATATTTATTCTGTCTTTACTGCCTGAACTTTAGACTGTGTCAGGTGCCGACATTTTTTCTTCTATGTATTCCACAGACTGTGGTACTGCATCAGAACAGTGTAGTCATATTTCATGAAAGACATTTAAGTACTAGATCAGTAGATACCCAAATCTGGGCTACAGTATGTTCCTGTGTTGAAGGCATGCAAGATAAATGTGACTCTGAATCAGTAGCCTAAATATTATCATGACGAAGTAACCAAGGGTAAAAGTTGGGATCATACATAATAGTTGATCTGCTTTTCGGCTCAAAATAGCCCAAAAAAACTTTCCTTTGCAGGGTGTCTGAAGTTCCGTCTCAGGAAAGGTAGCTATGAAATTGAACCCTGCACCTTCTGAATTGAGACAGATGAGGCCATTCAAGATGCCTACTGGAGGTCTTGCTATAGGGGTATTTCAGGCATGTCCTACAGCAAAAAAAACCCAGGTCAGACCAAAAGCAAGCTGAATGAGTCATAAATCCTGTCTGGGAATGCTGGACCTCGGAAGAGGCTCAGGAGAAGGATGCATGCTTTGAACTGTGCCATTATGACACATGGGCATCAGAAAGTAGGTAGCTTTGAAGATGCATTTACTTTAAAACTGTTAAAAGTTGTCATCTCGTTTCTGGTGTTGGTAGGGTTAAGGTGTCAAGGGCTTTGCTGTCACTGTGAATTTAAGAGGACAGTTCCGTCTGGAGTCAAGGCACGACCTTCTTGATTAGTGACTTAATTTTAAATGTCAAGTTTGAGATGTTAAAATTCAGTGAGAAATTATCCCTTGAAATTACACTTTACTGCTTTACTGCAGTGATATGACAATTCACGTTCTCCCTATCCCTCAGATGGGTCTAGTTACGACCACGTTGAATATTTGACAGTTTGTGTCTGTATTTGGACACATGAGTACTTGATTACAATGATGTGGCTGATCAGTTTTTTTTGTTTGTTTTTTTGAAGTGAAATAGCATGTTTAAATGGCAACATTGCAGACTTGCGAAGACAATTGCAACTGTAACTTGATAGTGTTTGTGATGTGAAATAAACAAGCAAATCGCCTGGTTACTTTGTAAT
Source organism: Symphodus melops (assembly GCF_947650265.1). Classification (NCBI taxonomy): domain Eukaryota; kingdom Metazoa; phylum Chordata; class Actinopteri; order Labriformes; family Labridae; genus Symphodus; species Symphodus melops. The sequence continues at coordinate 17,591,410 of NC_136706.1, forward strand.
TCTTGATGCTAGATACATCCATCCATCTACTACCTATACCATTTATCATGTTTCGGGTCAATGTGGGGCTCTATCCCAGCTGTCATTGGGTGAGAATTAAGGTACACCCTGGACTGAGTCACGAATGAACTTTGGGAGCATGTTAATGGAGGTTGGAGGAGTACCCGGAGAGCACCCCTGCTTGCATGGGGAAAACATACTGTACAAACTCAACACAGAAAAGGCCACTTACCACCAGAGACCAGAACTAGAACTCAGAGGGGGCTGTGCTAACCAAGGGAAGGGTTTAGGTTGTGTGCAATGGTCATAAAGAGGTCAAGATGTGGGGATCCCAGGAAGTGCAGCTATTGTTTAGAAGCTAATGGGGATTTTAATAAATAAACAACCAAACGGGTCACAGTCAATCATAATAAAAAGAGGATAATTGGATGAGAAATCATGGCACTACATGTACTTAAAGTCTACACTGCCCTCTTTGAAAGACCCAACTTAATCCCCCCAGTAGAAAGCCTGATGCATCAGAGGGAAACACAGGAGATTGCAATTCATTTTACGACAAACATCTCCATAAGAACCACATTCTGCTAAAGTGATCTCTGTGCTTGTGACACAGCACTGAATTAAGAGATGTCTGAATAGTATTCAAATTTAGACAGATGACTCTACAGGTATGAGCATGACAGATGGTAAGAGTCCTCAGGGTATTGGGGGGGTGGAGGGGGCTCACCTGCACGACTATGATATAGAACCAGTCAAGTCCACGTACTGAGCAGAGAGGCCCAGTAGGGAGCAATAAAACTACACACCATATGGTTTATTATTTATTTCCTTACCATCGTATTTCCCTGTCTATCAGTTTGTTGTGACAGGCTGATGATGTTGTACAGGGCAGAGTCCAGGCCCACAGGAGAGAGCCTGCCTGACAAAGACCATCTGGCATCCCATCATTATTCAGAGCAACCCACACCCCCACCCCTCCCCACAGACCCCCCAGGATAGAGCCTGCGTGTCATGTAGCTGAGAAGTATGAAACCCAATGATAAAAATGGTACACGTGAGCATAAACAAAAAGTAATACACTAGCACTTAAAATGACAGCTAACCTGATAAAAAACATTGTACCATCTATTATGTATGTTCAATCATCTTTCATTCTATAAACCATTTCCCAAGACATCAGAAAGAACATGGATAATATCTGTGATTGTAGAGATGGAGCTTGGAGGAGCCAAGCACAAAGCATCAGTGATGTAACCAGCCCTTGAAACAATCTTTTCCCTGCTCACAGCTGATTACAGTTTGCTCTACATGCTCTATTCAGGTAGTTATCCTGTATCCAAGTCTTAGATTTATTTTGATTCGAATGAAACTTTGCTTTTTACTATCAAAAAACTTCTGTTGCATGGCAACAAGACTGTCCTAATGCAACTCACATTTTGAAATCATGCTCGTTCACCTATTTTCAGTATTCACAGCTGTGGTGTGTATATAAGTTGGAGGAAAAAGTAGTCCATACATCGCTACACTTTGTATATGCAGCATGTATCCATTACCCCCCACAGGGATTATCAGATCAAAAGTCCATCATAGGTTGTGTTACGGCCACCATATTTACATTGGATTTAAACCAAAGACAATTCTTGGCAGAAAAGACCAGAGGCCACATAAGATGCAAGATTCAAACCCTGAGCTTTATTGGAGTATCTCAAAACCCTACCCCTTTAAATAATGTTAAATCAAATGAACAACCTAAAAGGACTGGAGATCTGGCGAAAAAGAACAAAAGGTGGGAAATGCCAGAGCCAACCACATCATGGACCGTCACCCTAAAACTGCTTAACCAAAAACTTGAATAAATGAATCGAAAAACATGACTACCGGTCTCCCCAGTCCCAACTAAAATAACAAAAACCAGCTCTCCTGTATCCAACCCCTCCTCCGGGAGCACAAATTATTCTCAGGTGCGACACAGGTAGGGGGAGGCGGGAGACCAGAAAAGCAGAGAGGGAGAGAACAAGACTTAGACCATAACAGTGTGATTTGCAAACATGTACATGTACTGTAAATTACTCTGTTATTCAGATGTAAGCATTCATCACCTGACCTTCCTGGTGTCACTTTCATCTGAATTTAAGGTTAAAACAGATGGCATATATTTTGATAACTGCTTTGCTATTTCAACCAAGGGACAGCTTTCAATTTACCTGAAAGGATACCGACTGCAATAGAGAGATTAGAACACAATCAATGGTCTGCTTCCTGTGTCCTTTTTACACAGACAGGTTAATGATGCTCTAAGGGAGACTTAAGCATTAGTTCCCTTGTTAAAGACTGACCTGCACTGATTTATCTGGAGTGTGGGTGAGGTTGAGGAAGCTGCAAGATTTAGAAAAGGATAAGTCACTCAGTTAATTATGTTCGAATAGGGTTTACTCAAATGTTAAAAGTCCATTCTGACTTGGCTTCATTGCTTTAGTGATCATGATGGAAAATGATCAGGGAAACTGGTTTACAAAGTTGTCAACGCTGATGTTGAGTTACAGTCATGTCAAAAGAGTTGGATTCTATAAATTGTAGAATTTTATTGAAGTGTCTTTTAGCAAAGCAGGGCCCTGTGTAGTACACTTCCCTCAGTTAGTATTGTCCAGTTCATAGACCACTTTACTGTAACATTCTGTAGGCTCTGTCAATGTAACATTCACAATAATAAAAACGTAGCAAATATGTCCAAGGATGTGAGAGGCAACTGTGATCAGAGTAATTACCTTGCCAGTTTCACAAGGTTTCTCTCTTGTTTTAGCTGGGATTGACATTAAAAATCTATGAAGAGCTGTAACCTTTAGACAGAGAGGCAGGGAAATGACATAATTGCGCTTTGTAAGGAGAGGTGCCTCCGTGTCCCAGTTCTTAGACAGTATAAAAGATCTAAAGAATAAAAGATAAGAGAAGCCAGTGAGGCTGAGGCTACTTTGATCAGACAACACAGACGTTCTGAAGCCAGCCGACCATTCGCTTCAGCTGCCCATTTTAACTCCGCTCTGCATGGAAGGAAGAACACAGTGCTCTTGTGAACCTTGTATTTGAAACCAGCAGGAATCATGCATAATACTAAATGAAATACCAGGTTAGAGGTCAGATTTTCACAACGTCCACTGGGATGGATTAGACCTTTTTTTTTTTTAAGTATAGGCCTAAAGGGTTCAATTACATTTGTCTGCCCGAATAACGAATGGCATACTAACATAGCATGAAAGACTAAGCATTTTAATAGGGGAAAACTTCATTATTATGAACTCAAAGATAAAATATGCTTTGCAGCTTCTTTTAACCTTTTGGAGCGTTTTATTGACTCTTTCAGCTCATTGTTTCGGTTTTATAAGCTGGAACTTTTATGTTCTTTCTAATTGTGCTCGTCAAACTATTTTCCAGCCGCAGCAGGCAGCTGTTTTTATCGAAACAGCTCATTATGTTCTGTAACTAACTCCCAATAGAATTCAGACAAAGTTATCAAGGACCAGGTCAAAATTCTGAAACATCAAGCATCACCAGCTATTCCCTGAAAGTACTGGTTTCCAACCTTTTTTTGGCTCGTGATCTCATTTTGACTTCACAAACCTACAAACAGATATCCATTGACTTGAGTGTCTTGTTTTGGCATAGGCTAGATCCTCATAGTAGCCTGTGTTCAATATATTTAATTTATTCAACATATTTATTTATATTTACATATATTTTTTTTATTCATTAAAAAATACAAATTTTTAGCAACCATTTTAATTCTATGCGGCCTTACGTGAGGTTTAGGACCCCAAGAAGGAAGGAAAAGCCTGCCTTTAAGCAACAATATGTGCGAATTTGGTTTGGTGCTCTTGGTTTTACTAATTTTGATCATTAAAGAAGTGTTTTTCTCTGTTTTGCTGTACATTTTCATCCTGTCTTCATGTACCTCAGGAACATCGCTCACCCCACCTGCCTTCCTGCTCAGCCATCTGGATTCTCAACCTCTCCATCAGCCACCTTCACACCCCTGCGCCGGCCCCTGGACATCTTCCCCTTCACTCTGAAACTGTCTGGAATTCATCAATCCATTTCCATTTGTTTTCCCCCCTGCAATAAACCTCATTGCAATTCCAACACCTCTGACTCTGTGCTCTGCATTTGGGTTCTTCTTCACTGGTGTAAACGCCCATTAACTCTGTTGTGTCTCCATAGCTTCTACTTCTTCACATTTACTCTCTGATACTTGTCGGCATTGGCTTTTTGTACTCCCTAAATCCAGCTACCAGTAGCTGTGGCATTGTTAATCAGACTCAGCCCCAGCCATAAAGGGAATGTGCTGTCAAGCCATGTAATTTAAAAGAAGCTCTGCTGCAGAACTTAGTGATAGTACTATTCTCTCAATGTATGTCAGCTTCATAATGGCTTGTACATTGACTCCTACAGTGAATACTACTTTAACTTTGCTTGATCCAGGACTCCAAGTTCTTTTACCCGAATGAAAACTAAAATGCTAGAAAACTAAAACAAATGCAATAATACTAATAAATAATCCTAACTTGTAGGCTACATAATAAAAACATGAAACATAACGTAGAACTTTACTGTGCAAACAGAGTAAACAAACAGACATTCTAAACCATTCATGAACACTTTAAGTTTCACTACCTTACATGACCTTTAAGGACATTTTATTTAGCACATGCATGGCACATCATAAAACTTATATAAGATTAAGGAATTGGTCTCTGTTAGAGGTTCAGAGAGAAGAAGATCAAACTCGACAGAGATCAAGAGGACACTCCGAAAATCTTTGAATCAAACCTTTGAAATCAGTCCTCCTGGTTTAAAAGTGTGATGCAGCTCAAAGCTTGTTAATTCTGCTTTTTTTTTTCACTTTTAACTGTGATGCCAACTGCCATTGTTACATGTGGAGAGATTTCCAAACCATGTAATGATTAAAAAACCTGAAATGGTTGATGTATTTGATTTTTTGTTTCTCCATTTGCAGTAGTGTTGTACCAAATGAATGATTAATTACAGTACTAAGTTATTTACCCTTTTAACCATCAAGAGAACAGTTCTCTGATTCAAGACTTAATGGGAATATTTCCTTTCAAAATTAGTGCCTCAGTTTTCTCTGTATTAAGTTGCAACAATTCATACCAACTGCAGATAGACAAATGGGCTTCAGTCCTTTAGTTTTTAGACTCATCCAGCTGCATAAATCACACAAATATAGGACAGATTGGCACTGCATTGCAATCCAAGCATGACCGCATAAGATAAAGAATGATCGATAATCTTTAACTCTTTAATCTGTATTACAAGGCTTCAAATGGCCGGAGCAAATATATGCTTTGATATCGTAAATGTCTTTACAACATTGAGCTGAAGTAAAATTAAACTGCCTGAGGACTGTTAGCTCAAACTCTTTCTACTTTCAGTTGCTTATATATCTCCCTGCAGAATGTATGGATGCTAAATGGATCAATAAGTAAATGTTGATACGGGAAAAATGGGGATGTAGAATAAATTGTGTCCAATTAGACTCTTACTTTAAAGTCCCTTCTTGGAACACTTCAACAAAACAGCTGTTTTTAAGGCTGTCAGTTTCTCTTACTACCTAAATTTTGAAAAACCAAAAAAAAAGTACGTAGTTATTTTATTTATTTTTCTGGAAAAAAAAAAAAAAAAACTTTCAGAGAGGTGGCCCAAACCAGACTAAATGCAACCTCAGAATCCGGTCCCCTGCCCCCTCCTCCTGCATTCGGGTTACCAAGTAGGTGTTGCGGTGTTATTACAAGTGAGGAAAATGGGGCTGCCCTGTCTTCGACCCCTTGCTATGAATGAAGGGTGCTCTACCAGAGATGGCAATGTTCAGCGCTCAAGCAGGCCGCAGAAGAAGATCAAAGTAGTTCTAGTTAACAAGACAGGCTTGCACTTCATCATTTTACTCATTTCAAACCACTATATGAAGACATTCTAGTTTTCACATTTTCATTCCCACTCCCGTAAAAAACACATATGAAACATGTTGGAACCTCTAAGTCAAACATAGCACCAGTACGCCCATGTTATTCTTCCTATATATTTTCATCACTGTGCTATGAAATTTGATCTATGTTTGCATAGGTTACTTTCAGAAAAACAATGTTTTTGCTATAATTACAGTGTGGCGGCTTGGCTACTGGTACAGTCTTATCTCTGATTAGAAGTTTGGTGATTTGATTCATATCTCCTGCAAACACATGTTAATGTATCTTTGGCCAATATACTGGCAGGGTGGCAATCAAGCAGCAACCATGGTCTTAAAGAATAAAGCCAATGTGGAAGTGCAAGAAAAGGTCCTCGAGTGTCAACTTGTTGCTGGCTTCAAAAGACCTGGAAGTCACACACACACACACACGTTTACAGCCTGGTACAAAAAAAACAACAAAAAAAAGACTTTGGTCTAGGCTCACGTCTTGATTGGCAGACATTGTATGGGGGATTACTTTTTTACAACCCATATTTCAATTTAATGAAGAACAACAGTAATTCATGTTGAGAGCAATGTAGCTGGTTTGACTAACGGGTGCATTGCAGATAGTAGTGTGATTTGTGAGTGAATGTGATATTTAGTGTTAAGGCATATTTGAGTAGTCAGTGTACAATTCCATGTGCATTTCCCATTTCCCAAATGGACAAAAAGGTTCAGTCTAATCATAAGTTGAAATGAAATAATATGCATATGCGTTTTTGCCCAAATCTACCTTTTAAGTTGACCTGAATCTGTAAGCATACTAAAAATATTTCAATCAGGAGAGACAAGTGATATTAAGAATGAATTTATTACAGTGAAAAAGTGATTGACAGAATGAGATTTGACAGAATGTTTTGGCGCTTGGACTCTATGGGTGGAAGATGCGATTTAGTGATGAAGTCCTGCTCGTCATTAGGATAGATCCCCCCATGGAGTCCAGACCCTGGTGGTGGAGGACTGATGATTTGATGAGACCGAGTTGGAGAAGAATTGATGGGAGTTGACTCTGCTTCTGAAGATGGCGGTGATGGGGAGGTGGAGGGGCGCACGAAGCCAGCTTGAAAGAACTAGGGAAGAAAAAGGATCACATTTAAAAGGAGAGCTGAACGATGATAGGCCGAAAACGAAGGAGGAACGCTGCGCCATTGGTTAGATGAGGTCCGGTGACAGAACAGCTGATTAACCCACGGACGGCCCAAACTGACAGCTCGAAAATGACAGCGTGAAAAGAGTGACTGAGAAACCTGATTGTGGATCACTTAAAGTCTTCCTTACTGAACTTTCGCTAAGCTTCATTTCAATCAGGAGAGACAAGTGATATTAAGAATGAATTTATTACAGTGAAAAAGTGATTGACAGAATGAGATTTGACAGAATGTTTTGGCGCTTGGACTCTATGGGTGGAAGATGCGATTTAGTGATGAAGTCCTGCTCGTCATTAGGATAGATCCCCCAAAAGAAAAGGGGGCAGACCCCTTAAAGTAGCACAGCCCATAGAGTCCCCCAAAAGAAAAGTTTTACTTACTGATCATGATGAATCTGTCAAATGAAATAATTGGCTTAATCTGCTGAGTGAATGAAACATGACAGTTAAAATAAGCTTTTGCACAAATGCCCTCTGGCAACTAACCACGCGCTGCAATTAGAAATTATTCCACCGAATGAGCGTAAACATGATTCCTTGGCTTCTGCCTGTAAAAGAAAAAGACAATAATTTAAACAGCTAAACCCTTTTACTTGTGCAGAAGAACATTATCAGCTGAACAGTTACTCTCCGTGAATTATGGGTTACTGGACGAGAGAATGCTTGTAATAATTGTGATAATTGAAAGGCTGCTTACCATTTTGCTTGCATTGGGATGATTTACCAACGTTATGGCTGTGTCTGATGCTGATGCCAACGTTATGGCCGTGACTGATGCTGATGCCAACGTTATGGCCGTGACTGATGATGCTGATGCCAACGTTATGGCCGTGACTGATGATGCTGATGCCAACGTTATGGCTGTGACTGATGATGCTGATGCCAACGTTATGGCCGTGACTGATGCTGATGCCAACGTTATGGCCGTGACTGATGATGCTGATGCCAACGTTATGGCTGTGACTGATGATGCTGATGCCAACGTTATGGCTGTGACTGATGATGCTGATGCCAACGTTATGGCTGTGACTGATGCTGATGCCAACGTTATGGCTGTGACTGATGATGCTGATGCCAACGTTATGGCTGTGACTGATGCTGATGCCAACGTTATGGCTGTGACTGATGCTGATGCCAACGTTATGGCTGTGACTGATGCTGATGCCAACATTATGGCTGTGACTGATGATGCTGATGCCAACGTTATGGCTGTGACTGATGCTGATGCCAACGTTATGGCTGTGACTGATGATGCTGATGCCAACGTTATGGCTGTGACTGATGCTGATGCCAACGTTATGGCTGTGACTGATGATGCTGATGCCAACGTTATGGCTGTGACTGATGCTGATGCCAACGTTATGGCTGTGACTGATCATGATGCCAACGTTATGGCTGTGACTGATGCTGATGCCAACGTTACGGCTGTGACTGATGATGATGCTAACGTTATGGCTGTGACTGATCATGATGCCAACGTTATAGCTGTGACTGATGTGACTGATGCTGATGCCAACGTTATGGCTGTGACTGATGCTATTGCCAACGTTATGGCTGTGACTGATGCTGTTGCCAACGTTATGGCTGTGACTGATGTGACTGATGTTGATGCCAACGTTATGGCTGTGACTGATGCTGATGTGACTGATGCTGATGTGACTGATGCTGATGTGACTGATGCTGTTGCCAACGTTATGGCTGTGACTGATGCTGATGCCAACGTTATGGCTGTGACTGATGCTGATGCCAACGTTATGGCTGTGACTGATGTGACTGATGCTGATGCCAACGTTATGGCTGTGACTGATGTGACTGATGCTGATGCCAACGTTATGGCTGTGACTGATGCTGATGCCAACGTTATGGCTGTGACTGATGCTGATGCCAACGTTATGGCTGTGACTGATGTGACTGATGCTGTTGCCAACGTTATGGCTGTGACTGATGTGACTGATGCTGATGCCAACGTTATGGCTGTGACTGATGCTGATGTGACTGATGCTGATGTGACTGATGCTGTTGCCAACGTTATGGCTGTGACTGATGCTGATGCCAACGTTATGGCTGTGACTGATGTGACTGATGCTGATGCCAACGTTATGGCTGTGACTGAAGCTGATGTGACTGATGCTGATGTGACTGATGCTGTTGCCAACGTTATGGCTGTGACTGATGCTGATGCCAATGATATGGCTGTGACTGATGCTGATGCCAACGTTATGGCTGTGACTGATGATGATGCCAATGTTATGGCTGTGACTGATGATGATGCCAACGTTATGGCTGTGACTGATGATGATGCCAACGTTATGGCTGTGACTGATGTGACTGATGCTGATGCCAACGTTATGGCTGTGACTGATGCTGATGCCAACGTTATGGCTGTGACTGATGATGATGCCAACGTTATGGCTGTGACTGATGATGCCCCAGCTTCTAGTGATTCACAGAAAAAAAGAAAACGCAACAGTTGGTTAGAAATAGTTAAGCCCCTCAACATTTGATCTGATAAAGATGATTTGCCAATGAAAATATCTAGCATTGAGATTTCCAACAGAATCCACTATGCCCATTTAAAGATGCTTGACACAGGAATTACACCAGTGAGCCAAGCATTGAGATTATGCTCGTGAAAGATGTTACTACGGAGACCTCTATACCCATTAAATAAGCTATACCACGTAATATACTTTGCCACCGATATGGCTGATAATGATGCATTGCCAACTATATGGCTGTGACTGATGCTTTGCCAATACTATCGCTGTGACTGATGCTTTGTTAACAATAAGGCTGTGACTGATGCATTGAATTTGCGGAGGACTTGATGCTGCTGCTTGTTTAAAGGATTGCCACGCCTTCCTTGAACGTAGATGTAACCCCAGCTTATAGTGAATCACTGCAAAGACAAATAACAGCAAAATTAGACCTTTTATGACAGAAACAGAAAACGCAACAGTAAGTTAGAAATAGTTAAAACACTAAACATCCATCCATTTTCTGCCTCTTATCCGGGCCGGGTCGTGGGGCAGCAGTCTAAGCAGAGACGCCCAGACTTTCCTTACCCCAGAAACCTCCTCCAGCTCTTCCGGTGGGACCCCGAGGCATTCCCAAGCCAGCCCAGAGACATAGTCTCTCCAGCATGTCCTGGGTCTACCCCGAGGCCTCCTCCCGGAGGGACATGCCCGGAACACCTCCCTAGGGAGGCGTCCAGGGGGCATTCGGACCAGATGCCCGAACCACCTCAACTGTCTCCTCTCAATGTGAAGGAGTAGCGGCTCTACTCCGAGCTCCTCCATGGGACCGAGCTCCTCACCCTATCTCTAAGGGTGCGCCCAGCCACCCTACGCGACTAAACATATGATCTGATAATGATATTTTTGCCAACTGAAAGATATCTAGCGTTGAGATTTCCGACAAAATCCACTATGCCCATTTAAAGATGCTTTGCCACAGAAGAATTACACCTGTGAGCCGAGCATTGAGATTATGCTTGTGAGAGATTTTACACAGAGACCACTTTACCCATTAAATAAGCGATACCACATAAATATACTTGTGAAAGGTGATTTGCCAACGATATGGCTGATAATGATGATTTGCCAACGATATGGCTGATGATGATTTGCCAACGATATGGCTGATAATGATGATTTACCAACGATATGGCTGTGACTGATGCTTTGTTAACGCTATTGAATTTGCGGACGAGATGCTGCTGCTCGTTTTAAGGGCCTGCCATGCTTTCCTTTAACGTAGATGAAACCCAACTTATAGTGATTCACTGCAAAGATTAATAAGCAAAATGAGACCTTTTATGACAGAAAAAAGAAAAACACCATGGTTAGAAATATTTAAACCACTAAACATTTGATACTTAAGATCCTCCTTGTATATAAGTGAGTAGTACAAAATATTCTAAATTCAGAATATTTGATTAAAACGAGAAATAACAAACTTTTCAAAAGCAAACAAATGGTAGAATTCTGAAGACCACTGCCACCAGGCATTTGGGTTAGACAAGGTTTAAGAGAACTTTGCGCTCGATGATAGAAGTTGATTCTGGACACACAGGAGAGGAAAATGCTGAATTGCTTGTTTTCTATTCTGAATGCAATAGCTTGAATAGTGTGATGGATTAGAACTTCTTTTCCAACAGAGTCATCTATGCCCTGTAAATATCAGTTGCCGCCGAAAGAGATATGCCTGTGAAATGCGTTTCCAGCATGAAGATTGCTTGTGTTGAGATGAGTTGCCGACAAGATTGCTTGCCCTGAGATGCGATTCTTGATTTAGAATTTGCTAAACCAGTTTGCTTGAGTTGCAAGCAGAAACAGCTTGGGTTAATTATTTCAGAATAATTTGATTTATGTAACTGAGTAACTTGATGCTGGTTTTTATTTTTTTTTTATTTTTTTTTCATGCCCTCCTTGAAAGGAGATAGGAACCATAACTTTTGTTGTAATTCACTGTGAAAAAAAATAACGAATATTAAACCTTTGGACACAAGGGAAAATGACTTTTTTGGTTAAACTTTTAAGCCAACAAACCACTTGATACTTACGTGCCACTGTACTTGTAATTTTACACAGAGCCTAAATTTCCACGATATTATTACTAGATAACACATTTATTTTTTTTATTTTTTTGCAATTGTGAAATTCAGTAACCTCCGACCACCAGGTATTTGCATTGGCTTGCCATGAGTTGTCGAGATCTTTGAGTTTTAATGGTATCAGTTATTTCAGGACATACAGAGGTAACTGCAGAAACCTGAATGGCTCAATTGTGGAGACAAGCCTTACATTGCTGCAGCAGTTGCTTCACCTATTTGAAATTAATGACCTGAATAATGCTTTTTTTTACTACTTTAAATGATGAGTGAACCGAGATTTTTACATGGGATTAATATTTTTTCTATGCTTTAATATGAAATTAAATGAACTATAGTGATTGAAGTTCATTTCCGGTTTTATTTTGAAAGGACGATACTCCATTTCCGGTAGTTCATGAATGCCATTTACATGAAACATTGTAAACAAGAATTAGCCATGCTGGATGACTTTAGCATTTTTTCAAAGAGCAGTGCGTGTTTATTCTGATGTGAGATAACAGAACAACATTATATGATCGACGTTACGATCGGAATTACCGGGAATTAGCCGGTGGATGAGTAATATTATCCGGATTTGAAATCACGAGAGCTGCGTCCCACCTGAAGAATACCTGCAGGTTGAGGACGACTTCCTACCAGTGAGAAGCTGCTGCGTTCTTGTTTTTGCCGGCTAGCTGCTTGAGTGGGTTGATTGCATGAAAATAGCCACGGAGTATGAGGTTGATCTGCGATGAAACTGCAGCTGAAAGTCCACAGGTACGTTACCGACTGATCTTGCATCAAATGGGATGAAATTACCCGTAACGAGCGCACGAAGCCAGCTTGAAAGAACTAGGGAAGAAAAAGGATCATATTTAAAAGGAGAGCTGAACGATGATAGGCCGAAAACGAAGGAGGAACGCTGCGCCATTGGTTAGATGAGGTCCGGTGACAGAACAGCTGATTAACCCACGGACGGCCCAAACTGACAGCTCGAAAATGACAGCGTGAAAAGAGTGACTGAGAAACCTGATTGTGGATCACTTAAAGTCTTCCTTACTGAACTTTCGCTAAGCTTCATATCTACACAAGGGCCTGCAGGCCTCTTTAGTTAACCTTTTATAATATTTAAATTGACTGTCATCTTCATTTGTCAATATTATGTGTGCATAATAAATTAAAAGTGAGTTAGCATCAATAAAAACAGGCACACACTTTTCATGTTGACTCGGAGCTCTTCTCAGGATTGTTGAGTGAATGTTAATGAACACTACACAATGCGTAAGCTGCACATATGTCTTTCTGGCTGTAAAACATCAACGATCAATACTGTCCGATCATTAAGAAAGAGTAGTTTAGTTTGTCCTCTCATCAGCAGAACTGATTCTGTGGTACAGTCCTGGGGCCTTATAAGCCTTAAATTTCAACTGTCCCCCTCCCTGCCTTGTTAAGGAGGAGGACAGATTTATCGTGACATCTGCTATTGTATGTCACTGAGGCGATTAAAAGACAATCATCTCAAAATGCATTCAGAATTTTCATCAATTTGACATGCCTTTGTGACAGCACTCTTCGAACAAGAAGGAGATTTGTATTTCTGGTCTTGAATTCAGATCCAGAAGCCCGTGACCTACATGGGACTGTATCATGAAGCACAAAAATCCTTATTCGTATCAGCGTTGCCATGTCAGTGAGCAATGAGGTCTGAGGGACGGATGTGACACCCCTTGTCATTCTTATATTGTTTAGTCATGTCTTTGTGACACAGCTGTCAGGTCAGATAGGTATATGGATGATGTTCTTGGACAAATTTGAGCAACCATCAAAACAACTCAGATATAAACAGAGATTTTGAACTTGGTTTGAATGCTCCATGGGGAAGGATTCAGTCTAAAAAAAAATACAACTTCAAACTTATCATGATTGTTGGTGAAGTCAGTCATTTTTAAGACTGGAAATAAACAAGTAATATGTAATGTATAGCTGTTGACAAAAGGAATTAAAATGTTTTATTGTGGTGTCAGGTTCCAGGTAATAAACACCAAAGAGGGACAGCATAGTGTGTGTGTGTGTGTGTGTGTGTGTGTGTGTGTGTGTGTGTGTGTGTGTGTGTGTGTGTGTGTGTGTGTGTGTTTCATGCCTGTCCTGCTTGTACAATTGCTCTCAGTGTTGCAATCTCTCTTGAGATTTACACACTCCAACTCCACTCTTAATGAGAGTGCTAATCATCCAATGCACTAGACCAGTCAGACAATACTTTATCTATCCTCCGGGTATAGACGTGAAAATAATGATTCATTAACTCAGGTGAAGAAAGGGGATATGATTAAATCAATATTTTTATTACAGCACCCTCCAGCTGAACCCTCTGTTTAAGAGCATGAAGGCCATTTCTCGTTAGTGTTCAGGACATTCAAGAGTATTACTGACATGTCAAGTTGAACATTGTCCGTTCATAGAGGTTTGTTTTTTACAATCATTGTGTGAACTTATGTTCAGATTCAGTAAGTTAGACATGACATGATTGACCTTAAAGGGAGGGTTGTTCAGTTGTGGAAAACTAGCATGACTTTGAGCATTCAGTGCTCCATCTACACCTACCCCCACCCCTCTGTGTTCACTCCAAAGCCACGCCCCTCACTTAAATTCCCGAGTGCTGCATTGTGTAGAGACTACGTTGTCTCATGTCTCATTCAGCGATAAGTAAACGCTAAACTTTATAAAAAAGAAGTGACTATTTTACTTCTTACAATGGCCAACATCGAACTCACAGTATAAACTCTGTCTTTGACTGTCGACTTGTGCACAAAGGGGGTAGAGAACAAGCAGGGAGACAAGGAGGTGTGATTGTGTGATCCCATTGTTACCTCGTGGAAAACGCATTTTCTTTGTTTTTAGGTCCTGACAGAAAATAACAACCCACATGCTCAGACAAAGGAACAATTTCAACCAAAATCTTTAGAAATGTATCTGGAGAAAATGACCAATCATGCCTTTAAAGCCTTTAAACTGTAGAGCTTTTTTTGCAGTAGTTTCCAATGGTAACAAGTACAACTTTTTCTTTCAGGAAAGTCTGTAACAATACTGGCTCGAAAAAGACAAGAGCCTAGAAAAATATGTGTTCCCTGCTTCCTTGGAAAAAGTATTTTCATTATGTTGTTGGTGACTAGAAGCAGCCATATACTGCAACACCAAAAGAGAAAAGACAAAACAAAATTAAATTAAATTAAAAAAAAAAAATTAAACATAGGATCGACGGTTTTCATCAAAAAAAATAATAATAATAATAATAATTCTGGTCCTAAAAAGTTAGCTGAGTGTGTCCAGGATTACGGCTGGATGGGACACTGGTGCAATTCACCTTTATTATTTTATGGCCCAAAGCTTAATTAATCAATCAATCAATCAATCTTTATTTGTATAGCGTCAATTCATGACAGGCGTTATCTCGAGACACTTTACAAAAGCAGGTAAAGGACCTTGCTGTTTGTCTGTTAACATTAACGAAAGAGCAGGTAACAAGACCATGCTCATCATTATGTTTACAAAAGCAGGTAAAGGACCTTACTTATGGCTATATTACAAGAGCCCAGCTTAATCCGTCATAGCGTGGCAAGAAAAAACTTCCTTTTCACAGGCAGAAGACTGGTGGGGTGCTTTTACCATGATCTTTTTCTCTATTATCAACCTCAATTAATGTTTTTCTTCCCTTCCAGGTTTTCTCACTTTATAATTCCAGAATGGAAAACAGTTTAAAATCTATGGAGTTTGATGATGGTTTTGTGAAGTACGCCTCTCAGAACCTGGCGACCAGACCAGAACCTTGATTTAAAGGAAAGGAGCCATGAGTCTGTCCTGAAACTTGGGCCACTTATTATAGCCTCTAAACACGGGGCAAGCGCCCAACTACTTGATCATCGACGGGCTATTATTTGAATGAGTTATCTGTGCAAAGGTATTTAATTTCGAAATAAGCAGTATTGGAATATAACTAGTTAAACTGCCTTTTTTGTCTTTACAAAAAAATAAGTACAAGGCAAATATTGACTTCTGAAATTACCAGTACAGTACATTAATGTAATTTAATCAACATCTGCAGGTGGCTCAGCATATTGGTTCTGCACATACACGGTGATGCCATAGAAGGCAACATGTTAAAACCAAGAAACATAAAGGGGAATGATGGAAGCCCTCAGGACAACTGCATGGATGAGTGACAAATTTTATGAGGATGTATGTGAGACTGACAGTCCCTGTGGTGGAATAACTTAGTGACTCAACATGAAGCCGTCGTTGAACGAGACAACGATGAAGACACAGGAGGGACCCGGTCCACTTTATCACTCCGAGGGAAAGGTAACAGAAGCTTCAGTGTGCTTTGAAGGATATTTGTCCTGGCAAATAAGGATACTCGCAAGTGACATCAAGGAGCTAGATGTAAAAGGCCTCCAGCTATGTTTGAAGGCAGCGTAACCAATCAAGGCCTTCCCCAGACAACCTGAGTCTTTGATTTTAAACACTACCTTATAAACAATAGGAGATCAAATGTTTGTGATAGACATCTGTTTCTTTTCTCTTGTCACAAGCTCTTTAGGACAATTCAATAATCAAATGTTACAGCATTGAGTTTCAATCAAGGGCTTTTCATTTGGTTGGTTTTGTCCTGTGAATATTTATTCGATTAAAGCCAAAACATCAAGGGAGAAAATTCATCACTTGGACTGGCCTTGGCTAAGCATTTGATGTGCCAGGTAGAGTGACGATCGTGTTTTGTTCAAAGACGTGTGGCTCCATCACTTCTTCTGCCATTCCTTCTTTGCATCTGTTTAACAGAATGAGCTTTTGTAATTGAAATGCAAAAGCAGTTCACTTCTTTTAATATCTCAACAGACCAACTGTCTGACTTTTGGAAAACTTGAAGGAAAAAATAGCACTGGACAAAAAAAAAATTAACATAATACTTTATTGAGCCCTGTTGGGTAATTGTCTTGCAGCTTCCTCCTCCGCAAGCTACTAAAGAGTGAGAATCAGCAGCCGAGCCCAACTCCTGCAGCTGCTAAGGAAGCAATATCTTGCTCAAGGACACCTGGATGATTTCAGAAAAGAGGACTTTTTGTAGGCCCATATTCCCCCTACACACTGCACCATCCTGCTGTCCTGACGTGTGGGTGTGTTAGTTTACTATCAAGTGCCGAGAAATGTTTCACCTTTCAAAAGTCCCTGGACAGAGGCAGCCAGTCCTGAAGCATCACAGAGAAAGTTGAGGCAGGGCTGAAAAGGTTCACTGATGCTTGGCTCTGTAAAGGGCAACCTTTAAGGATCACCAGACGAAGCATTTGTCACCACATCCACTATGCATTACAAAAGCACTCTCGCACCTCTTGTAGGAGAGGCTGTCACCTCATGACTCTTACATACAGTTTTACATTTTAGAGTGCTCCATGTTATTTTAATGTACTAAATATGGGATATAAAATGAAGTCAAATTGTTCATACTACATCCTTACTGTAAGGAACAATCTCCACAATAAAGAAGTAAAAACAATTGAGTTAATTCAACAATGTTCTTCATTGTGAAGTAACTTTGACCAAAGGATGGCTTTCAAGATTTTATTGTGCAAACCTTAAGGTCTCAAGAGAATAAAAAAAAAGCTTTTATATGGTAATGTTTATTTTGTATAACGATGATTTAGTAAATGTAGGAAATGAGGATGTGATGACGACACTGATGCCTTCACTATTCATGTTAGTGATCACCATTATTTGGTCACCTTCAGATCAAAAGTAAATTCCATCATCCTCATCTGACCAGGATGGTTTTTAATGACAAGAAAAAAAAGTGTTCTTTCTTGTTTTTATATATATATATATATATAAAACTCACAACCAATTACACCTTCTGAATGCGATTGAGATGTTCAAATGATGTCATGCATGCATTTTAATTTGCCTTTATTTGTGTTTTTTCATTAGATGATGTACTGCCATTGTACACATTTCCTCACTCATCCAAGCCACATACACGCACAGCTTAGATTCTTTTTTACTACAAAATGGATTTAGAGCCCATGTCATTAACTGCATGGAAAGGTCCCTGGTAAAAAAAAACAAAAAAGCCCATTTGACCAGTGTTATTTTCTCTGCAGAAGTGGCAGAACCCTTCAGAGGGACAGCCATCTCTGCATCCATTCATCCAGCATGCCCTTATGGTACACTGGCTAGATGGGGGCTGTTGCTGCGTAAATGGCATATGACAGCTTGCCTGGGTTTTGCTAAATGGCACCAAAAAGACCCCAATAGCATGAGGAATGAACGTTATCTGCTCTTCTGAGACAACTGTATTTTTGGGCCTCAATGCCAAGCACTGAATATGGTAAAAATCAGGTTGCACTACAGCATACTTAATGTCATCCAATTGCATAAGAACCATACTGGTGGTATAGTGTACTTGACGGATGAAAGAGCATTCGGCTTTGAGAGAATGATAGCAGTGCTGGAGATGCTTGAAAAAGATTGCCTCTTTCAGTGGAACTAGGCAATTTTATGTATAGGCTTAAAGTGAGTCTCGTAAAGTCCTAGAATTCAAACAAAAGACCCCAATGAAAGCTTTAAGACCAATCATTGAGTTTATGGACGCTCCCCTTCAGTGGTATCGACAGCAATGGCAAAGACGTTCTCAAAGAAAAATTGGGCTAACGACAAATATCCAAGAGTTTATTTCCAAGCTGAGAAGATCACTGCTGAACACTTTCTTAGAGCTGTTTACTTTACGACCAATAATAAAGCAAACAAAAGATAAGTCTTATAGACGTAAGTGTATACTAAAACAAATCAAAGCTATCAATTAAAGACGTTCTATACAGTGATTTAACTACATTAGCTTACAGTAACCACAACAGAAAGACCTGATATGTGAGATTGCTCTTTAACAACAGTTGTACAAGCATCATGTAGTGGTAAAGAGTTAATAAACACAACAGATTATTATTTTCTGAGTGTTGAATTATTTATTTGGCCCCACCAACACAACTACATCCTGACCCGACTAGAACTGGCCTGTTGCCAAGCAACACAAACTTTAATCCCACTCTTCTTCTACTTTGTGTTTGTTTAAACATTTCTGCTTTCTATTACGTGCATTTATAGTTATGTTTGCGTATCTTTTGAATTCATTACAACACAGTTTTTTGGATAAGTGATATCTGTTAAATGAGTTTTTTTTCTGAGGTACCAGCGTTCAAAGACTTTGAAACTTATTGGGCCCTATCGTTATGCTTATTGCAGGCCGGATTGGTGTTCAGCCAAACTGTCTTTCCTGTTTTCTGTCTCACAAAGTTGTCATTTGAACATGGTCACATTAATTTATCGCAAATTAACACGCGCTCCTGTTAGCACCCAGGTGTGTATTTGTCTGAAAATGATGTGTGGTCATCATTGGCTTGTTCACAACGCTAATCCTCTGAGCTTGTTGTTCCACACACACGGGATGCACTAAAGCAACACGTTCTACTCCGTGTCTACTCACTCTCTTGTGCACATTGTCTAATACACACAAAAACACATGCAGAAGTACACACACTCATTCAACAGAGAGTTGGATTCATAATAAATCTTATACACGTTTGCAACAAACAATACAGTCCATGCACGGATATTAGTACTGTCTGTCCAGTGTTCATTATGTGCACATTAAGTAATGTAGCCAAGCACTCCAACAGAGACAATAAGTAATTGAATGTTTACTGCCTTCCTGTATCAAAGAGGTATACTGTAGAGTAGTTGACATATATCCCATCCCATCTTGTTTGCATGTCTGAACATGTAAACAATTTATAAGCATCAGTTTTGAACCTTAGGCAGAAATGCTGTGTATTTTTTAAAAAAAGTTTCTGATTTTGTAGCTTTTATCCATGATCAACATATTTCATACAGCCTGTGTGTTTTCTGTGTTCAGAGGCACAATGACAGGAGATAAATAATCTTGCTGGAGAGCAGTCTGTTTGAGAATAAAGACTGAAATCTGCAGCGCAAATACCAACCCACAATCCTGCAGGCACACCTGGAGAGAGCTGACACTCTGATTGGTTTGACTGAAGCGCCATCCAAATCACAACCTTGCATAATCAGAGCTCTTTGCGCTCTGCGCCTGGTTTTGCACTCAGATGCGCCTTGTAATGAGCAAAATGTAGTCTGACGTGCCCTCAATCACTATGCACTGCATGTTTAATGCAACATAGGGCCCATAAACTCATCAACAATAGCTTGTTCAGAAGACAAAGCGTTAGTATATGATTATAGCTAAAAGCCCCAGTACGGGAAGAGAGCGATTGTGTTCTGTAGCCTTATAGCCCATAGGGTGATTTTATTGAATTGGAAGTCTAACAAATGCCCACCCTTCATGAGATTTATTCAGGAGGTTCTGTACCTACTTCAGTTGGAAAATATAAGACATACACTGAACAGCTCAGGTGACACATAAGAGAGTGTGGTCTCTCTTTATTGAGTATATAAAGAAGTTGAATCTTTAATCAATCATGTTATCCTGTGCTTTGGTTTGTCAATCTGTCTGACCAGCCCATTGATGTTACACTTACAAAGTGTTTTTTGGGGGTTTTTTTTCAAAATTTATTTTATCTTTTTTTTTTTTTTTTTTTTTTCTAGTATTGTTGGTCCCTGGGGAGGGTATGTAGGGGTGGGGGAACTTGTTTGGGTTTTCTGTTCTTGAGAATTGACACATTTGTTTATGTATGTCTGTTTACCTTTGTTTCTGTCACTGAAAAAGCCTTAAATAAAGTTGTTTAAAAAAAAACGGATGTACGCTATATTATAATGTTCTTGGACCCATCTTGTACAATTCAAGTTTTACTGATAAGAAATGGTAATGCTATCTATTTTTGAAGCTGGTTAGCGTCCATTGGTATTTTAAATAAGGAAAGTAAATAAAAACCTTTTAGTTGATATAGGCCACAACTATCTTAGTAAATCAACCGGAATATTCCACCGCTCGATCTTAATTAGCTGAAAGTTGGAACAAACATTTGAGCCGTGCAAATGTGCACTGAAAGCATTTACTAAGTTGAACACCATATCCTTGATGGGGCTAACTTGGACTGACATTATCCTCATGGGTGCATGCAGTGTAGCATAACATTTCAAACAAGATACAGAATCATCTCTCGGTGAAATTAAATCATAAATCTGATTCTTGCAGCTCAGTGCAGGTTTTCTACTGAGACATATAGAGGGATTTGGGCCATCCCTGTTATCATGGCTGGGCAGTAAATTGTGCAGATTTACACTTGCAACAGTATTTAATATATTCAGATTGGAAAACGAGCAAGCATGGAAGTGTAAGTAAGAAATGTGTTCAATGAAGAAGAAAATGCTACCCTGCTAATGTTCATATATTAACAAAGCAGTATGCAATGGCGTGCGTTATCTGTTCCAGTTTTGGGACGTTGCGGTATTTTTTTTCTCCAGATGCAGCAGGTTGCTTTCTATTCTGCTGCAAGCGGATTCACCGTTAATTGGCAGAAAATGGCCTCCAGAATGTCAGCGTGTGTGCAGTTCATTAAGCTGCATAGATAAGCGCACCATAATTTTCACACTGAACGGGGGACCTTTTTGTGTTACCTCATTTATATTATGGTCTCATAGTGGATGATACCACCTCAGCTCATTTGGTTGAAAACAAAACATACAGTCATGACAATAACAGCAGCTCTCAGCAGCTCGGGCAATATGGTATTTTGATAGTATTATCAGATTGGTGAACATCCCGTGGTACAATATCGTCTTGCTTTATGAAAGGCCAAATGGCCTGTACTGCTCTTAGCACGAGCAGCCTGGAAAAAGGTAGGAGCCCTTCATATATTAATTAAAGGACGTCTGAGTCGTCCTCCTTCCACCTCCTCCACAGTGGACATGGCTGTTAGCGGAGAAGTAATTAAAAGTGGCATAGACATATGAAAACCTCACTAATGACTCCATAAACCTTTCATTCTTGGACTATCAGCTGCTAACTCAAGTGAAAGGAGCTCATTGTACTGTACTATGTGCTCAAGAGCTGGTGAGACCGTCATACCACTGCTCAGGAGACAGGAGGCGGATTATTACTTGTAAGTTCAGCTATTCAAAATGGAAATGGGGTGCTGCAGGGATGATACTTAATCCCTTTTTCTTCAAGCAATTGGGTAACTTAAACGTGTAACTTATCTCAAAAGTATAGTTTATTTTTTCTTTTAAACCTCAAGCAGTTATTTAACCATAAACATAAAATGTCTGAATATGCATAAATAATATAGTCTTCTCGCTTTTATACAATTTTGAAATGTGCAGGGTCAACACTCTAATTATGCTTCACACTTTTCTCTGTCTTAGGGTGACCTCTGCCACCCACAGAGATTCTGATTGTGTTTCACTAAAGGCCCTTATAATCATTTTTATGTAATTGTCTATTGATTTGCAAGCTTCCAGATCCTTTGAGGGCTGCTAATTAGTGCTTAATTAAAAGTAGGTGCACTAAAATGGTCAAACGTTCAAGCACATTATGTTAATGTTAAAACGTGTAGATAGTGTGACATGGTATGACTGTCTGGTGCAGGTTTAGAGCAGTTTATTAGATTATACATGTAATATATTTTAAAGATAAAAACAGATACAACATGTGTAAGAGCGGTCTATGCTGTCACTCCAGTGTATGATGCAGTGGCCCAATTTTCCCTTAAATACCTCTCCATGCCTTTCCATGTTATAATAAGACAGAATACTATCTGTTTTGGAATGAATGCTGTCAGGGACAGCAATCCATATTGGTGAAGAAGGATTTTGGTCATTGAAGTAACCCTGGAGTAAAAGTGGGAATTTCCTATGTTTGCAGGGCTACAATTCTGAATATGAATACACATTCTCAACAGGTGACTAGCCAATTACCTGAACATCAAATGTACCGCTCATGTCACTCACATTTCCAGGGGAAGAAACTGTGGTCATATGGGAAAAAAAGTGGCCCAACAGTGGATAAAGTAAACTGACAGAAGTTGAGAGATGAAATCAATTTTAACCATTGAAGATTGCCATCTAAGATTTTAAAACTAGTGGACAATCTGCACCTGCTGTTAACACTGCTCTGCAGGTGTAGGGAATCGGAGACAGAGCCGCTATTAAGTATCTCCTTAAAAGAGGGGAATATGGCACAACACAATCACAAAAACAGACTTTATGTTTTTTGAATGACTTTATGAAACAATCTGCTTACGAAGATTGACAAAGAAGCCAGGATATACAAGAAAGAAAGACCCCACCGCTGTGTGTATCAAAGGGAAGCAAGGTGCCTGTGTATGTCATTTTTATCAAATTAGTTTGAAAAGGAGGGGTAGTCTTACATCCAGACCAAGGTAATTAAACTAAGAACATGTTATTAGGTAAAAAAAAAAAAACAGGAGACTGGGGGATACATTTGAGAAGGCTTGGCATTCAATCACACATGTTCTAAAACTCATTTGTTGAGATTTGTCAAAGACAACAACATAAATAACTCTGCTAAGAACTAATAACTTCAGTGCTATATGGTCTCCAATCCTTCCCAAAATAAATATATACAAATTTCTCTTGTAAGATCTCAGAAGATAGTCTTTTTAGAATGAATCAATGTTTTTTTTTTAATCGTTATAGCAAACCCCCTTGGCAGATACCACACCATTCTTTAAAGTGAGCAGCAGATGTTCCTCATTAACACTTTCAAAAACCTTGTTTTCCTTTGTTAAAACTTCCAAAACTCGGTTTGGTCCTTTGATTTGTAGTTGTCGTTTACCAACCCTTTGTGCAACTCCAGCTCACTGTGTTTAAGCTTGATTAAAAAATAGTTTGCCCTCTGTATACTTTGAACAGGCGAACACAGCACATAACACCAACTGTGAACACGCAGGATGAAACGCAGGATGGTTGGCCATGAGAAATGAGAACAGTTTCCAGACACTAGTAGTTCTGGATCTTAAAGGTCTGTCAACTTGGTTTAATCTGAATGAATAAAACACTTATATTGCTCCTTGGGGAGTTTGCCTTGCTAAAAAGTGCAAAAAGCATGGTAACATTCCCCCTTCTTAATGGCTCATTTACAAGAAAGCAATCCACTCAAAACAGAATTGTTTCCATTTCTTTCAAAAAACGGATGATAACGTTTTGATAATGATTAAGGAGCACATTTGTACAATCGATGTGCAACAAAAAAAGACTGAAAAGGCGTAGTAGTATACACACCAGGCAGGTATTAGTTGGTGTGACTTTGTAATGAAATAATGGCATTTGCAGATACTCTCCCTTCAAAAGTAATATGAGCTGTTAACTTTCAAAACTGGCCAATGAACATCTGTTTGTTTGGATGAAGGATGACGTGGGGTTGCTAATCAGTGACCTGTACAAAGCAAGTTCATTATAAGAAAATGTCAACTCATGCTTGCTGACATGGATGTGTGAAAGCCAACTTGTACAGGACATAATGACCTGAAACCATCATAAAAACCTCTCATTTTTTAGAGGAACTGAATATTGCGAATTGACATACACCTGGACGGTACCATTTTCGAAAACGTGCACTCCAGTTTCAGTTTGCCAAACTCTAAGTTTACTCTAAACTACAACTTATATCAGCTCCATTCTTGTTAAAGTAGTGTCTGTTCTACTGTTTTACACATTGTTTTGTGAATAATTCTTACACATCAGTGGAAGGTTTGTTGAAAAAATGATATAATCCTACAGTTTTGTATTAACATTTAAAAATTCTCACTGCTTTGAGTAATTTGTATTAAAATCTATGTATAATTTGCACATTTGGGTTGCCAATGCCAAGGAATAACTTCCAATGGAGGACACATCAGTACTCATCTTAAAAAAAAGAACACAAATTTAGCTCACCAAACAATAGGGCTGCTTGATTACCTAAAAAATCCAAAGGATTATTTTAATTATTATTGAAATTGTGGTTAATCAAGACAATTACTCATGGATTTTACATTATCTGCATTCCATGGATTTATTTACATAAAACACTATGAACACTTAATAGTTCATCAACTAACTAACTTACTCTCGCCTCCTAAAATGTCTTTTCTCTCTTCAGCTTTCCTATTGAATAAAAGCAAATGTGCCCCCAAACATTTACATTTAAGAGGTAGCAGTGATGTTCTCTTGTGGTCAAAATTAACAACTAATAAGACGCAGCATGCAGCACAAACGTTGTTAAATCTCAGTTATCTTGTTTCTGTGTAAAGACAACATTTAAATTGAAATGTAATGTTGATTAATTTCCACCTTCAAATGAAATAACTCAACATTACAGATTGGCATGAAACAAGATATACAACCAGGAAAGATGTTTTAAAGAATTAACCTCTCTTAACTTACAGCCCCAATTGCATATTTTCTTTCAAATACAGATTATCCTTTTTTTAAAACCCTGTGTCGCAGATTATCAATTTATTTCGACTTCCATATTTAGGGCTGTAGCTTCGCTTCTACTTTTACAGATGTAGCATTCTCCTCCTGGTGTCAACACTTGTTCTAAAATTATCAACATGAAAGTTAAAGCTGTCTTTTCATCTTCCGAGGCGGTGAATGACTACCCTCCGTGGTTAACAGCCTCTTAAAGCTTCTTCAAAATGATAGGCAGATTTGTGAGACCCTGTAGTCTCTGTGAGATGAGATGGGCCAGAAGGTGTGAAAAGTTATTGAAGTAGACAGCAAAGTCAGTGCTAAATGCAAAGGGCTAGTGGCACTAAATCAAAGCTCTTTGGATGTGATTACCTTGTGGGCATCATAATCCCGCACTTTTATAACCTTTCAAATAACACACTTTTCTGCTACATGGTCAAGTACAGACCCTATTACAAGCAGTGATTGGAGTCACAGGTCAAGTTATCTTGTAATTGAAGTATCTTCAGTCCCATCAAACCCCCTGCCTATCAGCAGAATCCTTATTTACTATAGCTACGATCGGCTTCCTTAATTCTATTTCTGAGCTTCTACTGTAAATGGTCCATGTAATTAGTTGACAGGAGTACAAATTTGTCTATTCAGCAATCACTTTAAAATATTCACTTTGGAAGAATTTGGAAAAGTATAACAGTGAAGCCTATGGAATCCATTGAAGGAACTCAGAGCAGCAGTGGACTGGTACTCAAAATCAATTTCTTCCAACTGAAGGAAATAGAGAATCAATAATGAAAGAAAAGGCATTTCATGTGTACCCACTTCCCCTACTGATCCAATTTACTACTGTCCAGATAGTATATCCCACTGACACTTGCATTGGTTTGTACAGCACAAACCCTACTACACTTCCAATGTATGTGTATCAAGATAAAAAAAACACATTGCATTAACATATATTGTGAACTCTTTAAAGGAGTGGGTTTTTAGATTTACTGTAGATCCTAGATAAGACAATTCACACCCACTTTTCTCTCGAGTCACATATCTGTTCTATAATTCCTCTCTCTTCTCCTCCATCCCACCTTTGCTCATCCAATCTTTTCACCCACCAACACCTAAACATAGAGCTCTCAAGGGAAAGGCTGCCAGGGGCTCCACTTTCCCCCATCACTCCATCTACTCTCTGGGAAGATGCAAAAACATGTTTTTTTTGTTTGTTTGGTTTTTTTTGGGGGGGGGGACAAACTTCTCACTTTTTTTTTTACTAAAAATGTATATATTAAAGTATGTGCCATTTAGTTAGATTAAGCATTAATAAGGCAGAGTAGGGCTAAGATGTATGGGGACCTTTAAACAATAATGTCAAGCCTTGGGGTCTGGTACATTATGACTGCATGCAGGGTTGAAAGATTTAAAGGCCTTTTTTTCTGTTCTCTGGCATTATACCTTCATTTGAGTGTGGAGGCTATAATAGAACAAGAAGGAAGTGATGGTTCTCCTGCTGGTAATGGATTACTGCAGCTGACATTTCACTGCTTGCATGGATATGTGTCTGCAGCAGAATATAAGCATAAGCTGCAGTCCTCCATTAGTGTCCATAATGGGTTTGCTCAGGAGTGGCTGTGCAACGCTGTTTAATTGTGCTAAAATCGTATGAGGCTCACGTAAAAATAGCAACACATCATTAAAGCGTTGAGGGGGTAACAACTTTTCAAAGTTGGACGTGGGTCTTAGTTCATTAGCTTGGTACAAACAAACAAAATGCTCACAAAATGACATTGCATTGGATTAAATTTAGCTGAGGAACACTTAGTGTACTTTAGAAAACACTGTATGCAGTCTCGCGCACATTGTTATATTCCTTAAACTGCTTTACTCAACCTTTAAAAACAGTGATGTGATCCAAGAACACTTCATGGCTCACTCTTCATTGGACGTATCCCTTGGCTTCCCCTGCCCCTTAAAGCTTGTAATAAAGAGGAGAAAATGGCATGGGGAATTTATGACAGTATTCTAGACGAGAAGAAATGTCATCAATCAGTAACTCTAGAAGATAGATCAGGCCCTGAATGGCAAATCTTGAGGACCCGAACAAGGCGAGGCTGGATGTAGGGCCACAAGACTCCTAGTACAGTGATCGTAAATGGATAGAAGGTAGTGTAGATTGCATTATCCAGGAATAGGTACAAGTACTCATTATTCAATTAACATTTTACTTTAAAGGCTTGGTCGAGAATGTCGTTGTCGGACTGGAAAGTCTACTTTAACAATGGTTGCATTATCACCTTTGTTCCTTGTCATCTGTTGATCCTTCCTCCCCATAGAAGCTGATGCGCCCAAATGCGTCAAACGTAATGTTTTTTTATTATTATGACAATAGTGAAGCTAGCGGTATGTGCGCCAGCTGGATCAATTAGCCAGATGTGCAATACAAAACACAACATGGAAAGTACAAAGCATATATACATAAGTTATATAAATAAGTTACTCTTTATTGTCATTATCATTTATTGAATTCCCAAATAAAGGCACTATAAATAATTCCTGCGTACTGTTAATATTAACTTATTGTTTTTTTTAATGCAACATAATGAAATTATACATTGACATGATTTATCATTGCAAACTACTGAAAATAAAGAGTGTTGTTCAAATTGGCAGCAGAAGAGTTCTCTTTTGTCCTCATGGCCTCCAAACTGATCATACTTCTAAAATGTTATTTAAGCATGTATTGAGAGTTAGTTAGTTTCGGGGGTAGGTGATTGTTTTTTTATTTGGGCTTTTAGTCACCCTAAGCCAATGTGCTTTAATTAAGAGATTTAATTTGTGTTGTGTATAAAAAATCCTCGTTAAACATTCACATTTTTACTGCTGCATTTGGGAATGGGGGGAAACATTTTTTTTTAATACCATGATGCACACCTACCCCCTTACAGCATGTTTCAGAGGACTGCTAACTTCGAAGTCTCCAATGAAGACCAGCTGTTGAACCATCACACTGCTAATGGTGCATCATGAAACACAAACACATACCAAATTAAAGACAAAAATCCCATTTTGGGGACCTGCAGGGGAATGTGAAAAATTAATCTGAAAGGTCTTACCTCTGAAAACGATCATATGCCGACACTCTCAGAGTCTCCACGTCTCAACAAAGGGATGTACTTTGTATGAAAAAAGCACTCTTCATCAGTCTCATCAAAATACCAAATGAGGGTAAATCCTTTGGAAGAATAGTGTTCAATCCCTCTAGTAGAGAGGCGTGCCAAACAAAAGGATAAGAGATATTTCAGACATGCTAGACAAGTGCAAAGTATGAATTAACATAATGCCTGAAATGATTAAGTACCTCCCGAGCAAAACATCAGAAATGCTAATACTGTAATCTTTGCAAACCACACTCTCCTTTTAGACCCTACCTGTAATCTTTGTGTTGTGTATATGTGATGTGCATTTCAAACAATGCCTTATGAGTGATTGAAATACAATGTATTATGTAACATGGGTGTCATTGTGTTTGATAGTGCAGGAGGGCTCCCTATTCTCAGTCAGGCTTCAGTTTGTCTCTTTGATCCATAATCCTGTGATTCATCATGGCACTCTAACCTCGAGGGCCCTGCTGTGTCCTGGATCGACCTGCAGCCATCTCCATCACATTCTCTTAAACGGAGAGATCCTCTCCGTGTGAAAAATGGAAGAGTGTCAGCAGGAAGACGGAGGCAGCCCCCTCTGCCACCGCGACTCACACAGTGCACAGGAGTTGGAGGAAGCAGTAATGGATGAAAGAGAAAGAAATGTACTAAAGCGGCGATGTATAGCTGCTGGTGTTTTTCAGTCTCCTAATCACTTCATCAGTGAAAAAGGCTGAATGTTCCATCCTGCTTTTTATTTTGCTGAAGTGATAGAACAAACCTGTTTCATTTGATCTTTTGTATTACGTCCTACGCTCCTGTGAACAAGCTTCTATGAAGACCATGATGATTTTTATCAGAGCTGTCAAGGGGTTTGAAAAGAAATCATCCTCAAAGCATTTGCAAAGAGATTGGTATGCTTGAAGGACACTCTTGGAAACAAAATATGTCTTGTCAACCATGTTAAACAATTGCAGATTGAATAAGCTATAAGGCTGACAAGTACAAATCTTTTTTTTTTCTAAATTCTAGAATTTGATGGAGTGGCTGCTTGAAGCAATGTTCCTGTGAATCAAAGCTTCATTTTGCTTCATTAGACTCATAGCTGTGGTCAGCTGTGAGTTTTCTAATGCAGAGTATAAGGAAAGTATTATTTCAATGAAAAGTTATAGAAGCATTCATCTCCTCTTACAATTCTTCCTTTAAGATCTTTAACTTCAGCATGAATACTAAGCATGGCCCATAATACAACTGTATTATCATAGGCTCCTAGGCTATATTACATAGAAAGTATTAGGATTGAGCCTGGATATGCCAAAGATTGGAGAAAAAATATGTTCAATAACTTTATCTTGTGACCTCATTATGCTGATTCCTTTGCGAAAAATGGCCCAGAAAAGGAGCCTTTACAGACGCAGATGAAGCTGGGCTAGTTTTCAGAAGCCTTTTTAATTCAACTTTTGGCTGCCAGAGAGTTTAAGGACTGTATTTTGTCATTAAAGGTGACCCAGAGTCTGGCAGGATACAACAGCCCCTCCTCAGATCCCAGTAGATCTGATACTACTTTTGATTCTCAAAAGACTTGGGTGCCCTTGAAAAGAAGTGCTTTTGTGTCAGGCAAACTTAGCATTTTCCTCCTGGCTACTGAATTCCGCTCCACAGCACCGACCTGCCTGGCACCGACGGGGAGGGAGTTTAAATAGATTCACGAAACCTTTTCAATCATCGGGCTTCCACTGAGGTTGCTCACCCAAGAACTGTGGTCAAAAGGGTTGGCAGGTTCTGGTGCCCCGTCTCCTTTGATTAGCATTTGAGGCAGAAATTCTTGACTCTCCCCAGGAAACCACAGCACTCTTCTTCAGTTGAAAACTTAAAAGAAGCTTTTCCTGACATTGAACCCTTGTGGCTGTGTGAAAAGGGACTGGTTCCTGTAAAAATAAAAGTCAGAAATTGTGGAATTGTATACCACAACAAAACCTCTTTGTTGCATCAATTTCTATTTCTTAAAGTTGCCCTTTGGAGCTTTCCAAATCAAGATGCTTTTTATCATGTCTATGCAAGTAACTGACTAAAATTGAGTTTACATACCAAATCATATTTTTCTTCATTTTTACTTTGTCATAAAGATGTAAAATCTACTCTGACAGGTCTGGTTTTCCTGCAAGAAAAGTGCTTCTGCTTTCCATTTGTTGTACAGGTATAGTCCAACTAAAGGAAATAGAGATTATATCAGCAGGATTTTGTGTTTGCAGGAAAAAAAACAAAAAAAACAAAATATTTGCATGGAACCCAAAAGCAGGCAGCACACAATCTGAGCTACTGACATACTGGCTTCCATCAACTTTTTCCTTGTCTGACAATGATTTATTTGGTTCTATAAAGTGATGTCAGCATAAAAGAGCAGCGAGCAATCAAATACAGATCAAGCATGTGAGCGTGAGCAACAAATCTGGTTGACTCTTTGTCACAAAAGCTAATCAGCATTTAGAAATCCCATCATGAGGAGAGACATGACAAAGCTTACTTTTTTACTTTAAAAAAAAAAAATCTCCATCATGTGTGTGTGTGTGTGTGCTAACATAAGCTCTGTTAATAAGTGCAAGTAAACCACAAGAAAATCTTATATGAAAAAAATATGTCTATCTTTTCGCGCACAGTTGAAATAAGCCATGTGAGACTAGTGAGGACATAGCTTTTGACTTGCCATGCTTACGACAGCCGTAACAGTACGTTCGGCAGGTTTGAGGTTTTGTTTAAAATAATATCCGGCAATGTGTGGACAATGTCTGAGATTCATGAAAACAGCTGAATAGGCACTACTCAGGGCGATGAATACACAAAGAAATAACATTTATTTTGCAGATGCTAAAGCCATTTAACACCAACCGCTGGCTTAACTAAAATTACTGAGAAGTTGCCGTCCATTCTGAGACACATCTCAATGGTAGATGATGATTGCTGATGGATTCCGAGATTGATCATATCCTAGCGGCAGAACAATGTTTACAGGGAAATTTCTCCAAAATTCAACAACCAGGCTCTATCATGTCAATGTTGTTTTGGCTGCTGTCTCTGACTCTGTCGTTTTTGTGAAATTTGACATAAGGAAAAATTAACCTTGGCACTATTGGCTAATGTAAACTCTGATGAATAATCAAAACAAACCCTTGGTTTACAGCGAACAACAGATCCACATTGTACTCTGTTGGCTATCAGGTGTAATTTCAACATAGACCTTCAACAATTGCTTTACATAACCTTAAAGCCTCAACAACATATACAAAATGTGTCCTTCCTTAAAAATAACAGGAAACAGGAAATGTTTGAGAAACATTGCCAGTATTGCTGTGTTATATGTACCTGAATGTTCACAAGATTGTGTTGCTAACATGCTTGAGGGAATGAGTGTTAATGCTTTCACGTGTACGGAGAACATCACAAAGTAGCTTTTAGTTGACACTCGAAACAAGTTCTTGGAGAGATCAGCAAACAGCTGTAACCTCTGTAAGGTTGCTCTTCAAATTGCATGTGCCTTTCTCTCTGAAACGCTCGTTGGAAAAAAAACAGACTTCCCTCAACAGTTATCATAAAACGAAACATCTTGGTTGATAGTTTTTGATTCAGTACCTGCTAACCACACTTGTGCTCTGACAGCAATCCTCCCACAAATGTTTTCTAACCTCACATTTTGGCAGAGGAGCGTGTAAAAGAAGGATAATACAAGGTCTGGGAGTGGATTGCCAGGCTCAGATTTTCTAAATGCTTTCTCACACTGTGAGTACAAATGAACCTTTTCATTTTTACTGCTTTGTCCAAAAGTCTGACAGAGTATTCCCATAAGAAAGGCCCTCATAGCTGAAGATAATGATGCCTCCCTTATCCATGAAGCACAATTATTTGAAGAAAAGAGGCCAAGATGATGTAAAATATAAGCAGAACCATTGCACTCTTTCTTGCTCATCATTTCACTTGGACAATTGAAATAGTTCTTCTTAGATGTTTTCATTAAATGGTGATGCACCATCCCATAGGGAAATTTGAAGGCAGTGTATTCACAGCTTTCTGCCAGCACACTTGTGCTTTTTTTCCCTGGTGCTCAAGTGAATATGGGCAAAATGAGTGTTCTTCATAGACAGATATGACCACATAAGGGCTGTTTGGAGAACTGTTGCCATGGTAATTTTGCTTGAAACCAAGGCTCTTGGCAAAAGCTCTTGGTCATGGAGAAAAAAAAGTGATATGAGAGAGTGTTGTAATAAACTAAAAAATCTTGTGAGGCTGGCTAATCAGAGGGAATAAATGACCACAATTTAATTTTGCAGTAAGATTTTTTTTTTAACCAAGCATTACTGTAGGTGAAGTTCAGATCACTCTGTAAGTGAAGGCCAGATAGCTTGCAGAGGTCGCCACGTGTTTGATTTGGGGGCCTCTGCAAATGCAGTTTCCACAGCATGGTGCCCCAACATACATTTCTGAAACATAAGCTTAGCAAAGCCAGGGGCAGCTGTACTCGTGAGTTCAAAAGCTCACAAGAAAACCTGCGAACAACAAGCTACTTTGTCTTTAAGGGGTTGAGTTATAGTTTATTTAGTGACTGTTGATAAAATTCTGCGATATACAATCGGAAAGTCTGTCTGTAGAAGGGGTCGGCAACCAGCCACCACCAGGTCAAAAGCTGAGCTGCCAGCAATAATATCTGACACTCAAGATTATTTTGATTGTGACTTTAATGTAGTGATTGTTGATGTGCTGCACGGACAGACAGTGACAATGTCCAGTCCTGACTCAACGCATGGGTTTGTAGACTTTGCACAAGGATCCAATAAAAATCCCTACACAGGTGATGAAACCATCCCTGCAGATTTTGAGATTTGTGCGCACTAAATTGCCGAGTGATATGAAAGCAACTTTTGCAGAGATGTTGTCCTTCACTTAGTATGATCCATCTGTGCTGTTCAGCTTGACGCATACATGCAGCGAGCTCCGTCGACAACGGCCTCAGCTCGTAGTTGGAACGGAACAGAGTGAAGTGGCTCTGCTGGCACGCACAAGAAATGGACCCGCACTCATGCAGTGGAAACAAGGGCTTGACTTTAGAGGGCCCAATAAGTTCCAGGAGTGTACATCGTGCACTGAATGCAGCACACACAGATCCTGTGGAAACAGCCAGAGGGGGACAAAGAGAAACAGCTAAACTGCTGACTTCAAAGACCTGAAAAATGTTGACTGACATACATTTAAAGAAAAAAAAATAGTCACCATTAATTTTGATTCAAACATCTCCATGAAACATCCCCTGAAACATAAGGGTGTGTATCGCACCGTTAGTCTGTGATAAGTTATTGTCATTACAGAAGCCCCCCCCAAGCAGCTCCCTGGGTCTTCTCAGATAACAGCGACAGGTGAAGCAGGAGAGAACACCAATAACAAACCAGTACTTACACATAACACCACACACTGCAGAAGCACACATCCACACTACACTTATCAGTATTCTCCAGCCAGCCCTCAGA
The DNA here is from genome assembly GCF_947650265.1 of Symphodus melops. NCBI lineage: Eukaryota > Metazoa > Chordata > Actinopteri > Labriformes > Labridae > Symphodus > Symphodus melops. Next base: position 17,625,242 of record NC_136706.1, read on the forward strand.
GGCTTGCTAAACACATATCACTGAATACTCCCAACTGAATTAGTCCACATGGGAGTATACACATGGGTGCAAACTAACTAACGCCTGTAATGCACACGCATTTCTGTGGTGATGGTTTTTTTTTTTCCAATTTGCATTTAGATTCCAGAATATTACTCCTCAATTCTCTCACTTTATCCCGGTCACCAGTCCTCATGCGCCATCAGCTCTTTTTATAATTCCCCATCTTACGCTGGAACAGAGTCTGACCCAGCAGGTATCCAGGTGAAGCCGAGTGAAGTTACAGTTTGAGCTTGTGTTGTGTAATGGATTGCATATAGCTTAAGATAAGCCCTGACCAAACAGGGATTTGATCATCAATCCATGAAAGGACCTTAACACTTAAAGCAAAAATATCAAAACAATTCCCTCTAACCAGTACAGTGTGACTGAAGATATAAAGTAATGAGAAAAGCAATTATAAGTCCAACAGCAACATAGGAAATACCACAAAATAGATCATTTAAATGTTTTCAATTTCACCAAAGTTAAAACAGGAGGTTGCAGCTTGGTGTGAACATGTACGTTTTGAAGAGTCTGTAATGTACCGAACGTAGCGTAGATCTGAATTTAGTAAAAAAAAAAAAAAGTGACGTCTTGGCACACTTTGGAGCAAATAACCATCATGTATCAGGGAATTGGAAGAAATACTTAACTTTTAAAATAAAACTCAAACATTGTTTAAAAATAACTAATTTGTCCTCCACTTCAGATGCCCAATCGCAGAGAATTCTGGCTCATCCTGGGATTTTAATTAGCTCATTCCATGTGGGTTATAGTTATTTCTAATGCAACGACTGTGTCCAATTTGTTTATATATTTTTTTTGCATGTTGTACCTGCCATATAGGACTAAGGATGCAATTTAGCTTTTTTGCTAATTAATTAATGTGCACTTTTTCTAATTAAATGAATAAATAGTTGAAATGAAATTAATGTTATTGCTGCTATAACACTGGTTCGAACTTTCATGTCTTGACATGTTAGCACTTTAGGTTTTTATCTGACTTGGGTCCAACAATTTCATTTTCCTTGAACGACTCATAGAAAACATTTGAAATTGTATAACTTGTATAATTGTAGAAATGAAGAAACAATGCAACAAGTTACAACACTCAGCTCTGTATTATCCATGCTACACTACTGCCTCAAGAAACATATCTCCTTCCACCTCCACAGCCTCCCCCTGATTTAGTTTGTGTATTTGAAATGTTAAGCATGAGTTAATTTAGCGTTGTTTATTTTAACCTCTGCCAGGAGGGTTATAAGCTCTGGGACAGTATGTGCTCAGATGTGTTCCTGAGCATCACATTGGCAGCGCCACACTGCCAAAATAAAATACATACTGCTGCAATAAATGTTTGGAACCTTGACATGAGTTCTGACTGACAGTAAACCTCAAAGAAGCATCCAACCTGTGTTGTAGAAACCAGTCTGTCCGCAGATAGACAGAACAGTCCTGCAGATCCGTGCCTGCAGGCTGGGATAATGCCAGCGCTGATTGAAATCTTTGACTCAGATCCTAGCCCTGTTTGAAGTTGCATGCCCTCTCACTGTGCTCGCATTTTCTCTTGGTTGCAGGTGTCTGGTTATGATACAGCCCTGGGAACGCCAGCACAGATAAAATGAACTATTACCCACGATTTGATTGAACTGTCAACTCAAGTAATCTTTCTCTCCCTTTTCTCTCTTTTTTTGACAAACCTGACAGTGTTGTGTTTCTTTTACCATTTTATGTTCCAACAATGGACACTTGCTGTAATAGCCTGAGGAATATGATAAAAACAAGGTTGATTCCTATGTCCTCTATTATGTATTCATTAAGAAAACATGATTTAGGAGGCTAGCTGTTTGTCTGCAGTCATGATGCCTGTCGTCTCCCTGTGTAATTCTTGAGAAACAAAGTACTCATAGACCAAAAACTCCCAGACTTTTTGAGGCAGGGAACAATGATGTGTATTTATGGGTTTTAAAAAAAAAAATCAGTGTTGTCTTCAAGTTAAAGGCAAAAAGACTGCACAAAGAAGAGTACCTGGAAAGGTAAAAATAGCAGAGAAACGCACAAAGCAAAACGGACTATCCAGAGGGGTGTGTTCTAAAATGAGCCTTATGTGTAGAATCTACACCATAAGGCTCACTTTAGAACACATGGAGATTATCTACACTGTAGATAATCTCTACACTGTAGATAATCTCATTGTAAATAATCTACATTGTAAATCCCAAAGGAAATTCTTGAATTCTACAGATATGCACTCATAGAGGTGTTAGAGTGAGGGGCCCACACAACAAAATGTGCATCAACGACAACCATACATTTGTTAGTATATGTGAGAGTTTTGAAATAATAACATTTGTTTTGAAGTACTTTGTTTTTTCCAAACACTACAGCTCTTGAAATTATCTGCAGAAATCATGATTCTGCTGCATAGTGTCTGTCCTCTTTAAAATTTAAAAGCTTTCCCTTTCCTCACTTGAGGCAGCGTTGTTGGTCCTGACCACATTTACAGATTAAGACTGTTCAATGCTTCTTTTAGTATGACCAAAGTAGATAGCTGGTGATCACTCCTTTTAGGTTAGAAGAAGGATCAAAGTGAGCCACACCAAGTCTGAAGCAGAATTCCCAAGTTAACAATCAACGTTCACAACTACTTATTATGAAGCCAATTATCTCTAATTGGGATTTTCAGGCTTTGGCTATGTAAACGTGTTTCGTACAGCCTTCAGGCATGCATCCGTCCCTCCGACAAGATGTTTCCTTGAAGTTTTAAGCAAAGCCTGAAGATAAACAGCCCTGTTACATGTTTGTGTTTTGGGGCTGTTTGGTGTTTAGGCCATTAGTGAAGATCAAACAGCCCATGTTCCTTTCAGTCCGTCTTTGAGATAAGCAAGAAGAAGAACTCTTTACTCTGTGAAAAGCAGAAAAGTCATTTGACCTCCGGACAAGTTTAATAAACCAATGTTCACGTCTAAAATACAATTTGCTCTGTTTTGGTTCCCTACAGCAGGTAGGCAGGGTTTAACACTGGACAAAGTGTGTGTTTGTGTGTGTGTGTGTGTGTGTGTTTTCATACAGCTCATTTCAGCAACACTCCATAAGCCGGAGCTGTTGGGGTTACATCACTTAGCTCAACTTTCAGTGTCATGCAGCTTTAACGGCAGGCAGCTCCATTCATCTTCATTCCCAGTTCCGACCTGGTGCTCTGTTTTTCCATCCCTTCATCTGTAAACATCACAGCAAATATGAAGCCCCGCTGCGGGAGGATTGATTTTTACAATGTGCGCTGCTTCGTGCAGCAGCCTCCGAAGTACAAAGTGGAATTGCTCAGACTATTAGTGTTTTATTGAGTGTAATAAATGCGTGCATGGCAGGCTTTTGCACCATGTGAGCTGTGTGCAGTGCAGGTTAAATGCATGTACACAACACGAGAAGGAAATTCCTATATAGTTATGTGTTATGTGCAGATATATATAATCAAACACCTCCCAAGGAAGGAGAAAACTTTAGTCAACTTTCTAAACTAAAGCACCACCCCAAGCACCAGAAAATTCAAATCCCATTTGGTGCCACAGATTTAAGTCGATATATGAGATGGGTACGTTTATAACTTCAGACATGCCGTATGAAACCATCTAACAGATGCTTGTGACTGTATGGTAGTGCTCTGCTGTCAGTTCAATTTACTCACAAATGTGCAGGGCAAAAAAGGAGATACATGAAGAATGAATGTGTCTGTTTACCCAACAAATGAAAACATCAGGGCAAGAAAGTGTTGTAAAGATTGTGTGTGTGTTGTAATATGTTGTTATATTGTTTTCAACAGATTTCTCTACATAGCCATACATACAGTACTTCTTTAAAACAAGACAGACTGTGTGACATGGCCAAAGCATTATTCAACATAACCCAAGTTATTTAAAGTAATAACATATTTATGTTGTTGAAAAATCCTTTATTAACAATTAAGTGTATTCTGCAATAGAAAGAAACTGTATACATCTGTATAGGCAGCTGTGGCTCAGTGGTAGAGTTGGCTGTTGTATCTTTGGGGGAGACACTTAACTCCAAGAGGCTCTTGCTGTTTCGGCAGAGTGTGAATTTGTATTAGTAGGATTAGCCAATACTTGACACTTTACAAAGCAGCTTCTGCCATCAGTTTGTGAATGGGTGTGACCTGCAGTGTAAAAGCAATTGAAGTACGTAATCAGAAGTGTTATACAAGCTGAAATACAATTACCCGTTACTATTTCTTATTAGTATTTGATGTCTTTTAGAAGTGTCAAATCCTTCATACACCTTAAAGCTGTACCACCTTAAGTTTATGATTTTATGATGTAGGTAATATGAGTTCCTTTCATGGAGTGATGATGACTCATTTCTCATGTAATAATGACATCTTGCGTTATCAAGTTTAATATATAAGAAATTCAAGCTTTCTAAAATTGATCTTTGCTGGTTCGGCCTAGATTTGAGTATCAGAAAATGAAATGAGTATGTGTTCTTCTATCGCTATGTGAAGTAAATATTGTCTTTAAGTTTTTATGGTTTGATCCATCAATGGTCTCTTTTCATCCCTCTTTTACCATGCACTCATATTTATTCATATGTTGTATGCCTGGAGATGAACACCTGTTGAATATATTTTTCCAAACCCTTATAAGCCCTTACTGTCCATACCAGAAGGGGTACTCTGAATATGTTGGTCTCCCGGGATTATCTTATTTCTGACATATTTAGAACAATTTATGGCATGCCATCTGTTAGAAATCTTATAGAGCTCCTTTCTACAGCCCAATAAAGCTCTTGGTCTCTTGACCAAATGTATACAATATGAAGGGATCCTGAAGTAATTCAAATTAAATACATGTCTTGGAAATATTTGTCCTATTCTTTTTGGACAACAGATGCCATGGAATGACCAAATGAACAATGTATAGCTTCTTTTCACAAAACTTTCAAGTTGTCTTCTCATATCATTCTACAATCAATCCCACAAATCCCATCAGGAGCAATGTATTCAAAATGTTGTATTATTGTAACTATTTTAAAAGGAATGTGCAACTTTCAGAACCTTCACTGTCATGCTTACAAGGATACACCAAGAAGAGTATAAGCAGGGCTATTTTCAGATGGAAAGCATTGCCGTTTTTACTGCTGGACATGGAAGAACATTTGGCCGTGGTATTTTTGGCTCAATCTGGTGAGGAGTTATTAAATAAAAAGAAGTAAAAGATGAAGTATAGCCCCCCAAAAAATCCACTTGGTAAAGACCAGTATGCCGATTACCAATCCAGCCCTGTACATGTTTAAACAATTAAGGTTACAATAAATTAGAATCACGATTTTCATTGGTACTTGTTGGTAAAAGATGACAAAAGCAATAAACTGCAGAGGTCATCCGATTATAAATGTAAAGTAATTTAATATGTGGATTTAAATCATTTAGAGTCTGTATTAAAGTTATGCTGTAGATGTTTTTCAGGTTCGTACTGCAGCTCTTTTATTGTTGCTTGATACATGTAAGTTCAGTTGAGGGAGAGCTGTGATTAATTTTTATTTTCATTGTTGTATTCAAAATTATCCAGAGTTCAGGGGGATGTCTGCAAATTACTTGTTTTCTGATCGACAGCCCTTAATCAAATGTACTTTGGTTCTGATAATATACAACATTGAGAGAGAAAAAAGAACCTGTATTCAAGGTGGAATCATCAAATGTAATGGCCTTTTTATTTATCACAAATGAAAGAAATGAGGCCAGATGAATAATGCTGAAAATACTCCATTCTTGTGCTACCAAATGAAAATAAATGTTTTAAGTTTTGACTTTCATTTGAAGGGAAAATGTTGGAACATTCTGCAAATTCTAATGTTGAGTCAATTGAAAAATCACTTTTAGCTTTAAATAAATGCCAAATAAATAGGAACTTTAGACAGGCAGCAACCAACATCCTAGAATAACTTGAGGAAAATGGCTTCTTCTCTTCAACTTGTTTCTAATCCCCTCTGGAGCTTTGCCTAAACCGCCTGCTCTGATAGAAACGGAGCTCTGACTGACACAGGGGACTGACCACTCTTCTCAAAGTTAATTGAATGCTACAATTATAACACCACAGTGCTCAATCTCCTTCCCCAACAAACACACACACACACACTGCAGCACACAAAGCTGAAAGCAGAAATTAACCGAAAACTCAGAAATATGATTAAGGATGCATGATTCCCAAGGCTAATGAAAAATCTCATCCACACAGGAAGTCGTTTGGTGATTTACTCAAAAAACTTTTAGTTATGAACAAGACTTCTCTAAACCTCTTTGTGTCATAAATTGAGTATTGGAAAACATTTCTGAGGTTAAACTTCCCCTTGGCTTGGTTTTACAAAGTTCTGAAATGCGCCTGAGGGTTCTGTTTTCATCAATGGAATTCTACCAAACATGTCCAGCTATCTTTGTTGTAATTGGCTTCAAAATACAAACTAAATCCAGATGGATTTTATGGAGAGAGTACGACTCTTCATTAAAGTCTCTTGTTAAGTATATCCAGAGGGTGAATTCAAACGTTCCAATATTGTGTCCATTGGATGCAGTTAAATGAAATGCAGTACTTTTAATACTTACATTAACTATCTTGATATTTGTTGGACTGCATGTCCATCCATCCATAATCTGTTGCTTTTCCCATTCAGGGTTGTATCGGGCTGGAGCCAATTCCAGCTGTCCAATCCCAGCTGTTATTGGACGACAAGCATGGTACAACCTGGACTGTTCACTAGTCAATGACAGAGCTGACATATAGAGAGAGACAACACATTTTCACACCTACAGGGAGTTTAAGAGTCAGCAATTAACCTAAGGAAGAAGCTCAAGTACCCATTTAGAATGCAAACATCGTGAACATGCAAATTCCACACAGAGAGGCCCTGTCCTACAAAGAGGTATCCTGACATGGTCAGCTATTTCATGTTGGATATCATTTGTCATATGCTGATTCCTGCTGGAAGCATAACTGTTTCATCATTATTTTTTCCACCAAGAACTCATCTGGAGTTTTTAGTCCTCGTCCTGTCACCCAGAACCTAAAGCTTTTAGTATTGGTCCCTGCTCAGCCACAAAATGGAAAATGGACAATCTACCTTGAGAATAGTAAGTTTAAAGAAAGTATACCAAACTTTAGAGATTTGTCGTCTTCATTTTTTAAAAAAACATTCTGTTACAAAGGATGCACAATACCTTTCCATTTCTTTGTTTTACTTGTTGGTGTGAATAAGACTGTAAAATGATGTTGAAAGCTTTAACACAAAATAGTCAGCAGAGTAAATATTCAAGTTTGTCGAGGTATTGCAGCAAGACAGCCAGCTGGCATTCATGGATATGAACAATACAGCATGTCTAAAACCTATCTGTCTATGTGGAATGCATTTGTTAGGATAGTCAGAATGGTTTTTGGGGGTTAGGTGGGAAATAACATAAACCACTATTCTTTTTTGTGGCTTTACATCCAATAACATTTAAGTATGTTTGCAAGAGTCACCAAAGTTTCCCTCAGTAATAACCAGGACTCAAGCTGTGAACACATTCTGCAGGGGAGAATGGATGGATGTGTTTAGGGACCCAGCAGGAACTGGCAACCATAATAGAGACAATTTCAGGACTAGTGAAGCCATCATGGGAATAGTGTTTCATTATTGCAATCATCAGTGTATCATGATGTGATCTTGTCTTGTAGCTTTGTCGAAGCTGAGACTGTGTGGAGACTTCCAACTGGGGAATTAATTTGGGCTTTTGACTTTGCTGTGTGAATGGAAAGTATGAAGAGGTAGACTGATATGTGTATAGCAAATACAGAAGAATATATAGACTCATGGATTCCTTACATAGACAGCAAGTCAGGATTTCTGTGATGGCTGATTTATGGGTAAAATATTATTAGCGAGTTACTGCCAGAGAGCAATAATTGGTCAGTCTCTTGGCAGTATATGAGGAAAAAGACCCCTGCAGGATCCCTGCTAACAGCAATCAGTCATGTGGAAGGATAAGCTCAACAATCTCAACCCAGGAATCCAGAGGTCATTAACAAGTGCTCAGAACATCTTGTGGTTTGTAACATTGAAGGCAGCAGACAATGAAGATATCAAAGTAACCAAGGTGACAGACAATTATATGTAAGGAAAAGGGATAGCCTAACATCCAGAGCATACATTTTAAAATACTGACTCAATTGTCTTATAACTTGTGGCAATTACATGTTTTACAAGATAAGACATTGGTGTTATTTCTAGTGAAAACAGATTAGCAATGCAGCTGGAAATAATACAGATGGAAATGAGTTTATGGCTACAATCTGGCATATTTATATTATGTCCATTAATATGCACTGTTCTTATTTTAATTAAATAATGCAATTCACATTTATCATGCAGAGATTTGGCCAATCAGTTAAACTTACTCGCCACCGGCTATCCTTGAAATGGTGGTGACTGCAAGGTAAGCTTGCAGGATGGCTGATTAAGTAGAATAGATAGGCAAAACTGTTGAATGAAGACCAACTGGGAAACAATAAACTGCATTTCTGCTATTTTGAATTACGTTACAGTTAGGAGAAAATAACTGTGACTAATGCAGATAGTGTATAAAACATACAGAGAAGCAGAAATACAAGGAAACAATACCTTTATGCATATATTAGTGTTTGATTATTGTTGTTGTATATTTCAGTTTCCCCTAGTTGTGCAGGCACATGTTTCTGTGCAGACACTGTACTTGACTTGTGAACTTTAGCCAAGCCATTCCAATAGATATTTAAATACATATTTGTATCTACTGTTATTTGTAAAGGAAAATGGGCCTATGTATTTATATTTAAAAACATATTCTTTTACCATCCTACCTCTATACTGTACTTCATATTGGCCGATCATAGACCACTGCCACCTTGAATTGGAACTTCCAGAGGCTAATGCAGATGGTTTGGGTACTACAGTTTGTGCCGCAGGGGGTTGTTTTTGTTCTGGAAAAGAAACATAGCATACAGGGCTTGAAATAGATGATGCACTGTGTGGAACATCAGGGACAAAATTGAAAGTGAGAGAAATCCTCTGACAAGGCTGATTTGCTCCTTTCATTGCCTGGAGCATTGTTCAATTGATTCTAACAGGTACAGAAAGCCAAGGGGTAAGTAAGGACACACAGGAAGGAAAAAGATAAATATAGAGGTGAAGAGAGCGAAGACAGGCTGAAGTCAGGCTGAATACAAAAAGAAAAAATGGTTGACAATTGGGGCACTATTGCATGATCATTCCTATTTTATTGTGTTGTATTATAAGACAATAGTGCATGTTATTTTTAGTTTAGGTGCAGGTTATTTAATAGTTTAAATATTGAAATATCATGCACAAATCTTCACCACTCAAGTACAGCCTTCATTTGAATCAAATCCAACCTACAGCAATGCAATATAAAACATGACACTGCTTACTGCCATTCTCAACAATACTTTCTACTATGACTTTATAACTTTGGACACACATTCTTCTTCCAACCTTATCCGCCAAGTTCTTCTACCTCCACAGAGAATATGCTTCTGTCAAGTCTAGAGTACATTGCAGCAGCAGGAACAACCAGGTCTATACTATAAAAAAACATAGTCACAGAACCTGTGTGACCCATGTATACTATAGAGTGCATCAAACTATGAAGGATTCACTGGGTTACATTTATCGTTCATCTTAAATAGACAACAAGCTTAGAATAAAGAGGTTGAGTTTAAAGCTGGTGAGCCCCTCAGAAAATAAGCTGCAAATGGACTTGAGCATCCAAGAGTTTTTCTCGTCTTCTGACTACTCAAAGCACTTTTACAGTGCAGGTCAAACCTATCCATTTACACACTGATGGCAGAGGCTGCTGTCTAAAGTGTTCATCAATATAAATTCATACCCATTCATACGCCGCCATCGACAGTTAAGTGTGTGGCTGCAGAAGCTTGGAAATCGAACCCCCGACCTTCAGTTGAGAGGCACCCGACTCTAACACTGATCCAATGCCACCTCTTTTCCAAATAAATTTGAATTTGTAATTTTTGACAGATCAGATATGTTTCGTCATCTTTGATTTGTTTTGTCTTTCATAATTATTGGAACTTAACGTGCATAGATTTTGCAGTGTAAGTAGTCACTGACTTATAGACTCAATCACATCTCTAACACCCTGAATACAGACTTCTACACTCCCACTTTGAGCCACTTGGAGTAATTGGTCAGACATGATGTACAGTTTCAGTGTAGATTAGATGATAAATGTGCCCAGAATTTGTCGCAATTAGTTGATGTGAAGGAAGACCATCAATACATGAGCATTCACAAGAGAATTTAGTTTGTTTTTAGTGCAATTGGTATTCAGTTTTTATCGCCTGAGCATTTAGAGACACCAATCATGTTGTCCTTCTGTCAGGCCAGGCTTCTTTGACAGGGTCATGTAAAAGCTGACAAATCAACTTACAAGACTGTCCTTTAAATTTCTTCTAAGTGGTGTTATTTGTAACCTAGACAAGCAAGTACTCTATTTCTTGCATCATAATGTGATTTCAGAAAGCGTTTTATTTTCTTTCCAGCGTGCCCTTTGATTTCTGCCACATCCGAAGTTGTAAATATTAGTTGTGTCGTTTTCACGCAAGACTGACAGCTGGTGTCAGAGCTCATCAGGATATATCAATTTGTCATTTTGTCCCAACATCTCTGCCAACATTACAGCTGCCTTAATGGAGGGGTTTGTAATCTGAGGCACAATGTGTCATACTGAATGTTTTCCTCTAAAATAAAAACAAATGTGACATGAGAAGTTATAGTTTTAGATTTCTGTCCTAAATGAGTGCTTACCTTGTTTGATATATGGTGAAAGCCAAAGCATATGATTCATTTCAATTTCACATTAGTCACATTAGTCACAGTCTTCACTCCAATCAGGATAAGAGTTCAATATGATCGAGCTAAAGATCATCCCCCAGAACAACGTTGTATTGGTATTTTAATGATCCATCTCTCTAAGTTTTGACCACAGGACCATTTATGGTCACTTCTGTCAGTTCAAACAGACCCATGAACATCCACCTACCCAGAATCCATTTATTGCTAAATCAGGCTTACCATAGCTGGATACAAGAATGTCTTGCATAGACACCAACTACCATAATCCATTTAAGCAAAGCAACTGCAGTCTGTCTATGTCTGTATTTCTATATCTGTCTTTTTGATATACTGTACCTGATGAATCACAAAGTGGATTCAGAAAGTAATTCCAAAATAAACTTTTTCCAAGATTAAATGTTAATGGCATTTTTTGTTCTTGTTCAGTTTATTTCAGTATTGAGATCCATTGTTTCATTGTGTGGCTTTAATCTTTCTGTGTTTTTTCTATTCATATTCCTGGGTTAAGCTTTAAGCCCTGGTTAATTGTGTCATTTATATCCTTTTTTTCTCCTTTCCTTGTATGCATTTCCCTAGTCTTCTCTTTAGTTTTCTATGTTTTTCTTTGTCCCTTTTCCCAAGTGTGTCTGATCCTACTTCCTCCCTTTGTCTGGTTTCCCTCCATTTTGATTGCCCTCACGAGTTTCACCTGTCATGTTTGTCTCACTAGTGTCCAATCACTCCTAGTCTACTTAGTGTTGTTGTGTCTTGTCAGTTTATCAAATTTGAAACCTCCCTCCCAAATTTGAAAAACCTGTGTTATTCTTTTTTTTTTTTTAACCATTTTTTGGGGCTCCTGAACAAGTGAGCTTTGTTTCGCCCTTTTTTCCTTTAAACTGTTTTTAAGTTGTGATATTTGATCCTTTTTGTTAAAATATTCAGAACTGTGACAGGTCATACATTAAATAAACTGCAAAAAAAGCTCATATTGTGATGCAGATTTGTAAAAAAAAAAAAAAAAAGAAATTGTGATTAATGCCTTGTCAGATGTGTCTACCAAAGGAAAAGGCAAACAACAAATGCAATTATTAACTGTCTCATTGATTATTTGAGATCCACAGTTAAAATGTATTGAAAGTCACAAGGGTGATAGGATTTTGCAACAAGGTCCTCTAAATATTCACCAATTTGCTTTCCTTGAAACACATCATTTGTAGTTATGGCAGTGAACAATTTGCTGCAGTTTAGGTCTAACCACTTAAAAGGGTCAATATGACCCAAACCATGTCACACAACCCTTGCTGCAGGGGTGAAGCACTGTGGTGCACCTTTTATTCCATTACATTTTATGGCATTGTGCAGGCAAAAGATAATGAGCAATGGTGGCAAAATTTGCCACGAGTTAAAAAAGAAGTGTGTGATCATAGATGTCATGCACTTTACATGAGAACAATTTCTTTGTTTCGGATGATATGTTGTTTTCTGTTGGCAGGAGTTGTAATGATCACAAGCCACAGTATGTATTTATTAAAGTGTATGAACCCATTGCAATAAAATACCACATGCGTAATTATTTATTTTTCCACACCAATATATTTCTGGGCATTTACACAACAGTAGATGGAAACAAAAACAGCGAGTGGGGAATGGATTGTGGGATAGCAGCTACATGTCAATGTCAAACCCGCTCAGAGGATCATAGCCTCCATACACCGAGCAAGCGGTATAACTACAAGGCGCACTCTCCAGATACATTTATACATTATCTATACTGCTTGTCCTGTCAGTGGTTGTGGGTGGTAAAGTCGATGATTACATTCATGTCATTTTCATTTCCATCAAATTTATTCAAAAATACACAAAAAAGGTATTTAGAAATCCTTGCTAATACACAAACATATTCACAAAACAGACCCACACAGTATGCATGCTACATCTAGATACACTAACATGATGTGCTACAAAGAAGACAACGTGCAGGCAGATGTCTTACATCTGTATAATGATGTTATTATGTAGAGTCTTCACACTGCAGGGAAATTGCTGACACCATATCAAAGACTTAATAGCTACACAATATGAGATACACTTCAGTGAGAGGTTCTGCCTGCTGTTTGAACCATGTATTGGTTTATTTCATTGTGCTGTTTGATCATCAGCTCTGCAGTTTGAACATGAAGAGAGGTAAACTGCTTTGTTTGTGAAAAGCTTTTATTAACAAGTATAAAGGTGCAGTAAATGTCATGTTTCCATGATGAATTCCTCCCAGTAGCATAAACTCCATTAAGCATTTCCCAGAAGGTTACATTTTCGATTGATGGCGCCTGGAGTAAAAAATCAAATTCCAAGAAACTGGATCCCACAGGTCCTGTGGAAACTGCCACCTTCTGATTACTTCCTGTGTCTCCGTCCTCAGTGCCAGACAATAACTTCCCCTGCTGTGAATAATTAAGGTTTGAGGGCAATCTGCTCCTTTTCCCCTTGTGCAGGATTACTAGACGTACCTTAAGGATTGAGCCTGTCTGCGTGGTGTTGGTGGTTTTATGAGCTGATATCTGACATATTGAGTGATGCCTACAAACTAACTTTAACAGCATTCTGACTGTATGAGTGCTATTGAACTGCGCAGATAGGGCAGAGGTCTAGAGAAATAGCTACTCCTCACCTGAGCCTGACAAGAATGTCTTTTGTGCTCTTGTCAGGATGAACAGATACCACAAAGACAGGCAAACCTTTAGTGAGTACATTTCAAACATACCGTGGCCTTGATAGAAAAACAGGCCCCTACAGAAAACTTTTCAAAGAGTATGAAACCGTTTGACCTTTGGAGAGTATTCATGACCTATGAGGATTCTTAACTATGAAATACACTTTTCTATTCTGTGGTATTTGCGAAATTCTGTGGAGCTGTCTTTGTAAGTCAAATTCTATGGTACCAAAGATATCATTTGTGACATAAATAATAAAATATGTTTCCAGAAAACTGACATTTATGGAACAGTATGACCCTTTGCTTTGCCAAAGGTGTTGCATATAATCGAACGAGTAGGTTGTATAGCGAAATGGGAACATACAAATGCTCAGTCTAAACTGCAAAGGCATCCTGAACCTTTCACTTTTTTATCCTCTCGGTGCACCTTGCATTTTTTTTATTGGAGAAAAGCCCTCAGCACTGTGTTTAAAATTTTAAAAGTCAGAGCTCAGAGAAGTCTAATAGTCAATGCACCTTTCGCAGTGCTGCACAGTGAGAAAAGAAAGACAGGTTGTGAAATGTGGGGAATGCTCCGCAACAGTTTTATCACGACCAAAAGAAATAAAAAGATCGATATGCATGAATGTGACAGAGATACATGAAATGTGTTTCAGTTTTCATCTTCATAATATTAGTAGGCTCATATGCCAGCATGCATCTTTTCTTTTGCACAATGAACAGAACAACCTACAGAAAACAAACTAGTGTGAAGCACACACAGTGTTACAGACAAGAGTATAAAACAATGGTGTAAGATGAAATAGCAGGAAAGAACTAAATAGATTTGCAGGCTCACGCTGTAGTGAAAAAAAACCTGTACACTGGGATCTAATTCACAGTCACACTTCTTCTGGACTACTTGACGGGTTCAGGATCTTGCCCAAGGACACTTCAACACGGAAGGATATAGAAGCCAGGGATTAAACTACTGATCTTTTGATTAGTGGAAGATCTCTGCTACCTCCTGCACAACAGTCGTCCACTAGCACAAGCAAACGGTATTCCCAGGCGTCCTCCCCTCCAATTACTAACTAAGCCAACCCTGCTTAGCTTTCAAGATCAGACAAGATCAGGCATTTTCAGAGGGGTATGGCCTTAAGCTATGCCACCCTTAACAAGGGCACACACAACAATCCATCTATAGAATAAAACCTGTGATTTCTACTGACTTCAAAGCTGCAGCTTCAAGTCTGATACTTCTGGGTATGTAGAAGTATATTGACGGGGAGAAAGCTCTTCTTTTCTGGTGGGCCTTTATGAACACAGCCATGTCTGACCATGCCTGCACAGTGGCAGACTTGGCCCTATTCAATTCTGCTCTTGTTCTCTCAGGGGATACTATACATTGGGAAGGACAGCAGCCAGCAAAGGAAGGCTGGGTTGAAAACACAATGTTGTCTTTTTTCTAGGCCTGTCAGCGGTGGACTGGCTAAGTCAAGGTATTGACAAGTAGTCATTAAGCAGACAAAGACAGGAATTGGAAATATTGAAGATCTTAATAACACTGACAATGCAAAATAAATCATGTGAACAACAACCTCTGAAGAGTAAGCATTTCTCAAACATATGCATAGTAGTGCCTGGCATGAGATTCTGGCAATGAGTAGAGTGGTGCCTGGGTTATCAGAGTCGCACAGCTTCGTTTTTTCAATCCTCTAATGCAAATACATTTGAGCCCCTGAAGGCAAAACTTTGTTTTACTGTCTAAATCCCTCTGTACATACGCCAGTATATAAGTCAACTTGTGACATGAACTGACTGTGGGAACAGCAAGTAAATAAAACATACAGAATTTATAAATTGGTTTCCAATGATTGCATAAATCAGTGTTTTTTGAGATGATGTTTATTGCATAATTGTTACGGGCTGCTGTCTCTGCTTTTCTCTCCCCCTCCCTCTCTGTTGCAGGTGGCCTGATTGGTGAGAGAATCTCACCTGCCATTACTCAGATGGCAGGGGTATAAAGGCAGTGTGCTGGAGCTGAAGGTGGTCTCTCTTTTGCTGATCACCGATTGTAGGAGCTGAAGTGTGTGCGTGCGAAGAGCTGGAGGACTCCTTTTGTTTTTCTTCGTTCAGACGTGATCCTGTCAGAAGAAATAAATCTTATTTTTTCTTTAACTTACAAATTTAGTTTCATTTTTCTTCAACTGACCCATTTATTTAGTTTTGTTCATCCCCCTCATCTCCTAGAAGTTCGGGGAACGTAACAATAATAGACATGGGAGTTGCTGAGGCCCGGCGCACACTAAAATATTTGTAAAATCTTAAAGAATTTGGAAAATGTGGGAGACCCCACACATGACGACAAATAGGCCTAATGACAGATTAAAAGTTCAGTTCTTATAGTGTGTGGTGTGCAACGAGACGACCAACTCAGCCCACCACACACTGAGTGAGTGATTCGTTCAAAGTGCAGCGCATGGTCAAACGTGACTTAAGAGTAAAAAAAAACGTGATGGTCAAGCTTATTGTAGCCAGCTGTTAGCTTGTACATCCAAAACATGTTGGTCCAACTCCTTTTCTCGTCAGATAGTTTTACTGTCTTGTGTGGCGAGGCAGACTTATCTGAAAGTCTGAGGTACTGTGATGCCATGTAAAAATCTTTGATTTAAACAGGGATGTGCCTACGTGTTTTAACTGTCTTCATCAGGACATAAATGAGATAAAAACATAAGCTTAAATACGATCATATTTGGATCCATCCAATAGTCGAGCCTTTGCTTTTGAGGGAAGGGGGATCGGGAACCAAATGGGCCCGACTATCTTTTTATGTGTACCCCGCTTAACTTAGTGCAACCCCAGTATTTGTCTCAAATTAGCCAGTGACACTCCTAGAGTATCCTTTTCTCATGCTCACTTCCATGTCTGGACAGTGAGCTCCTGTTCTTTTCTTCGTCAGATTAAAGTTTCTGATGTTTCTCCATCGTTGTAGTTTTCCTCTTAAAGCAGAGTTTTACCTTTTTTGCCTAAAAATTAAATTAAAACGAAGCTAAATTAGATGTTTTAGGAATATATGTCATCTCAAATATGACGGCATTCAAGATTATATTAGTCCCTAAAAATGGAATTAAGAATTTAGATAAATCCAACCACTAGAACTGAGCCACATGCTGCCAGCAGATGTGGAGGGCCAAGATAACAAATGGATTTCAAAAGTTTGGAATTAAAGTTAAATTAGTATCTGGGTACAAGTGCTTGTAGTGATTGATGAATAAAAAACACTTTAAAGTCTGATCATTAATTAAGAACCAGACACAGGGGGGTAGGCATTGATGTCATATAATCAGATTGAGTTTTGTATTGTAACAAAAAAAAAAAACATCTGATTGCTCACACCAGCTAATAACTGATTTATGAGAACAAGATAAAGATTATATACTTCAGAGGAATTGACAGAGTTGTATTATATATTCCTGAGATATGGTCTTTATCATTGATTCTAATTTGGTGGGATTTTGTTTTCAGTACTGTGTGAGTGTTTCAAACATCCAATTTAAATATAGAATAAACTAATTAAGTTGGGTTTTTTATTTGTGAAATAAAGATGACAAGGGTAATCAAAAAAGTGAGATGAAGACAAACAGACTGTCATGGTTTCTTCTTTGTTTTGTCACTTCTTTTCTTATCCTAGTGTTGTTGGTTTCCCTTGAGTGTTTCCTGTTTTGATTTTGTAAAGTTTCTCTTCTAGTGTGTGTTGTTCATATTTTTTGAGTTCTCTGTGTCTTCAGTGTTTCCTTATTTCTTTTGTAGTTGTCCTCAGTGTGCCATGTGTTTTTTCCTGCCTCTGTGTGTTTCCCTCCAGGGTTGATTGCTCTCATTGTGTTCACCTGTGCTGTTAGTCTCACCTGTGTCTGATTGCACCATGTCTATTTAGTCTCTCTGTTCTTTCCCTTCTGTTTCCGATCATTGTTTTTTGTTGGTGGTAGTTGTCAGTTGACAGTGCATGTCAGTCTTTCTCGTGCCACCCAGTGTTTCTTCTTACTCTGTGTGGGTTGTTAAGTTGGACATTTTTAAAGGAAGTTTTTTGTTTGCCTTTAGGCTTTTAGTTTAAAAAAATATATACTTTCAGTTCTGCACTTTGGTCCTCCCCCTTTTTTTTCAACACAGTCCATGACAGACAATACACAGACCTAAAAACAATAATGGTTACAGTAACAGTTATGTATGGAACTTGAAGGAAAGGTCTGGGATTTAGAGATACATTATTGGTGGATGAGCAAGGTAGGGGAGAGAGGGATAATGGTACATAAACCGTAGAATAGAATGAATAAGAGAATCTGTTAAACTTTTATAATTTTTACTTTTTGAACAACCAGACATTTAAGACATCATATCTTTACATAATTTTATGCAAGTAAACTTTGACTTTGAAATGAATTTATATTCAATGAAATGTTCTTTCAAAGCTGGGACAATGAAATCATACAAGTGTATTGTTACAAAACCCTGAGAGAGAAAATGAAGCAGAGCTAAAATGACATAGTCTTTTGTGTCACTGGTCTTGTTTGAAATCAATGATCTCACCTGATATATTTTTGTCTCTTTGTTTGACCTACAAAAGCAGTCTCTTTTATTACTTAAAAAAAAAATGCCCACGTCTGCTAAACTGTTATGGCATCAGTATGACATTATTTATATGTGCACATTTACAAAACCATAAGATGTAAAATAGATAAAGGAATAACCCAGCTCAAAACACACAAATAAGAACGGTTGCATTCAAGTATTGAGTCAAGTGAATATTTAACAGTATTTTCATTTAGGGATCTTTTGGAGAAGTTCTGAGAAAGGAGAAACCGCTGCTGTGATGTAATGGCGTATAGAATGCCTTGTGTTGGTGTGATGTTTGGCCAGCTTTATAATACTGCAGTGTTAACACAAGGCGACCAAAGGCAAATTTGCTAAAATGTATCATTTTCTCATCTGAATCAGAAAACAAGCAAACGTGCCCTAGATGTGAAAACAGCCTCAAAGTATAGGACAAACCTCAAAGCCGCCAAGTTTTAAGATCCTGATTTCTGCAACTGAAAACTGGCTCATATCCAATTCTCAACTCTCCAGGTCTGGTTTCACATTAAATATAATTTTCAAGTAGGCCACTCTGTGCACTTGACTGCATTGGTGGGAAATGATGTTGCAGTTCTGCTCTGTACCCCTAAAACCAGGTCCCTTACATTGAAATACCTATATATCCGCAGGATTCTTCCGTGCACTGTTCACAGTGTCAAACAGCTATGTATATGTTCTGTTTCCCTCAGCTTACATCTGTGTTTTTAAAACTAGCGTTGTTATACACATTGAAAGGGTTGTTGTTTGTCAAATTGAGATATGACTTGAGGATTATCACAGTTTGTTGTCTGTATAAAGCTAATCCATAGTTATGACTTGTAGTCATTGTTGTGCAGAACCCAACTGCCTCTCAGACATCAGACGACTGAAAACACTAGTTTGAAACATGCTAGAAGAAGAATAGGTAGGGCTTTGTTTTTTACCCGAGACCGAGGAGAGGAGGATGGCAAAGTCACAGGAGATTTACGAGCCGGTGTTCACTGCTCTTTAAGAGGATGCATAAGGGAGTGTGCTTAATGATTTATTACCTCGTGCCACTGTGGAAATCAAAATGGATTTTAGAATCTGCTCAACTCTTAAATCTAGACCTGGAGGAATGTGATTTATGAAAATGACATCAGGAGCACTGTGTCTTCCGCTGTGTGTCTTAGCAAGCATGTGTGAAACAGCACCTTGGCCTCATTAAGCACATTCAAGTTATGTACAGTGCAGTGCATTTTTCTATTCCAAGTGTCTCATGAAATGCTGTTTTCATGACTGTTAAGTGCCTGTCTCATCAGGCTTTTTAACTAGGATGAATCACAAACGCATCTATTCATATCGTCAGTTATGCACACAAATGAAATGGCATTCCATAATAAACAAGAAGACAGTCTGTCTGAAAAGGTTGCAAGTAATGGATGGTTGCACTGATGATGAGTCTTCCTAGGGAATGTGTGACCAGTCAAAATGTAGACAATCTGTCTATTTCAAGCTAAAAAGCGTCATGGTTTGTGGTGTTTCAATGATGTAAAAATCTGTGATAAGGTTAAAAAGATCATCTATTAATGATGACTGTGTAAAGCAGTGGTGTCCAAACTTTTTTTCTTGCGGGCCAAAATTGACGCGTTAGAATCGCTCACGGGCCACAGGGTTTTTTTTTGTTTTTGTTTTTTAAATATTGGAAGGAACTTTTTGTATTTTGACCTCTTCAAAAAATAATGTAAATACACAATAATTAATTGCAGTGGGAAACTGTTGTGTTCTAATTTTTTGGAAAGAATAGTCAGGCTTTTATAGGTCTCCCTCGCTAACATGAAAAAGAACGAAATATGCCATCTGATGAAGCCTGGGGCCAAAATCTTCTGATTCTTCGATTTGAAGTCAAGGGCCACAAAAAATCCACTCAAGGGCCACAAATGGCCCCCGGGCCGCACTTTGGACACCCCTGGTGTAAAGCACACAAAGTTCAAAGGGGTCTTAATCTTAAATACTGAGGTTGATTGGAGAACTGCAGTATTTTTCATCCTCGCACTAAAGATACCTCAGAGGAAACGGCTGACATAACACGTGAGTGGTAATCTTGCCCCATTTTTCTTCCATGTAGTTGTTGATTTTTAAAAAGTATCATAACCATGCCAACATGTCACAAGTTTGTTTTGGTAACCTTTAAAATTAAAGTTACCTTTGACAGAGAGTAGTAAGGCAAGGATGTGTTAACCCCCTCCTGAGTCACAGAGAAAACTCAGAGGTGACTGAATGCATTCCCCCTTTTTTTGTTGTTGTTGTGTGCGTCTGTCTCAGGACCACTTTTCTTGAGGTCTTGGTCTCAGATTTTTCGGCCCCCCGAATATACCTAGAGAGAGGCATGTGCCGAGTTGAATAGAAAGGGATGAGGAAAGAGGTTGAATGGATGACAATGAGGGTGGGTAGAAGGAACTGAGACGAACAAGGTGTGGTTGGGTGAGGAGGCACAAAAAGGATTGTCAGGCGATTGGAGGTGTGGTTTTAGGTGTGGTCCTTCTCCCGAACCTATGTTAATTAATTTACTCCCTTTGTCGGGTTAGTGTGTGTCATGTGTAGTCTGTTGGTAGGTTGCAGTCCATAGTTTGTCTACCTCTGCTCCCTGGATTCATTTCATTTTTCTGCTGCTTTTTTTTTTTGTTGACATTTTTGGATTTATTATTTTGAGTAAGTTTGTTCTTTTGTTTAAATAAATTGTTTTGGTTATCTGCAATTGGGTCCTCGTCCCTGTTTTTCAACCCATGTCCATGACACCGGTTATGGAGGGAGCCTTACTGGGATTACAGTCCCAATGAGTGACATGCCCGCTACACACGAGATAAAGATTTGTCATTTATATTTATGGTCTTGACTCAGTCTCAATCCCCACATCTTTGTCTCAGTTAGAACGATAAGTTGACTACAACGCTACGCTGAGAGAACACTTTGCATTGGCTATAGCGCCAATGCCCAATGAATAAAACAAAACGTATTTGACTCATTGCATTTCACACACACACTTTTAACACACACTCAAATTGAACCCAATTGTTCCTATTGCTCAACCAGTAATGTCTAAATGTCACAGTTTCTTTTAACTTGTATTTAATAATAATAATAATACATTTTATTTAATGGCACCTTTCAAGCCACCCACCCGCCTTACAGAGGATAAAAGCGATACAGAAGGTTAAAACATCAAACAAACGAAAGACAGGTGTAGTGTGTGGAGACCAGTTACAGTGAGTAAGCCAGTTTAAACAGGTGGGTTTTGAGCTGAGATTTGAAGGTGGAGGTGGACTCTGACTGTCTTGTGGGTGGGGAGGGAGTTCCACCCATGGTACTCGATTGGTTTATTGTTGTGTTACTCCCATGTAAGAGACTCCCACTGTATCACAAAGGGGGATTCTGCGTACCACCAGAGGTACAATACCAAAGATTGAGAATAAATGTATTAGAGCAAAGCATGGTTGTAGGGACACGCCCAGCTCTTTCAAGGAATCACCCACCTTGAAGCTTTGTCACAAAAACAAACTACAGTATATCAGTAAAGAAAGAGTTTAATCCTGAGAACATGACAACTGAGAAGACAAATCAGCCTGTGCCAAATGTACCTCATGAAGAATTAAACAATTTTATGAACACAGTGATTCCATCTCAAAGGACCTGACTGTTGAAATGAGGAGAGCATTGTCTTTCAAGTCCCCCTCCATTTGAGGTAAACATCCTCCTGCTGCTGCTCAAGCTCCCATTACCAAAAAAACAAAACGGAAAAAAAAAACTAAATTCACGCAGGAAATTGTCTCTGAAAGCCTGAACTCACACCACAGTAGAGTGTTGTTATTATTATTGACCGCAAAAGCCTGTCGACTTCCTGCAGATTCCTCATTCCTTTTTTTTTTATTCTCAATGAAGTTGAAACTACCTTTTTAAATGCTCTACACCCCCGCAGTGTGCCTACACAGGCGCTTTCACTTATCTGCCTGATAGCAGGCTGCTTCAGGTTGCTGTGAGCATGTTCAGGCTGCGATGGCTTGACAATTCGCTCCACACTTTGTTAGATTTTTCACACCTGGCACAGCAGAGCCATATACTCTGTAAGCATGGCTTGGTTACCTCACACGTGCTTTCGCTTAGATCCGCCCACCTTCAACCTGAGTGGAGGTTTAATCGGCCAGAATAAGTGACAACGCCTGCGAGGGGAATTTAAATTAATAATGACTGAAGAACATGAAGCCCATTCCCTTAACTCCTTCCAGTTGAAAAAAACTGTGAAGGCGCATTCACACATACTCTATGTGCACCGCGGTCCGTCAGCGCTACGGTTTTGTTCCGTCGGACGGCGTGTGCCATGTACACACATCACGAGAGAACTACAAGATCACGCGGTAATAAAGAGAAAAATGTGCAGGCAACATGACTCTTTGTCTTCATGAGGAAGATATGTTGTTGGTTTGGCGTCTGATTTGACGCTGATAAAGGGAGGAAAATACGATTGAGAGTCTGTATGTTGTTTTACTTTGAAATTGATACCAGATACTCGATACGTTTCCTTGTCTGACTTCCTGTCCGTGTTGTCATATTTTTTCCAGCTTGACATGTGTCTGCAGCGTATTTGAATTGGAGCGGAGTCATTTGGCGTTTTTGGCATGCTTCAAAGATGGACCACAACACCGGCTGTGTGAACACAATGACTATGTTACCAAACGCTTTCTAAAAGAATGAAGGAAATGCATGGAGTGAGATTTCCAGGATTTCTAAAAAGGGATCCAAGCAACTTTATGACCACAATGTGCAAACTTTAAGAAATGGGATAATCAAAGTGTGTAGCTCTGCAGCTCACATAGTACCGAGTCTTGCTGTCACTGCAAGATTAGTTTTCCGTCCAAAAATCAATCCCATTTATTCAGTCTCATCAACCTCATCAAGCATGGGGGGAAAATGATGGCAGTGACCCTTGAAGGAAGTGAAGTGTCTTTTCAACTCAAGACACAATTCAATCATCACATCCATCTTACCTTCCTTCCATCTAATCCTACATGTTGTTATCCCTTGAGAATAAAATTTAAAAAAACTTCAAAAAAGGTTGTTTCCTGCATCTGGGAGGAAAATACTGCAAGTAGCAAAAATATCTGCATCATTTGTAATTACCTGCACTCTCTCCTCCAAACAAATCACACATAATGACAGCATTCCTCATGAGGGGCGTAATGAAGCTCATGAGGAAGATAAGTCACAGAGGAAACATCAGCTTTATGTGTGTGAAATATGTATTTATTTCCCCAATTATTGTTGGAAGGAGAAAGCAGCAGAGTATCTTGTGTAATTCTTACATTGCGAAGCAATTATGCCTTCTAGCTAAATTATGCAGTTTGTATTTATCTTGGAGGACATGAACATGTCTGTGTTAGGAAACACTGCAGCATGTGTTTATGCACAACTGTGAATGGACAGATGATCTTTTGAAAGTGTAGATGGTGCCATGCCAGAACAGATGACGGGGAAATTACTCAGAAGTAAGACATGTATTCAGTTGTTTAAAGTAGGACATTATGTTTCATATAAACACAACAGTCCAATTAGACTACAAGTATGTTCACATTTGTATAATGTATGTCAGTGACAAAAGGACATGCCATGCTTGACAAATTAGTATCCTACAAGTTTAACAAATCATATTAAAACGACCTGGATTTTTAATTCAGTTAAACGGTGGATCTCCACTCACACGAGTGTGAGGCAGACTGAATGTGTGAATAAAGAAATGAAGTTGTGCTTCTGGATTCCTGTAAAATAGGAGACAGAGAGAAACTCGGGCCCCCACTAGGTTAGGTTAACAGACTCCGAAAAAATAAACAGAGGCAGACTTAAGTTATCCCTCTCGGGTTTAAGTGATCTCCCACTTTTTTAATTGAAATCCGTGATTTTCCCTCATTTCAGGTTAAACATACTCTCAATTGTCACTTATCCCGCTTTCTGAAATAGGACCATGGAGCAAATGTGATGCTTTGTATAACACAAAATAAAGGATTTTAATAGTTATAAATATTTTTTTCCGTGAGAGAGAATAATCAATCAGTATCTAATTGCTGCATCATTTTAATGCAAGAGACAATGTTGTGTGACCCAACTCTTGTTTCATCAGATTAAACAAGTCAGATTATAACAGCCTTTCAAACATGTACCATGACATCAACTCAGCCCTAGACTTTAAAATGAGAGGCCCTAATATTAAGTTCATGATGCCAAATATGTAGTTATTCCCATGCAAACTAGTATTTCACATTGACATTCAACATGTAGACTTGAGCAACGTCAGCAGCACTCCACACTTAACCATTTCTGCCCATCGTTCATACTGTTCTCTGCACAATGACAATAAAGTTGAAACTAACCTTATCTACCGGTAATCTAAATACTCAAAACCAGTTACTCAGACATAACCACCAAAAGGTTCCCTCTGAGCCATCTGGTTTGTAGTGCTGTCCACGGTGCTGGTGTCACAGTGTTACAGACTTTGTCTTGCACTAACTGATAGATTTATCACACTGTTTGTTTATGTAGTGTCCTCAGTGGTCACCCCACCACTGGTGTTAATACACTGAAGGTTTATGTGTAAAACATCACACAAACTCAAACACAATGAATTAGTGGGAGGTCATCTGTAAATAACTAAACAGTAAGCAAATTGATTTTCATTGATCTTTACAAACAGAACAGTGGATTGCTCTCCCTTAAAGGCATATAGGGCCTCTCAGTAATTTGCTTTATGCCAAGTTATTGACCTTCATCATCTGAAAGGAAGAAAATGGACAAAATGGGAATGTAGCAGCTTCAAATTAACCTCGAACCCATGTCAACTACAGGTTGCATTGTAAAAATTGACAACTTGTAAAGTTTCAGCATGTCCAGTGAGCTTGTTGGGACAACAATTGTCCGACATCTGCCTTGAGACGTTGATTTCAAAGACTGACAGAAAAATAGTGAGTAAGAGAGACAGACAAATTCCTTGCCCAATTTAAGCATTACACATTTTCTTTCCTTATCATACCACTTTTACCAAGATAACTGTATTTAAATTGATATTTACTACTGACATAAGCTTAGAGTTTGCATATGCGTGTTACATATAACAATAAGTGTTACTCTTTGTTTGGTAAACCAGTTTTGAACACGCCATTTGTAGCAGAGCCTGTGGCTGGTTGAGAGTTTGGGACAGAGCTTCTGATTGGTTTTCAGTTTGTACAAATAATCAAAAAATACTGAAGATTAGATCTACCATTATGTGGATTTAGTGTACATAGTCTATATAAGACACTGCCATTTGTAAATGTATAAGAAAGCTCATGAATGACAAACTGTCACATCAGTGTTTTTTTTTTTGGGGGGGGGGGGGGGGGTTTGCTTACGCTGCAAAAAACTGAAGTCTGTAATATGCCCCAGAGGTATGAAACCATACATACCATCAAATGTTAATGCAAAATTGCAGAACTAATGGGATCCATCTTTTGAATTTCAAAGTAGTGAATATAGTGACATACATGATAATGACGATGCTCCAGGGAAAACAAAGGGAGACCAGCAAAGACTGTCAATGAATCCATCATTATAACTTCTAGAAAGGATTACATCAACCAACAGCATGTGAAGGAATGTATATTAAAAAAAAAATGCTGTGATGTATGTTTACAATATGACCTTTAGGTAAAAATACAAAAGTATATAAGTTAATGAAACACAACTTCTAGTATAGTTGTTTGAATCTCTTAAGGCACTCAAGCATTTAACATTTCCAAAAAGAAAGTGTAAGTGATTTTATAGGGTAGGCTTGTTTCTTTTTACACAAGAATGTGAGCCCTAAATAAGTAAAGAGACAATGGGTGCTTTGGATGTCGCCAGAAGTCTTCAGGACATGTCAAGTATTATATATCCACAAAGGCAAAATGAACAACTTTGTTTTAATGGACTTGTCTCTGTGTTTGTGCCTGTATTTAATAATTCCACAGGCAGAAGTTTAGCAGAGAGAGTCTGCAGGCTACATTAACTCTGGCTGCACCAAACACTCCATTTGTACCTTCTTGCATCCATAATTTACTCATTTTTCATACAGGCTGTTCCTGCGTTGCCTTGGGCACTAATATCCACTCACAGGTGTACGTCTGTGCTCAGACTCCAACAAAGCCCACACGGAAGAACATGCCCTGGCTTTAACCCTGTTTTTCAAAGTTTCTAATGTTCTTACTTTCACCATGTGGCATTTCTGCTGTATTATTTCTGCCGTAAGTGGCCACTTATCTCTACAAAGCACATTTGACAAACAGGTGGAAATGTCATGTTCCTCTACCCCCTGACATCTTTCTGAACTCTCTGAATGCTAAAACAGAGTAATAATTCCATAGGGGATCTTATGATTAACTCTGTCCCATTACAGACTCAATTGATTGAATGTAATGAGTTATTTCGAAATCTTCCAAGAGCTTCTTCCTAAAAAATGGAGATGAAGAAAAAAGAGAAGAAGATTTAACTTTTTTTGTGTGAGAATTGAAGTAGTCTTTTTACTTCTTTGAAATAAAGGTTATGTTGTACTTTAAAAAAAAAAAAAAGAGTTTATACACTTGGAGGATTGATGAGGACTCAAGATAACAATTTCTATTACTGGAAAAAAAAACATAAAATGATCCTGAATTCAGAAATGTTCTGCATAAGTTATTAAACATTATCACTAACAGTGGATTGAAGTCAACTCACTTGTGTTTGCGATATAAACAAGTTAAACAACACTTTGGCTTTTGGCAGCGACAACAAGGAACAGCAACAAACAATAGAATATGCTGCAGGGACATCATATTTAGATTTTAGTACATACAAATGCATTGCTGGACCCAAACCATAGACTGTTAATATTAATGGACAAAGCCCCCTGAAGGACATAAATGGCATAAAATCAAAACGGAGATTAAAAAAAGTTCACCCTTGTTACAGTGTGTGACCAAGATGACAATAACTAATCAGACCTATTTTGTTTTTGTCTTATGTACCACATGTTAATCTATGCTGTAAAAACACTTGAGGACAGCAATGGCCTGTTTGTAATCACTAACTAGCCAGCAATGGCTTAATGTTAGCAGCTGCTAAAAATAAATTATATCTCTGTTTTGTGACACATTACGGAATAACAGTGACTAACTTTGGGTTAATTAAAAGTTGTGAAAGTGTGACGTTAAGTGAACAACAGGTTGCATGATGTCTGGTTAGTTATTTGTGTTGCGCTCGGTGATCTTTTTTACTGTTGAATTGAGTTTGCTTTATTTCACTGCTCAGATTTCATGAATCATACTTTTTGTATTACACATGGTAGGTTATATAATAAAACTGGCTTTCTTAGACAATAGAAGTAAGGAGTGGTCATATGAGCAGTAATTTTAGTTGGTTATGACATCTGTTTAGTGAACAGATCAACATTAGTGAAAGCTAGCAATCTACTTGTCCATTACTTGCTAGCTAAAGATAAATTAGCTTATTAGCTTTTCAGTTTAAAAATATAAATACTGTATGTCATGTACCCTGTTTTTAAGTAAAGGCAATTATCGCCTCAGTTTTTTTTTTGTTGCTATCAGGAAAGCAAAATACAGACTCACTGTCAATAACTGTTTGGTAATCAAAGGATGCAGCTGCAAAAAATGGTGTTTGGTGGACAGACAACGGAGTCAGTTTAACACATTATGATTTCACTTCTATCTGTAGCTCCTGCAAAGTAAAATTAGGATGGTTGCCTAAAAGGCAAGCTACACAACTGCTATTGTTATTTTCACTATAATTTCACTTAACCTGCAAGATGAAATGCAAGATGTTCATTTAAACATTTAAAATTGTGTTTAATTCCAACCAGCATGCAATGCAATATACAGTGCTGTAAAAAATACTATATAAGAGAGAAGGTTCAAGGTTCAAGGTACTTTATTGTCAAAGTACCTTGAAGGTCAGATTCTGACATTTACAAGATTTAAAATGGGACATATTGAAAAAAGTGCACTGAAAAAAAAAAAAATATCTTTAAAGAGATTGTCGTTAAATACTTTTGTTAAATGGTGCACCAATCACTCAACACGGTTTTAAGCTTTTTTTGGAGTTTGTTTGCTTGTTTGTTTTGGAGCGCTTTAAAACGCCTGTAGTGGTGACAAATAAAGCCTGGTTTTCTCAGATTCACACTGCACAGTTCTTCTTCCCCAGGCTTTGGACACTTTCCTTAAATGTTAATGAAAGCTATAGCGTTTGTTTACATCCTCAGGGTTGAAATGGCAGGTTTCAACACGAAGGGCCTGACAGGATATTATGTCTCATGACCAAATGGAGACATGGGACATTAATCACAACACATTGCTTCACATTCACATAGAAGCAAGCTCACATGCAGATGTGAACATAACGCTGTGTATGAAATCCCTGACACCATGCATGTGTTAGCACTTTCATCCACAGAATAGAACTATTATATATTTATAATACAAAGACATAAAGCTTTAGAATATTCTGTCACACATATTTGTTGTCATTTACTGCGACTGCACCAAAATGACAAATTGCTGACGGAGGCAATTTTTTAAATCCTTCTGAACTTACTTGCAGAAGCTCTTGTATCAGTACATGTATTTCATTTAAAATGACTTATTGTATTGACCTTCGTGCCTGTGCATTGAAATGTAAGATTACCTAATAACTGCTTGTTCAATATCCCCCCTTTTTCTTTTTCTTTTGACAGGATAATAAATGAAGTAATTAAGCACAAGGTATGAGTGCAGTCATCAAAAAAAAAAAAAAATCTGGAATTTTTCATTTTATTTCTTTTAATGTCCTCCATTATTTAGTCATTTTTTTGTACATCACAATTGTTGTTTCTCTAAAGTAAGCCTTGGAGATTATTTTGAAACCTTTCAAAGCAATTCCAAATAGTGCAAGAACAATGAAAAATACATATCAAGTAGGGATTTTAATCGTTTGTACTTCTTTTTTCTTTTCTTTTTTTTTTAACAGAAAATGATCAAAGGACATGGAGGAACAAGTCCAAAAGTATCCACTGCTGCTGTACATGAAGCAGACATTTTATTGACTTTAACACACAGTACCTATCTTGGACTAAACAAAAGTAAAATGTCATGGAACTACTTTAGGCGTTCCAAAATCAGAAATTTTCTGATCCACGATACATCATTGGTGTTGTACTTTGTTTTGAAAATACGTAATACTGTCTGATAAAAACATCCATTTTTGTAAAACTGTAAATTGAAAAGATGTTAAGAACCGTCATACTGTAATGAGATATGCATGTTAGATGATGCTTCTCTGTATATTAAATAACTTAATGGGTTGTTTCACAATATAATGTGCCTTTTGATGAAGTCCTATCTGTGCAAAGCATTTTCTACAGCCACATTCACCTGTGTAATTATGAAGTAAGGACTGCTGACTTTATGCAGTGTTGTGATGAGAAATGAGCTTATGATGAAGACCTTGCCTGGAGCTCCTTTGTGGATTTATGTCCTCTCTTCTAATCGAAACACCACATGTGCATAGTGTTGGACAAGGTAAAAGAGGGGGCATTGTGAACGGAATAGAAAAACATAAAGAAAGGGAGGGAAAACACTTTCACATCAAACTTTAATGACAAATTGGCATCATAATAATTAACATATATTCCAAATAAATGGCCATGGCTTTGGTTGCTGGTTTAATCCAAAAAGTGAAATTCTTCCTGCAGTTGGGTCGGATTAGGTCGGATTAGGTCAGTTCATGTTTTCACAAAAAAATATTTTGGAGTAAGACAAAAAGAAAATGGCCAAGGCCCCCCTTTTGAACAGTTGAACAGTTGTTTGTGACAGCTGCCATAAGGCCACAAAATACATCAATATCATATCAATTTTGACACCGGAAGGGATGCAGATCTTACTTAAAGAATCCAGTAAATCCAACTAGAGTATCTCCAACTGGATTTCATGGAAGGGTCCGCCTCTGTATATTGAGTTTATCCACCTTAACAGATCTGAACAGACATAATGATTTATAGGCAAGGGTTAGCAAGACATAGCAATTAACTGTCAAGCCATGCACCAGATCTCTTCTTTTCTCTCATTCCCTACTTTTTGCAATTGTATTGCAGTCATCCCTTATTATGTGAGACCTGCCCTCATTGTGTTGGCCAAACGGTTCAAATGGCATCATACAATCTAGTGATTATGGGGTAATAACATACATGTCCTAGTTTGAATTTGGCCAAATTTCTTGGTAAATGAATGTTAGATAGAGTGAACATGTTTCAACAGCATTTCAATCACTGCATTAAAATAGAATATTTATTGTTAAGCCTATTTCAAAGGTATAAGATATATATATATATATATATATATATATATACAAGCTGGTTTTCTGGTTGATTTTTGTTTTATTTGTCTGAGCATGATCTGGTGGCTTTATCAAAGTTAGTCTAGGTAAATAATTTTGATCCGTTGGTATAACAAGATTAGCATTGTCTGATGGAGGTACAACTGAACCATTTTTTTTATAGAAAAGTAAAAGAGTTTAGGTTTGTGTTTGTGTTTCATTGTGTTTACTTTTCATCCTCAGCGAGTGCTATTACCATAAGCTCAAGTTCAAACAAAAAAGTGTACAAACTGATTTATGTTTGTTTACTCCCTGCTGCATCTTTTCTGAACACACACACACACACACACACACACACACATTGACTCCCATCCAGTCCCTGCCTGGCAGCCGTCCCCAGTTAACTGGGCCTGTAAATCATCTGCACAACATCAATGGAGAAACATTCGTCACCTCCAACGCCCGCCTGACTCAGCATCTCTTTAACTGTCCTCAAGGAATGACGACGAGGCACGGAGGATTCTGAAGGGGTCAAGGGATGAACATTTAAAGAGAATGATCAAACTACAAATTCTGCTGCTTGCCAGGAGGGATAACACATTACTACATGAAGGGGAGAGGTCTCAAATGTCAAATTAATGGATTGTGATCATGTACACACGGAGTGTGACCATGTGTGCCCATGTATTGTTTTTTGTTTTTTTTCTTTTCAACATGAAATCCTTTTTTTTAAAACACAGATTTCCTCTCAAAAGACCAAAACTAGCAAAGAATTTGTATTTACTTCTGTTAAGGGACACTGGTCAAAAAGGGGTAAGCTTGTAACGTTATGGCCTCGACCATTTTAAGGAGCTTTTTAATTTAAATCAGTGA
Organism: Symphodus melops; assembly: GCF_947650265.1. Taxonomy (NCBI): domain Eukaryota; kingdom Metazoa; phylum Chordata; class Actinopteri; order Labriformes; family Labridae; genus Symphodus; species Symphodus melops. Next base: position 17,656,728 of record NC_136706.1, read on the forward strand.
AAAAAAACATGACGTTTGGGGATAGAAACATTTAAAATGGAAATAAAAAAGTCAATACGCAAAATAATCTTTATTTTCATATAAAAATGCTTGTTTCTGTTTAGCTTTTGTCGTCGTTGCTGTACAATCAAAATACAAAATGTAAATCAGTAACTCATATTCCCAGAAAAGGATGCACTTAAGTCTTTGATCTTCTACCCAGATCAGGAAAACAGCAGAGGCTGTGGCATTCTCACATGCAGCCACTAGTGCGCCCTGCAGAGATCATTTTAATGGGTTAATGATTATTATTTTAATGCATCAAAGTCTTTGCCCTTCTGTTTAACAAAACAGCTGAATCCCATGTCAGCATTTATGGAAAACTTTTGTTTTACACTTACTCTAAACTTTGTATCTGTTCGACTTATTCCATAATGTCTTCCATAGAGGGTGGTCTAGTGTTTGACTGGCATAATTTAGAATTTTTCAAAAAAATCAAGAAGGATTCTCTTAGAAGATACTGTATACATTTTGGCCAATGACAAATACATGACAGCAGTAACCTGCATGGTTATGCCAATTCACGACTGCTGATCTACGTGCCTCTAAGGTAATGTGTTTCCCACTGACCCCACTGTCATTCCCTGTGATAAATCCATAGATTCTCTATCCCTGTGCAATTATCCTCTATCTGTTTGCCTGTAGGCGGCCTGAATGTTTAACCCACAAAAACCCAAGCTAAATTCCTCATTTAGCACATTTACCACGCGTAAATCCCACAAGGCTGATATAGACGTGCTGGCAGGGCTGCCCGGTTGTCTGCCTGTAATAAAAAATAGGCAATGAAGTGGAAAATTACCACATGTAAATAATACCCAGGCTGAGTAATGAAGCTTGATGAAAGATTAAAGATAATAAAAAGCACCACATGCAATTGTTTATAGATTCTCAGTGAAAAGTATCGCAGCTGTGCAGACATATATAAAAAATGAAACTTTATTGATCACCATATAAGCTTCTTTTTGCCTCTTAGACTGTGCAATCTTAGGAGTTATTTGATTTGTACTGATTGCACCAGTTTCTGAGTCGATATATGAAGATAATGAGCTATAATTTATTATAAAAGATTGAATGTGAAGGGGAAGGAATGAGAAGTGTGTGTGTGTGTGTGTGTGTGTGTGTGTGTTCAAGGACGATAACTTGCAAAGGTGAAATTGTATGGGGAAAAAAAGTTTGTATCCTTGCTTATGTTCCAGTGAGAAATGTTATTGCTGAAATAACTGGTGCATTTTTTTTCCCCCACAAAAGGAAACAGTTAGCGAGAGTAATTGTCATTTTCATAAAGCATTTCTTAGGTTAGGGTAGGAGGTAGCTAGAGGGTTTGTTTTTTTTGTAACAGAATCCGACTTTAAAGCAACATAATGTTGAGTTTCAGTTTGGTGCGCTGACCAAAGGCCTCTGAGTGAAATTGCTTCATGGTAAAATGCTCATCATGCTTGTAACAGTTTGGGTCAGGGAAACTTGGTAAAAGGTGTTTTGAGGAGAGTTGGAGAGAGAGCGTTAGGCAAAAGTGCACAGCCACAAGTGTGTGGGGTTTCCACAAGGCTCGTTGTTTACGACAACCTACACATCAACCTTAGAAAGTCCAGTTGTACGGCTTCTATTTTATCACATGAGCAAAACAGTGTCCACAAGAACACTGTGTCACTGTCGAGTTGAAACGCAAACAGAAATTAAGAGATTGCTTACAGGCATCTGTCCATTACAGAAGGGCCACTTGAACTAAACAATGCACTTTCTAGTGATGTTGTTACGCTGTCAACTGAGGAACACATACTGTATGTCTTAAAGGTACATTCCACAATTTCAACTGTCACGTGCTGTTAACAGCTTCCTCTCTTCGAAAATGTGCATTTGTTGCCAAGCAGAGGGCAAAGACATCTTGATAAGCCAGAGAACCATGTGGACAAAGTTCAGTTACATTCCTTGAGTTGACTCTGCTAAAGTTTATAGCCTGTTGTTAGCAAACTTTTGCCACGTAGAGTTGTCTGTGTGTAGCAAATGTCGCCAGGATGTGAAGGACTGAAATGTGAAAGGCAACAGACAGACAACTTTATCTAAACCCTGAGACATTACCTGGATTAGATTTACTTTCTGCACCCAATAAAGCAACATGAGACAACAGCATGATGTCATGACGCAATATGTTGTGAATAATGCCTGCAGGGATGTGCACTCTGATGTCAGATTGTTGCTGTGCCTTTATCTGGGAGACAGATCATAACACTGACATGCAGAGTATTTATGTAACCAGTTTGCAAACGTGCATGTGTAAGATTTTACTTCATCACATTCTGTTGATGTATTACTTACTACTTTCTTTTGAAAAGCTTTTTTAAAAAAGTCCAGCTTCTTGCTCGATCAATCTCTTCTCTTCTTCTTTTCTTAGTTTATCTGTCACTGTCCTCTTCTGCCTCGTATCCTCAGCCATTGTATCAAACAGGACCAAGATGGCTGAAGGCTGCATGCTGTAAAGCTGCTGTAAGAGGGATGTTGTGGACATGGGAAAGATACCTTCCCATGTTGAAAGTTATTTTAGATTGACATTGAAACTACTATTTCAAGCAGCGAAAGTTACACAGGGTTGCTTAAATTCTGCAGGAGACGATCAGCAAAGAGGAACAAGGTACTGCTATATTTGCAAAGGCTTCCGAAATCGAAAATAAAATTAAAGTCCTTCACTGTCGCTTTAGCAAATACTGTTTCAATGTCTCTTAGTGTACCCAGAACCTTAAGGTTGATGATTTACTAGAAAGGACATGAATCACATGCGTTCAAAACACAAGAATATATTCAAAATGTGTTTTCATGTTTTTCTCTGTGCTTTAAGGTTTCAGCGTAAACCCAGGAGGACTGTATCATCAGCCATTGTCAGCAGAGATTATTCCCGTGAGAACATCAGAAGAAGACAAATATTCAAATACCAGGAATGTAAATGTTAAAGTAATGTGACAAATAAAGAAATCCTACAATACGTATTAAAGTGCTGTGAGGTGAGATGACACTGGGGTTCAGCTCTGATGTGTAATTTTTTTCGACAAGGCTTTCTTCATCTGACAGCCTTGTCAGAATGTAGATTTCATTCTAATAAATAATGTATTTTAGCTGAAAGACTTTGCAGCTTTAGTTTTTTTATTTCCTCCTTGATCTCCCACCTTTACTGTTCAGGTGTGCATATTTTAACCTCTCTTTCTTTTTTATCCGGCACTGGTTCACTGCCATCATGTGGTGTTTTGGATCATCTGCTCAGAGAGGTCAAGTTGTTTTCCTTCCCCTCATGTTGCTTCTCTTTGCTGTCAGCTTTTCCTGTGTGTCAGAGCCTCCCACTATATCTACCTGACCGTCCACAGTTTCAGTGACAAGCAGGGTGGGATGTCGCTAATTAAACACGGGTAATGATGAGAGTGTGTAAGAGGAGGGAGGATGCACCACACTGATTACACTGAGAACAGATGCTCTAAGCAACCCCCGCCAGCCTGCCTTGATACCCACAGTATGAATACATACATATAGAACTCTTTTTTTTTTAAATCTCTCTTTCAGGCCCAGGACTCAATGCCAAAGCATCCCACACATCTTTTTCTCTTCTCACACTCTAATTAAAATTTCTAGCTTTTATATCACAAACAATACACATTTCTCTCGTTTTCTAATTTCTGAATCTCAAACTAATTATTATTCTAAACAGTACTAGAAGCCAGCCCACACTTGGTCGGGGTGCCCTTTTTTTATGTTCTAGAGTCAAACCCACATTGTGTTCTGCTCATGCATTCAAGTATGAGAGCTGCTGAGGTTGTAAAGGAACTCGCACGATGAGTCAATATTGCAAAATAATTTCAGGCTAAGTATGCTAATGAACGGAGCCTCGGAAGAAGTGTTGCAGAGCTTAGAGCGGCGTGTTGTTGTCGTGGTGGGGGGTAGCAGAATGACTCAGTCGGACTGAATCTAAAGAAGTGGAACAAAAACATCCGTAAATCCTCGGTGTAATAGTCTATGCATCAGTTATCACATGCATATAAACTGAGCCTGTGGCCTTCGTTTTGCAATGACTTATAAATCATCCTTTTTTATTAGAGCTTCATTCAATCTATCGTTTATATCAGTTATGACTGGCTTACCCTCACACATGTAAGTACTTATCACTCCTTTTCCAGCCAGGCCACTGTATCTCGAACCATCAACTGTCCTCCGTTCTCTCTTTTTCTTTCCTTTGGAGTATCAAGCAAGATGTTTGAAACTGCTTCCCTTGAAGTAATGCCTTGCGCTTTGTTTTATTACCTGAATGAATTTGCTGAATGACTGTTTACAATGGAGAATAATTAATCACATACAGTAGTGTCATGATTTGGTCTTGTTTAGTTTTGTGTTTGCAGAGATGTTCTTGTTTAGTTGACCTCATTATTCACTGGTTTTGCTGGTTTCTCTTAAGTGTTTTCTAGTTTAGTCTTTAGTGTCTAGTGTTAGTGTTACAATGTGTACTGTTACATTTTTGAGTTCTTTGTGTATCTTCAGTGTTTCCTAATTTAGGAAAAAAACACTTCTTGTCTTCAGTGTGTCTTGTCTTTCTTCCTGCCTGTGTTTTCCTACAGTTGTGATTTTCCTCATTGTCTTCACCTGTGTCGTTTGTGTTTGATTGCCCATTTTGTTGTGCTTGCTGTATTTACATTCTGTGTCAGTTGTCAGACATTTACCCACCCGTGTCTGTGCTTCTTGTAACCTGCCTTCTTCTGTCTTTCTACGTGTGACTTGTTTAACCTTTTGTGGATTTTCTTTTAACATTGCATTAAGAAAGTTTTTGTTTGCCTTCTGCCCTTTTTGTTTAATTTCATATTTTGTTAAACAGCAATTCGGTCCTTGGCCTTCTTTTTTTAATTCAATACCTTGACACATGGTGTGCATATCACATGCATGTTCTGTGCTGCCAATTTCCAGGTTAAGACCATGGATTAAGTTGTTGATACTTCACTTGTAAATTTAACATACTGAGTCTCAGAGTGACCACAACAACTTAACTCAAGAGAAGAACACAGAGAAAGATAATGGGGACAGATGTCAGCTTGATGTTTCACTGTGTGAAAGGCTGTTTCTTTGTTATGCATGTCAGACCCTGTGGAAATCTGATGTTTTCACATCATCATTGGCAAAAAGTCAAAAAAATAATAATAATAAAGAGAAAAAAAAAGTGGACTCTGAACTTGAACCCATCATGATGGACAGCTAGAGCAATCTAGTTCTGTTAAGGATGGATTTACATTGATGTTTGCAGAAAGCTCTGTGCATCATGCAACCTCATACTGACAACAATCATGTGCTAGTAAAGAGTTGCCAAGGGGCATGAAAAGCATCAGTGACATCAGAATGGGAATGATGTGACACTTCTCAACAGGAACAAAAAGCACAAAGAAATTGAATAATCCACCAACAGCTGAAAACAAGAAACAATTGTTGATGAGTGGTGAAAAAGCTCCAGAAAAACAACAAAGAAAAACATCTTGCTTTTGTTTATAAAACTTAGTTTACATTCAGTGAGGCCATTTTGACATCCATTAAATACATTAATATATAATTTAATAATTTTTAAAAAGCCCATATACAATGGGGTGATTATTTATGATACCAACTGCTTAAAGGTTCTCTTGTGTACACTTCTTTCTGTTTTTTTTAAAAGGACATTTCATTGCAACAAGAAGGTGTCTGGCTGGGTCAACAGTTAGATACGTAGCTACTTCTTAGCCTGGTAGTTGTTCAAGCCAAATCGTATCTATTATCCATTTTCACAGTTTGCATCTAGCTTTAATTTATGGCTTAATGTTGTCATCAGGAGGCCAAGGTCTGCGCTGGCCCCTGCCATCAATCTGATAGCCTGCAGGTAATGGGCCCAGTTGCATATTGTCACAATTCCAATACATTATTTACTGTGAGACATTATAGAGTAATGCATATTGCTAAACAGGGCCCAAGGCCAGAGGGCATGACCACGTTCAATTCAGTCGTATTTCTTCCTGCTTTCATCGAGGAGACATTGTAATAAATAGAGGGCCAAACCAACACTCAAAAACACCATTTCTCTCATGCCAGCATATCTTTTATAAATCACAATAGTTGCCCCTTTGATAGATTTCTTACTAAGTTACTATTTCATTGCTCCTTTAACTTATGTTGTGGTTTTAAAATTTCAAGTATTAATTTATTATTCTCCTTTTTTTTTTTTTACACATCCATACCTCTTAAACAACTTTCATTACATGTTCCTATAACTATCTTCACAAGGTGGCTTATCTTCACAAACTTCACAATCTTCAAAGGCTCCCCTGTCCATTTTAAACAGAGGAGATACAGTGGTTGGATTGTTTCAAATTAAACTGTAGAAAATCAATACGTTTTTTTTTTCATTTTATTTTTTTTTGCCATGAAATAAACAGTGAAGAAAAACATGTGAAACACACAAAACTGACTAGGCCCGATCACTAAACGAAGGGAAATGTGGCGTGCCTGTTTAGAGATGCAGTTCCCCCTATTAAAGCATGAAGGTGATGTCACTGCAGTGCCGGGAGGAAGACCTCTTCGCAGCCTTTCATCTTTAGGAGTGAAAAATTAATAAGCCAATCAGCTCCTGTGGTGGCCACACCTATTTACGCTGACACAGACACAAAGCTGACAACAACAAAACAAACTTAGAAAAAAAGTAAACCAGAAACAAAACAAAACACAAGACAACCTTAGTCGTTACAGCGATAAATCTAAAAATGTAAATCTGATCATGACATCAAGTGTTGTGAATTTATATTGCAAACACTTAAAGTTAAATAATACCTAAACTGTGTTAAGTGTATTCAGTAAGTGTTTGAAATTCTAATATCTATACCTGCTTTCTGTGAATCTATTTAAGCTGATGGGTGAAAACCGAAAAACCGAAAAACAGAAGGGAACGTAGAGCATTTTAAGTCAATGTTATACTTTATGTGCAGTGATTGGTCTACAGGTTATATCTCTAAAATCCAAAATGTAATGACCTCCAAGGCTTCCAGTATTCTCGTTTGTTGTATTAGCCAACCTTTAAACCACTGGCCTCTGGCAAGTAACTATTTTCAAACTCCCCGGTGTCTCCTGGATCAATATGAGAATAATGAAACAGACCAAAGTTCACCAGGTTTCGGTATCCTTTTCATATTTGATTTTTCCGCAGAGATACATTTGATTAATGCATTAGCTTCCAGCTCATTAAGAAGCCTGAGAGAAGATAAGGAACAAAATCATGTTTTAAATTGCTATTGACGATTTGAAGTGTCAAATCAGAAAAAACTAGTGGTGTCTAAACTAAGCACAATAACGCATTCTGTAAGGAACAATACTAAATCCCCAATATGCAGACAGTGATGTGAAATCAATTGAACATATAGCTATCAGCTCCTAATGTTTAGTTTAACTGCAATATTGAAAACTTTGTCATTAACAGTACATGGCAGATGAAGTGAAGCACACCAGTAAACAGCTGCTTTCTTCCCCAGAAAAAAAGAAACATCTGTGACCTCGTTACCCTCTCCTATATGTCATCTTTATGCCGGTCAGGTGCTGTAAGTGCTCTCCCATCTGCTACAGTTTATACAGTATAAGATGCAGATGCATCATCTGCTAGGGGGAGAGCCTCCCATGGCTGAGTCAAGTCCTCTCATCATTGATTCACACTCTTGAGGAAAACTGACAAATTGGAACCCTTGTGTCTGTAAGAGGACCTGATGGATCTGTCCATGTGGGGAGGAGAGACAGTCTGAGCTCACAGTGAAGTGTATGGATGGATGAATCCACTGGATGCATGTGTTAGTACTTGGAGAGTGGGATATATTGTGGCATGGTCTTTGTTGGTCATTCATCCAAATAAAAATGACAAAACACATGCTCAATTAAATGGACAGACAAAACCCGTGAACAAACATGTTAGCAAATTGGTGAGGATTATAAACAAAATGTGTATACCTTTTATTAATGTTAAATAGCCTACAACCTTTACTCTTTAAACATACCCCTCATTTAGCATCATTTACCTCTGGGCTTTTCTGCCATGTATTACAGGAGGTGAAAGATTGTTTTCTGCAATCTGAAGGGAATCATCATGTTTTATTACCTATTACCCGTGATACAATTTGGTCTAAAAAGTGTCAACCCACTCACCTACTGCCCTGAGATTCCGGCAGCAATAATAATAAGCATGATGCTACATTATCACATGGAGGAACTAACATTTGCTCATTAGCCATAGCGCTAAACCACATGATTTAAGAAAAGGCTATTATCTTTGGCTGGTGCAGAAGGGGAAATAAGTGTTTATCTGGTAGACAAAAGGTTGCATGAGGTCTTTTCACATTTACATCAATGAAATCTGAACTGCCCCCTGCTGGTCATCAGTAAAGAATGCAGGTATTAGGCACTTTGTCATCTGTTTCTTTTGTCTAAAGCATGGTTTAAACCACTGTGTTGAGTCTAGGGCATTGTGGCGAGCACTGTTGTGAAGACTACATGCTCGTGTGTTTGTGTGTCTGCGTCTCTGCTATTCTCTCACCCTTACAAATGTACTAACACTAATTACTTGTGCAATTTTTTATGCTAACTTATATCATCTGTTTCAAGTTTTCAAAAATTCTGAGTTATTGATGAAACCATGGTCACTGAAATTATATTGTGTATTATGTTGTGCCTGGAGCTGATGCATTGAACAATTATTATTGCAATTATTGCAAAGGAGAAAAAGAAAGGAGGAGTCGGAGGAGATTGAATGTGCGGATGCTGAATAAGTGATAGAAGGCACGAGAATCATTGCTCAGCAGACCAATCAAATGGCTTCAAGTCAGTGCTGTTTTTGACTTATAGTTACAACTTCAATGAGCTAAAGGTCAAGCAACAAACATAGGACTCTGTTTAGGCACAGGGCTATTTTCAACACAGACATATAAATCACACTGCAACAAACACAAACCAAACTTTTTTCCCCAACTAATATAATATAATTCATAGAATTCATATAGCATTCATGTACACACAAATGGAATTCTTGCGTGAGCCTCCCTTATGGAGAATCAGAAAAAAGAAGGAGCTAGTACTGTATGCATCGCAAACAGGTGTATCAGAGCATATGCAGCATGACTGACAACACAGTAACAGGTCAAAAGATGTAAAAATAGCTTCTAGAATTATCAAATTAAACTTTGCTGGACAAAAATACATTTACCTTCAGGTCAGAAGAAGAACATATGCATTCTGAATGTGTGAATCTGTTTTAGCACCATAAAAATGCTAAATAAACATTTCTTCACAAACTCAGCTCTGAAAAGTGCAGAAATCAGTATTAAACTCTCTTTAATAAGTTCTCCCTCGTATCTTTAGTCTCTATTTCACGCTATTCATCAAGGTCCTCAAGGTACAAAGCCCTGTGCTTATACTCCACAACCATATGAGTGAAATATGTCAAAATCTGACTTTCACTTGCTGTTGAAATCAGACTGACAGCGATGGAACCACAGCTGAGGTTTCAGAGGTTATCCCCAGGGCTGAGTTCCTGTGGAGATGCTGGCTGGTGATGCGTAGCTGCAGTGGCAGCGCAGGTGAGTGCGTCATGGGTGCTCTGTGAAGTGTGACACACCTTTCTCCTGAGGCGATTCAGAAAAGATAGGAGAGATGGAGGGGTGGTGAGGATGGAGTAGCGTCGCCTTCTGGTTTGTCACACACTGATGCACTGCTGCGCACAGTCAGCACGAGGGTCTCTTCATGTATGCTGGTTCATTTATGGGTTAAAGTGTTTCTGCTGCATGAATTATTCATTATTTGCACTTGTCATATAGACGTGTTGCAAACAAACACTTAAAAAAAAACAGAAAAAGAATATGTGCTTGCATCTAAGACAGAAACGTTTAATCATAGAGAATAAGTGGTGACTTCTGCATTCATCTGTGTTGAACTGAATTTCGTCATTTTGTGCAATGTCCCTCTTGTGGTTGCCAGTTAGCGAAATAGAAGCTCCTCCTGCTACAGTCCTCTGGATGAGACTTCACAGTGACAGTGAGTGGAGGTCCCTGGTGACTTCCTGCCCACTGATGTGTTTTGCTGCGAGTATCATGAGTAACGGCGCTCAATTTCCATGTTTTGACATAAGAGGGGACATTTGATAAATAGTTGGAGGACCTGAGCACATAAATGAGGCATAAATAATGCATAAATTAAGTGCCATTTTATGGAGAGATGTCAGTGTGTTTCTCCAATAACAGAAAAGATTAATGATCTGACTATGCAGGGGGAAATACTGCATAGGAGAGCAGCGGAAAGATCAAAGGGATGACTCCCCACTCTGACTGTTTTCAATCAATTTACCAGTGTATTTACAGAGACTGGATGTGTGATGCAAGCAGATCAAACCTGAGCTGATGTCAGTTACTGAGGAGGAAAAAAAAGCTCCCTTCCTCTCCAGCAACACTTGACATGTTCTTGGCAGTTTTAGGCCCTGACAACCCAAGTCCACTTGTTTGCTCAAAGAGCCTCATGTTTTCTGCTCAGAGTTGCACTTTAACTTAAAGCAGTGGCAATTGGAAAAGTGCATCAACATCCAGCTACATTCAACATTAGCATGAGAGGAAATATACGAGTGTAGCCTATACTTAAGAGGCTTAAGTCGCTTTCAAAACATTAAATAGATTTATCAGTTTATGTACGTCATCATCTTTCTTGAGAAACAGATTGAGAAACATTGGATCAGAACGTGCAGAGTTTTACTTTGCTTTGCACTTTAAAGCAAAAAAAATAAAATTAAATAGATTGCCAGGATTTTATGAAAATGTACAAAATACTCATGTAGAGCCTAGTTGGTACTGTTACGAGAATGAATGGTGTCTAGGGGATAATCATTCTTTACCACAAGGATACAGGCTACACCAACAAAGACTGGCTGCCGTAGTAGTAATAGTAGAGTGTGAACTTAAATCCGGTTAGCAGTCAGCGGCACACAGTCTCGTTCTTAAGTTTTGTTGTTTGTTTACAAGTTGGTCAAATTAAAATGCTAATTTTTAGTTTTCCAGTCTACAATGTAGTCTCAGACACACAATAGCCCTTAAGCTGGCGTACGAAAAAATGTAAAGACAACCTAAAGTTGATAACTTACTAATTAGAAATGTCTTGGCGGAAGCCATGTTTTTCTTAGGGAGCCACGCCTTCCAGTTTGCATGGAAGCTGATCTTACTTCAACTCGTTTCGGTGGAAGAAAGGGCCATGGAAGGTCTTTGCAACTCGAGGGACCCCCCAACCGCAAAACGGATTTCTACAGGATCACGAACCTCCTTTGGGGCTTCATTCATGATATAGTTTGACAAAAAGCACAGATATATAATTTAGACTACAGAGGGCTGTTTGAAAAGGTGAAAATGAGATCTATGTCCCCTTTAATGATGCTAGTTGAAACCAACTGGACAAACCGCGACTGGAAATGCAGGTCTGATAGTTTAATTTGACAACAGGATTCTTTAATCATTTAACTGAATCATTTCATAATATTCAATTCATTAAAATTCATCAAGTTTTTCAATTATTGAATTTGTGGGACAAACCGAAGCAACTCGGGGGAAAAACCCACAAGGATGGGAGTGCGTGATGGGGGAGAGGGGTGGGAGAGGAGAGGAGAAGTTATTTGCGAGATAGGGAAGAGTCAGAAGGATGAGGCAGAACCTTCTCCAGAGCGATGGCTTCTTTGAGTTTCCTGGGACCTTTTGCCTTTTCCCGGAGTTCCTGGGTTATCACATCAGAGAGTGGAGTCTTATCATTGCTGGTCTGCTCTGAGCATCTGGATTGGGCAGCTCCTGCTCGCCTCGCTCAGTCTCATGCTCCTCCATGTGTTTCTCTCTCTCAGCCTTGAGCTCATTAGAAAGCTTTAAGCTTCTCAAGAACTACCATATATAATGCCTCCTCTTCTTCTTCATGATGTAGTTATCCTCTGCCACCTTTGTACAGAGGGCTTCATGTTCAGCTGTCTAATTCACAATAACACGCTGGTCCTCCATCACCCTGTCTGCATTATGACCTCCTTCACAAGGTCACTTTGCGGGATGTCAGCCTCGAGTCATAACAGTCACCACTTCTTCCGTCGAGCTTTAGCTTAGCTCATTACAATAACTTTGAAAGTTCTCCATTTCTTCTTCAAGACACTTGTTCTCTTTTTCCAGCAGTACCTCAATGGGAAAAATTCTCACAGCTGACTTTTTGTTCCGCTTTGAGCTCCATGTTCTCTTTATGAATCAGTGTCATGAACCTGAGCTCAGTCTCCTGCTCTTCCAAGAAATCCCTATCCCTTTGACGCAGGACGTCATCTTCAGCCCTCAGGTTGGAGATGACTTCTTGGTCCTCGAACACCCTGTCTTCCAGACACTGTATAATCTCCATAAGGTCAGGGTTAAGGATGTCAGGCCTGCTGTCTCTCTATGGGAACCTCCATTTCACACTCTTTGACCCCCTGCTGTTCTTGGAGTACAATGTGTCCTCATCTCTTCTTTAACTCTCCCTGGCTTCTGAAATAATCCTCCTTAAGCCGCACATATTTTTCTTAAAGAAGTGTCTTTAGCATATTCTTCACAGCTTCCATCTCCTCAGCTTTTTTATTTCAGGAAGTTATTCAAGAGTAAAAACATTGGTCGATGAACTCCCATTGGTCTGATAAACAGTTCTAGTCTGTGTCAGTGGTCTACATTTGCTTTGAGTTTAAGATCTCTTTGTCTCAGTAGTGGTAAACAGCTAATTACCAAATAGCACAGCATATACTGGAGTCATTGCTTTGATGATGCGTTTCACTGACAGCAATGACCCCCTTAACACATATTACTTATTAATTGGATGCTGCATCATCATTAGCGGAGTTTAATAACAGAGAAAAGACAGACATTGAAACAGTCTGTAAACATAGGTCATAGTCGGTCTGTGATGAGCTGGGATTAAAAGTGTTTCACATGAAGTATTAAGTAGCCTGTAAATTCCAAAAATTCATTTAAAACAGTGTAATGTCAATACCGACTTCTTTATATCATTTGATTTTTGATTCACTACTAGACAAAAAGTGTGTTCATTCACTTCTGCATGATAAAACAGTGAAGATTTATTTCATGATCTGTCACACTGTTTTTTCCTTTGACAGACCGAGTACAGTACAGTACCCCATTTACATTCATCATCATCATGAATGATCGTAATGGGTTTGAACATGTTATACCTCCTGTAATCAACATCCTTAGTGTTTATACAATACAGAGTTCCCTATCAGATGATGAGTAAAAACAAACATTTAATAAATCATGTCAATTGAACCCTTTACAGGGCACTCATTGAAATACTTTGAAATTCAAACCTCATAGTGTTATTCAGGGACATAACAGAACTTTATTTCTGTGATAAGATTTTTCAAAAATTGTAAGTGTAATAAATATTAAGTTACCATATTTGGTTCAAATGCCACAATAGCAGGATCAGTGATTTATGGCGATCTCTTCTGATTGGCTGAGTGAGGATCAAATGCTTCTCCACCTTACAGAGGTGCAGAAGGCTGGCCATATGTAATGTTTGTGGAAATTACCAAAAATAGTCAATTGCCCTATAAAGGGTTAAAGCAGTAGAAATTGTAAGGTAAAGTACAGACCAGACTGTTACTGTGTGTATTTTCTTAGAAAGGACACGATGCAAGTCGACTGACAGCTGAGCGATGATCACAAACGGATGTCGCTTCACGAGACGAAGGAAGGAAAAGACGTCTCATGTCTCTTAAAACATGTTTCCTTGTTCCTCTTTCCTCTGCTTCGCTTCCTTGTGTCTCTCCAGGCATCTCTGGTGGGAGGGACTGAGACGCAAGAGAGGGAAGCAAGTGGAAGAAAAACGGATGCAATTTAAGAGACATGAGAAGTAGCCATCGTCAGTGTGTCTGTCAATCAGGTGCTAATGCAGCGGCCGTGTCTCATTTGATCAGTGCGACTGGAATTCCTGCTTCCTGATTGGATCAAGCCTTGCCATCACAGCAATCTCATCTACTGCTGTCTGCCTTGCCCTTCACCAGCCACTTCAAACACAACTAGCTAATATTTAAGGTCTTCATTTCCCTGAAACAAACAAAACTGGTAGAAACGAGCGGCGGCGATTGAATGGTGTTCAGATTGATTTGCTCACTAACTGATTACATGAAGGAGCTGTGATGTGGTCTATACACAGACCAGACTGTTTACAATTTAAACTTCTGTTGCTGCACCACTTGGTCCTGTGACTTTATTAACGTTATCTTCTGAATCCAAAAGTTCCTATGAAAATCAGCTGAGGATTTATTTTGCTGACAGAGAACATATGAAGACTATTTACAGAAAAGACAATTCAAAAGACCATTTAGAGCTGATTTAAAGAAATTTACTGCTCACTTGTTTTTTTTTCCTTACATGAGAAGAGTAGGCTAGAAGCTAGTGACTCGTTGGCTCCAAGTGTGGTGACGCCACCCACCATGACATCATTTGCATAACCTCTATACATCAAAACAAATTTGGATGTTAAAGAGTTGGATGTAAAAATTGGGTGAAAGGAGGATTTTTCTACCAAGTACAAATACTTCAATTTGAATTTGAAAAAAAGTCCAATCAATTTTAATTAGACATCCTGCAGGACTTCTACTTTTCTGGCCTTCATCATGACTACACAGACATTTCTACTCTTATCAGCCCTGCAGGTGCAACTGTTGAAAGTTTTTTTTAATAAAAGTGTCCTTTTGGAAGTTATATAGACTTTCTGTAATGTGTTTCACTCTTTCATGAGGTAACTCTCCAAATTAATCAGAGATTAATTTTTGCTTTTTCTCTTCAGGCCCTCAACATCAATGGTTCCATCTTTTGCTGCAGATTCCTCACCTTCCTAACGCCACAGATGTCTTACATGTCTCTATCACCTACCTGTTGTTCAGTATCATTTCCTCTTTGACACAGAGATGCATGTCCGTGCAAGTCTGAAGGTGGAAAGACTGTCACTCATACTAATGTCAGCCGACAGCTATGTGTGTGTCTCTTAGCCATTTCCTGTGTGCTGGGGCATTCAGACATCGGCAGCTGTCCGCTCTGGTTTCTGTCCCCAAAGCTTGGAGAGGACCTGACACTGCACCTCCCTGACACAGAAACCTCCTGCACCCTAAGAACCTCAAAAAGAAGAGAGATATCTCCAGCAGAAGGTCATAAAGAATACCACCACCATCACTCAGAGCTGATCTAATGTTCATTGTGGCATAACTGATGACTGATGTAATTGACATTGCATAACTAATCTTACACATTCCACAGAGGTTGATGATAGTTTCCCAGCAGAGCAGCTAAAGACTTTAGAAAGTCTGAACATCAGAAAAGGTGACCCACGGCTCATCTAATCTAAATAGGGGGAATGACACTTAAAATTCATGGGGACATTCTTCGCAGCCTTGTTCAGTTGAACTTCTCCCTAATTCACCAAGGAGAAAGAGAGGATGAAGGCAAATTGAAAGTGATTGTGGTGATTATGGCAACATCTGTAATGTTCAATAAATGTAGGTCAAGGGCAAATATCTTCTTTCGAGAAGAACAGCCATTTGTTCGCGTTAAAGGAGAAATATGTAACTCTCTTTCATCGTGTTTCAAATTCTGCAGTCCAAATTCAAAACACTGGAGAGAGCTGTCTCCCCTCACCCTGTTTCTTCCTGGAGTCAATGCATACAGGGCTTGCCACATAGCACACAAGGAGGTTTTTTTTTTCACCTACTTTTTTTTGGGGTTGGGTTTGAGAGTTGGGTTTTCCGTTTTTTATTTAAAGATGTGCTTCTCAAATGTAAAATTACACATTACCAGGGGGGAAAGTAAAAGATTTGGTGGCAGGACGCGAGACTGGAAAGAGTAGAGAGCACCTGCCAGCCAAAACTGCTAACATTGTGTCATTTCTTAAACAACACTTTGTTTCCTTTATGAGGTGTTCTCAGTGTGAAAGTGTTTTTATATCTTCATGAGTGTAGATATTCAAGGAGAGGGTGCGTTTGTTTTATTGTTCAGGTGTTCATTTTAAAGACGATTTATTCAAGAGATTGTGCTCAAAAAGAAGAACAAAAATATTCAGATGTCAACTGAAGCTGTGTTAAAAGGAAAGAAAAAAACAAGTTAAAAATGTTCCTTCTCCTCCAACTTAAATATTGAAACATTTTTTTTTAAAGAGGCCTGAAGCCAAGCAGAGTTTACCAATGTGAGGCAATAAAGGTTGTAACCCTGCACAATTCACACATGCACACACAGGACCTGTGGACATGCATTAGTGGAGAGAAGTCAGAGTGGAGCTGCTGACACAGGGGGCACGCCAGAGCTGTAGAGGTTTATTGCATTGCTCGAGGGTACCTTGACAGTCATCGGGAGGTGACCTGGCACCTCTCCAGCTTCCACACTAACTTCCATTCTTTGGTCCACATCAGAATTTGAATAGGTGGCCTAACCTTACCCAGGTCCCTACAAACTGAACTACTTCCAGTTATAATCAGTTACTGTAAATCTCAACCTGTTCGCTTGCCCGCTCCCACCACTGCAATGCCTCTTGGTTGCCGTGGTGACTGGTGGCACATCTGACAAACATTTGGATGTAAAAAAAACTGGTGTGAGGGGCTGAAATAAAAACTGAATTTTCTGGTTAAAACAATTACAGACTCTGGACTAGACTAGAAACTAGGAAGGCAGACATACTGGCTGTTGCATTGTTGTCAGAGAGGCGGGTACTTTAGCACAACAGGATGATACAGCAAGAGGTCATTAAGCTCAGCAACGGTTAACTTGACCAGCACGTTTCCGCTTGAGCTTTTATCAGGGTCATGAAAGGCTACAAGCCGAAATGCGTCGTTCTACTCAAATTAATAAAGTTGAGCATTTCACTTTCCATGCTCATTGGCAGCATATCCTGATGATATAGTGAG
The DNA here is from genome assembly GCF_947650265.1 of Symphodus melops. NCBI lineage: Eukaryota > Metazoa > Chordata > Actinopteri > Labriformes > Labridae > Symphodus > Symphodus melops. The sequence goes on from NC_136706.1 coordinate 17,673,727, forward strand.
GTCATTTGTGTCATTTAATTGACTTGGTGTCTTACATATTGCTCCCTTAACTTTAGGGTGTTTGAGCATGTCATACTGATATACCAGTCTAACCTATACCAGGTTTCATCATTCATGAAAAAAAAACAAAAAAAAACAGTGAGACACATCCTCATGTCTTTGAAAAATCTGTGTGAGGCTTCCTAATTCAAGAACCAAATTTCTTTTTGATCAACCATAAAATATGAGAAAATTAAGGATCTTCTCAGCAAATGGTTTGTTTAAATATTGATTTCTTCCTTCTATTGGCTGTAAATGTTACCTTTTTGCCTCTTTATACCAATCAATATTCAGCTTACCAGGTGACCTGCCTGTAACTAGGTCACTCCTTGGATGTTGTTTTCCCCTTCACAAAAGTTACTTCAAGTCTAACAGCCAGAAAATACTTAAATAAATAAATAAAACAACTCAAGCTATAGCAGTAACACTTTGTGATATGGTTCTTTTTGTGCAGGCTTCTCAGACATGTACGTGTGCCAAAAACACATGAGAAATGAAGGGCATGAGAAAGTGAAGACACAGCCCCACTCAGTTATTTGAGACAAGGTCAACCTCAAACAAATAGATCAACTTCAGAAAGAGATTCCATCTTGTGCAGCGATAGAGAATGGATTAAGTCACCTTGTCTTTTCCATTATTCACAATTGATTTCAGCCATTTTTCTCATCACATCTCTTTATTTTACTGATTGATGTGTTGTTAATCTTTCCCACTGTGTCTGGTGTTCTCATGCCCTTAAGAGTTCCTCAGTGTACCCATCTGCACTGCAGATGTCATTTATTTCAAAAAGGAAGTCTGTCACACAGAATGTGTGTGTTTTTTTTTTTTTGTTATTTAACAAACAAGAACAAGACAAACCCGTGCTCCTCCCCTGGCACATATCCTCCGGAAGAAATAAAAAGAAACACAGTTGACAATAATAAAAAATAAATTAAACACAGGATTTTTCAGGCTCGGTTCAAGTTCAAGAGATCAAGAGGACATTCTGTGCTTTTCACATACGACAAAAAGGGGTTCCCAGTCTTTGCAAAGGACCTCTCAGATCCAGTTTAAGGAAATAAAGCACATCTTTAATCCTCATGTGTAGGTGGGGCTGAAAACTTTCATCTCAGCAGAATCAGCCTCCTGGCCTGCAGGGATGAGAACGCTAACGCTTTTAAGTGCAGGTGGCAACACACCAAAAAAGAGCAGTTAAAACATTTGGAACTATAGTTTTTCCTGTGACCTTGGATAACACAACACAAAATGTAGACATCTCCTCCTCTGGTGCTCGGTTCATGTTATATTTGGACCAAAGCACAGCACAGATGTTTCATGTAGACCACAGGGGACTTTTTGGAAAGGTGGAAAGGGGGGATAATATGTCCTCTTTAATCTCAGTATGTTTCTTTTTTAGTTAAAAACTCCTCACAGTAACTGTAAAAGAACCTTTCTCCACATGATGAAAAAGGAAGCTGTTCAGCTGCTCTACTTAATGACCTTCCTGCCTGAAAAAATATAAATGATTTTTTACAACTCACAAAGTTTTAAATACTACTCTGGGCTCACTGATGAGACACAGGAGGGAAAAAAGAAGGACCACTTAAGAATCAGACAAGAAGGCCAGTTCATTCCATGGAGCAGACGGACAGCTGCTTGGTACACAACCCTGTCAGGTTTTTGACAGGGAAAAAAAAAAAAAGGCACATTGATTTGTGATGTCAGTCTGTGGCATAAAAGGCTTTGGCGGCTTTAACGTGTGCGGCTCACAGGCTTTTAGAATTGCAGTTGTCACATATGTCGGCTATTTCCTTCGTCTGAACTGAAACAGAACATTTCTGAACACATCCTGAGGTCTGTGTGTGTCCATGTAAGAAGGAAAACTGCACAGGCATGCACCAATGTTTTTTTGTTTTTTTAAAGATTTACTTACTTTACTTTGGTTTTTTTGACTTTATTGGAGAAACAGGAAAGTCTGAAATTAGGGAGTGTCATGTGGGAAATGAGGCACAGGCCCAACAAAGAGGACCCGCCCCACAGACAACTTTTTGAGGAAGTACTCTGATTATTGAACACACAGCATGAAAATAGCTTGGAGGTTGTTTTTTTCCCCTTTCCACTGAATCTGAGATATCACAACACCAAGACCCACTGAAACCCTCTGAGAGATCTGTGGCTTTAAGAGCTCCCTCTCATTTCAAACTAAATGTAAGTAACATCCAGATATTACTCTGCCCTAATCTCTCCCCTCCAAAGTTGAGGCTTTTTGCAGTTTATTTGTGAACTTGATGTTTACAGCGTTTCACGCTATTTAGAGTGTAAAGTGGTGCAGCTGTTTCAATTCCCCGAGCGATAAAGAGCTCATTTTCACTGCTGCGAGTGTCATCACACTATTGAGAATGGAGAGAACTGAGCTGCTGCAACAAGCGGCTGGAGAACAATGTATTGTTTTGACAAACTCGATCTGGTGGGTGGACAATGGTCAGCCGGGTTTCCATTTATTCTAAATTACTGCAATAATGATCTTTGCAATGGTATGCAGTCGAGAGATTAACTAAGGTTAATGAGATGTTAACGATCTGTTTGTACAGTACAATACAAATTTGGTAACCCTGGTAATGGTGTCAATAATTTCACTGCCTGAATATACTGAATTGAAATTAAAGGAAGGTAAATTATTTTGTGCGTCATAAATAAGAAAACAAAAACTGCACTCCTGTCACTTTACGAAGATTGTAATGCAATATAATATACAGTTCAAAGACATTTATGTGACTTGTTGCATTTAACATTATATCGCACAGATGAAACTTAATTAAGAATGTACCACATCTCACTGAAACCATATTTTTGTGAAGCAAATTCATTTTCCATGAATGTAAATGTGTGTAAATTCTACAAGACAGGGCTCCGGGTATTTTATTTTACTTTAATCAGTCATGCTTGTAAAGTACTTTTCATTCAAGAAAACCGTACATGCAAATAATTATGCAAATGATTAAGACTCTAAATACTGCTTAAAGTTAAACATGTACACTGTTAGCTTCAATATCCAAAACTGTGCATCTCCAACGCCAACTTCCACCCACCTACAATGCTGTTAATCCCCCTCCTATACATTAGTTGGCATCTACCAAAAAACGGTACTAATCAATTTATCATCAGGTGAGTATTACCTGTCATGCAAACAACATAAAACATCAGCAATACGGCTTAAAACATATCAGGATGCATTTCATTTAAATTACCATTTAAAAAAAAAACGTACTGACAACAACCTTAACACCCCCCCACCTCTGCCAAACTTGGCTTCTTCCACTTACCACGTCCATTACCAAGGACAGGCTTCAGTCGAGTTTGACAGTTCCTGCTTGCTCTGCCTGGTGTTTTCAGCAGTGAAGTCACCAACAGCTTATAACGTAAGGAAGTGCTCAACAAGCACCTCAAGAAGCACTCCATGATTGGACTGATGGAACACACACAGGTAAATTCAAACACGGAAACATATGATGATAAACTTTTAATCTGCAACTTTACAAAGGTGAATTAAACTAGCTTTGTGTTTGGTATAACTTACATGTGCTTTCATGTGAACTCTAACATAATGCTAAAACCAAACAGCAATTGGGTAGAAGGTGTTGCAACAAACACCAGGAACAATAAATTGCACCCATTTCTAAATGAATGTGGGTTTGTTTAAAGGAAAAACAACTTATTTGGAACTACCCTTAAAACTAAAAGCTGATATAAAAAGAGTTAAAGGATGTGCACCAACATGAGCACTTTTGACAACCTAAGGCCTCAGAGGAGGAAGTGGCCCAAATAGGATGTAATAAATTGATAGCTTATGTTTGGTTTTGTTTCTCTTGAAGTCAGAGCTGTCATGGCGAAGCCAAATTGGCTGAATAAATAAGCTTTGATTCCTTCCTCCTTCTAAACTCTGAAAATAAAGTAAAAACATCAGGTTCTTTTGAGATGCTTTAAACATCCAAATGCCTAAAATAAGTGTATATCACAAAGTGCATTCATTGTTCTATTTAATTTAAAAATGCTCTCTTGTTTCAGATCTATTCAGGACAGTGGATAGAGTTGGAAATTAGGAGAGAGGGCTGAGAATGGCAAGTAGGGCAGACTTTAACCAGGGCCGCCCTCTTAGAGGACAACAGCCTTCATACTGAGGCCACAACATAATGTAACTGCAAGGTTGTTGGTGACTTGAACAAAAATGTTTTTAGGGTAAATAAAAAGTCTGATTATTTAAAGTAGTCGCCAGGTATTGGGTAATTTTATGTTTCTGATAGCAAAAAAAAGCAAGAAAATTCCAACACACTGTCTAATGACACAAATACAATGGCACCAATGTATTTGTGCAAGAGTTTGCTTGCAATCCTCCATGCCATCATTTGACTCATAAACGTGTTGTGCTTGTGAAATAAAACGTCACCTTTTTTAAAATAGTGTGGATCTTTTTTTTTTTTTTTAAATACAAAGTTAGTGTGTATATTCCCAATGAGACACAGGCGTGTTTTATGTATTTAATGTCTTTATCTGCTCGAGAGAAATGAAGATTTTAGTAAATGCTGAAATTCTGTTGTTCAGAAATCCTCAGGATTTTTGGGAGGTTTTTTTTTTTTTTTTTTTTTCAAACAATACTGAGTTTGTTAAGGGGACCTTTTGTCTAAATTGGTTAAAAAAAAAAGAAACTGCATACTTTAAAAATGTACGTGATAGTAAAGGGTGAATAATTTAAAGCTTGGAATGGGTCCTTTATGTGGATGTGGTTATAGTAATGTTGCTGGTTTGGCTGAGGCTGTGGTGGATGGGTATAATGTGATATATATTTAAAGGGGGCCAAGAAATCATGGTGATACCCCTGTGCACCAATCAGCAACGAGTCCAGTTTGGAGAAACAAACAACATTTTCATCATAATTGGAGATACACTGTGCGCTGTAAGTACTGGAAAAATATGAGACATTTTCAAGGAGAACATTGCTGCTGGGAAGTCGTAATGTGATCATATCCCACACCATTCTTACACTATAGGTGCAATCGCTGCCTGTAGGGATGATGACAGTACAATTCACATACAAAGCTTGACAAGGTGGAATTAAGTCTGCCTCTATGAAATCCCTGGTTATTTTTCCCCTCTGTAAATTCATTCACACTGTGAGACTGAGGATTATATTTGCAGGTGCTTTATCACTCCCAATCCCTGTTCTTCATTGTCAGAGTTTAAGCAGGTTCTTAGGTGCAGAGACATTTTTATCAGGGATCCTGATTTCTCTTCTTGTGGTAATGAAGATTTTCATGCCTCTTTAAAACCTTCTCTATTTTTTTTTCTTTTTCCAAGTCTTGTCTCTCCCCTCCGTCTGATAATTAAGTCAGTATATGAGCCGTAAAAGCCGAACTCTCCTGAAATAAACCCTGAGAATTCGTTGCCATCTGCTTCTCTCCACTCTGTCTCCACTGCTGTCTCGCAACATCGCAGCTATCATCTGGAATAACTGTTACTGCTGGCATGATCAATATACTAACATGCACTGCAAAACACTTTCACAGATGTGCAGCTACAAAAAAAATGATCCTCCAAGACACTTTAATCGATAGATTATATAGGATACATAGATCAGGGTTTCTTTTTTTTTTTGGTACTGATAAATTCCACAGTTTTAAAAATGGAGCAAAAGCAGGATTGCAAGACTGAATTCATCTAAAAGTATTTGTTTTCTGCTGCATGAGCAAAGGGTTTGAAATGTCTATTTTCTTACCAAGTGACCATACATAAATCATGGATTTGTAGCTCAACTTTAAGGCAGGGTTGGCCATTTTCTCAAGAAACACTTTTATAGATTTTGGTTGAAATTGTCTTTCGGTCCTGACAGAAATGAATAATATAATCTGTAAAACGAAAAAAAGTAAAGACAATCTGTACTTTGTTGCATTTGTAAGCACTTAAAAGCTTTGACCCGACCAGTGTCTGCCATGAGGTACCGATTTGCTGAACCAATCCATGGGCCTCATGAGTGCACTCGCACACCCTCAAAGTGTGTCAATGATGACAAAGATTAGACTGTGAGCTGGCTGTTGTGAGTACGAAAGTAGTCACATTTTTTACACGTATTAAAGTTTAGTTTTTACTCACCGCTGAATGAGACAGTAAACAGAATATAGTTTGAATGCAAGCGATGAGCTGAGGTTTGCTTTTTGGCATGTCGAGGGAGCACTGAGGTGAGGGGTGTGGATGTTGACTATAGACTGTAAATATTAATGGAAGAAGCCTGAGTGACGTTAGCCATCTGGGACTGCAGGGGGTTCCATCGGCAATGTTGGCCATGCTGGAAATGCTGTCTGAAACACATAAATCTCTAACTTTCAGTCAACCTAACAACAGGCTTAGAGCCAGAGCTGAGGACGTTTTGAGGCCTCTTAAAGAACTGTAATCGCCCACCTGTCAATCATGTCAGCTATGGGCCAAGCACGTGCCAGTGATGAACAACTAATCAGACCGATTTAATTTCTTTGTACCAGGCTGTAAACATGTTTATTTATGCTGTAAAAACTGCTTTTGAGGAACTGCAGCATTTTGCACTTCTTCATTGGCTTCATTTTTCAAGACCAGAGGTTGCTGCTTGGTGGAGATCATGCTGCCAATTTTCTTTAAACCACAGCCACGTCAATTCTTCCATATGCACTGTAGGAATTGTAATTATGTAGATTATACACATTTTTACCACCCTCTGATCTTTCTTTCCTTTTTGCACTTCTGTCTCTGCTGCTGAAATGTGCAAGGTGTGAATGAATGGGCTGTCTCCAGCATAATTGGAAGCATTCATTGATTAATGATTTCTTGCAAGCAGACGTCAGAATTAGCAGCTCCTGCTGAGAGGGAGGATTCTGTATAATCAGCCCATTTGCTCTCATTTTCATCCTTTTATGAGCGCCAGGCTTGTCAGTTTGCCGCTAACTCGCATTATTTAATGTGAGGCAATCATTAGAACTGGGTTCTGCTCATAGAAAATTAAATCCCCCACATGTTAAAAGTGCAAAGTGATACTTGGTTCAGAAGGCTTTATCACTGGAAGTCTGACTCGTGAGTTTTCATATTTTTCTTTTAAGACCAACTTTACAGAACAGGCTCATCCCAGGGGAAATATACGCAGTCTGATAATGTGAACAGTCCTTTCATTTAGAGACAACCTAAGAATTCTACCCACCCGGTTGACCTCCTCCTTCTTCTTATACTGCATCATTAATTTCCTTGCGGCCAGATCTTTACAGCAGCAACACACCTCCTTAAGCAAAAATATGATTTTTAGGCTAATCACTCTTTATTGTACAGAAACAAGCTGGTCAGAATAAAAGAAGTGTGCTCAATCCAAGGTCCGATCAACCATTTATACCAGAAGGACATTCGTGCAAAAAGATGAATTTGCAAAGCAATCCAAATAAGTGTTCCCTTGTTTTCTTCCATTGAGAATTTGCTGGCAGGTAGTCTGTGTCATTTTGCTAAAATGCTGTTGTGGGAAACTGTGCAAAATACCATCTGCCAACTTAGACACGAGAGTACAAAGATTTTGTCCAGTTAAGCATCTGATTAGAATCTGTGTATGAACGGTGCAGGCATTTGTATTTTTTTTTCTAGGAGATTTTGCGTGTGTGTACGTGTGCCTGCCTGCATGGTTTTTTTACATGTGCAGTGCATGGAAAATGATTGCTCCCCCTCCCCTCTCCCTCTCTGGTCTGTGTTCACATTAGTAACATAATTCCCTGCCTGTTTACTCTTTGATTTGTGCAGCAGGTTGCAGTCTGTACATAGTTGGTTTGCAAATCCACCAAGAAGCAGAAAGAAGAAGAAGAAGAAGAAGCAACCATGGCAACCAGTCGCGAGCTGAGTTCATCCTGCTAACCGTGGATGTTTTTGATATTTCTGAGATGCCCACAACGGCCCTTTTCCTGCGTCCACATTTATCGTGCAGCTAAGAGGATCACACGCAGAAATCAGGCTGCGAGGGTTTGATGGGTTTTGAAGGAACAAAAGGCGTCATATAGTGGTCCACTTTCATATTCGAGCACATTCACATTTCCTGCCAACTGTTCTTGAGTACACATGAATCGCGCCTCGACCACCTCTTCAAGCAGACTCTGGCATGTTACGTAAGTACGGTTTGAGTATGGTATATTTGTGTTCACACATGAAATGAACTTAAAGACAAAGACTTTAGAGTCAAGCGCTTTTGGGTCCAGAGAGTGAAACCAACCTTAGTGTGTACATTGTTTTCACGTTACAAGACATGTATCTAGTTAATCAACCTTGTAGCCTCCGAGCTCAACAGAAAGAGAGCACAACATTTACCAAAGGCAAAGTCACTGTTACCAACATGGTAGCTGTGATCATATTCACACTTCCCCTCATTACACACAATAAAACACATGCACACACATGCAGTCCTTAAAGCTGTTTATGACTCAGGCTGAGTTGAAGCAGTAACCTTCACCATATAAACTCTTTATTCCAAAGGTGAAGTGTTGCGCATGCTGTCATTACTGCAGGAAATTGTGTGGTTTAAAAGAGAAACATTAAGCCTTCACTAAATATGAGTCATACACGGTGACAAGATTTATCTATTTTTAAGATCACAGCGGGAATTGCCGGTCAAAATTCAAGCAAAACCCCTCAGATTGTGCTTCTGTCTGCTTTACTGTTTAAAGAAAAGCTTTAATTTAAAGTTTGTAAAATCTGTCTTGACGTGCCAACCCCTGTGGTTACCTTGGTAACAACCAAGTGCATAGGGGGAAAAAAAACAAGGAAAACAGGCCTTGAGCTGCTACTTTACTGCAGCCACAAAAACACATGATGTTATAATAATTCTGCGTTTACCTAAAATTGCTCATCCTGCCTCAAGTAACCACAAGCACTGCTCCAAACAGCACGAGTAGTTTTAAAACTGAAGTGGAGCATTTGGAGGATTGTTGACAGTGACACTGTCCAAAGTGAATAACACGTCCTAACTGGCTCCAGGAACACTCTTGTTGGACTCTCTGCTTTAGCCCTGCAGATTAATGACATTGAAATATATAGTTTTGTCTGTCTGAATACATTACCAGCTATATCTAGAGGTGACACACCAGGCAGCTGGAAGTGTCTGTATTCTAGTTTACTTTCTGTTCAGACCCTTTGAACAACCATTTCAACTAAAATGGAACACATCATCTCACTGATGATGATGATGATGATGATGATGATGATGATGATGATGCTACCCTTTTTTTTCCATTCAATACTGAAAGATCTGAATACAGCCATCTAAACACCCTGTTAACACCCACTACCTTAATAACAGCCACAACATGATAAACCACAAATGTAATACAGATCTGCAACTTTCAATGTAATAAGTAAAAAAATTTTAATTGAAGTCACAGCCTACAAACATGATAAAGCATGTGTTAGGTCTGTGGGAAGTTGAAAATCTTCGGCTTTCTAAATTGTAATAACAGACAACCTACAAATGCAATATGAAAATGAAAAATTGCCTTTGTGGTGTTTATTGTTTAACGATACACCTGCCAATGGATTCCAGGCAGCTCATTAGATATGATCACGGGTATGGACACGGACAAGGAAACGTGTCAAAGCATAGCTCTGAGTCGGTTATAAATAACTTACTGGAACACTGTGTGCAGTAAAGGCTGTGCGTTACCAAGTTCCCCCGTCTACTCTCTCTTTCTTTATGCCTCTCTTTATTTCAAACACATACTGTAGCTTTATCATGTGCATAAGCCAAACACTTCTTGTAGTGACCGTTCTCTGCAGCATGCGTCAGTAGCCAACCTTTTTAGCACCACAGACAGCGACCATGACAGGCTGAAAAAAGCCTCTTGTCTCGCTCGCTTCAGAGCACTCGTTTTAAGTTTGGGTATGGCGGATGCAGGTTCTTTTACATGTTTTTGTTTCTCTGGTCAAGTGTTGATGTAATCTTGTTATATCACCTCCCCATGCTAACTTGATTCTGACAATAAATCTTTACCTTTAGAAAGAATACAAGATTGGACACATGTCTGGATGAGTGTAGCAGTTCGAAAAGAAAGTGATTAAAGATCTGCTGGGAACCATTAAAATAAAACATGTCTGCCTCCTTTCAAAAGCCGATGATGAAAGCAAAAACCATTTCTCAAGATTTAAGACAGACTTTAAAAAAACAAATGATTGACTTGAGGTTAAATTATAATTTTGGACCATGGATGCAGGATAGAATTGGATTTCCACATATTGATGACTTTATGTTGCTGTAGCAAATTAAGAGTGTGGTTGAACATTAATCAAGGTTTTTTTTTAAAACATTTTTTATCAAGGCAACTTGTAAGTTCTGGTTAAACTGAAAGCGAACTCAAAGTCCTGTTTGAATCTTCTGTTTGGTACATAAATGAAGTGTTGGACAAAGCGCTGCCTCTGACGATAATCCAGTAAGGGATTATGTCTGTATTCATATTGTAATTAGGAGAACTAATTAATAGTATTTAAATTTCATTTCTGTGATTAATGCGTGTGAATTCAAACCACATTATTATTCATGGGGTTTAAAACTTGATGATTTGAGGACAAACATGTCACTGCTGCTGTCCAACACGAAGATGTACTGTAGAGCTCTGACAGATCCCTCTCTCTCTTTGTGCATTTAGATAACATACTTATTTCACATTGTTAACATACAACATCTCATGAGAGAACTACATCATTTATAAACAACTTCCTGTTTGAAAGCATTATTTACAGCCGAAAAAGTGCCCATGTTTTATTTATGAGATCCAAATAGGATGTTAACACCACACGTATTATCTTCCGTCTCTCAGACTGATTACATTCTTACTAATTATAATTTTCTCTTTCAAGAAGTCTCATGTTCTTTCGAAACTCAAAGAAAAATCTCTATTACAATATATAGCATCACAGTGCCCTGTATTATACTGCAGGGAGACATCAGGGCTGAATCAAATCGTATCGATCTGTTGACTGCTCGCGGTAGATGAGGTGCACAACCTCACACATTCGCCATACTTCACATCCAAGGGCAAAGGTTTGATCATGGCTTTGGGTGGGTAGGCCACAGTTATAACTCTTTCAGTAAATCAGAAGTGTTGAGAGGCGGGGGGGAGAGGGATGCCTGTAAATATACAGTAGATGGATTTTAGGTGTTCTAAAATGTAGGCTTATCAAATCTAAGACACAAAATAGAGAATAAGTCAATAAAAAGGGTTTAATCTTTTCGACTGATTGAATTCTTTCTTTTCATACTGTCCTTATGTTTGTGCAAGGTCTTAGTAGGCTAAAGACAATTTTCCACCCTGGTGGACGATAAAGAAAATAAACACTCCAAACAACAAACAAATCAATCACTGAGATGGAGGCATAACCTCATATCTCTTCAACATCTATACCTGCATCATGAAAGGCAACAATACCTCTGAAAAGGGTTCTCATTCCCCAGTGTATATAGAATAAAGTGGAGTGCGGCGAGGAGAGGAGCAGCTAGGAGCTGTCAAACGTAAAGTGATGGGTAAGAAATCTGAAGAGCCTCAAATGGACTAAAAAGTTGCTTCATGCAAATCTTAAGATGCAGAAACGAGGACAGAAGAAACCCGAGCTGGAGAGAGTGCGTATGGGTTTGATGTCGTTGCCTCATGTCTGATATTTGTGTGGCGTCCCATACCCCGCTCATTCTCTTTTATCTACCCTGTTACTTTATTCTTCGGTCTTTGTCAGATAAATTAAAAAAAAAAAAAAACTGCTGTAAAAATAACTCTATGAAGGCCATATTTGAATAGTCTTTTTAATCTCTTCAGCTGTTCTATTTTCAAGCATCAAGCTGACCCATGACTAGCAGCTTGCTTTCTGCGGTTGCCACTTCACAAAGAACGTTCTTTGTGTCTGCCCATCTTATCCATTGAATCCAAACCACATCTCTCGTCTTCCTCCATGATGGAACTTAAGGCACATTTCCTTTCCCTTATCCTTTTAGATGCTAAGAGCTTGCAAACTATTGTGCTAGCCCCTGATCAGTAGTTCTATAGACCCAAGGTTGCCTTCAATATAATACCATTTACATATACATAATTTCTCGTGGTGTTCTTTCATCGATGGCTCTCCTTTGGATTGCCCTTGCCAATTCCATTTCCCCCAATATCTATCTTGCTACTCGATGGATGCGCCAAAAAAAAAAAAAAACTGTGTGAACGTACACATCACTACTAAGGACACAAAGAGAATACAGGAATAGAATAGTCCATTTGATGTAACTAGTTTTGCATCATTTTGAGACATGACTGGCGCCATAGCGGCACTGCGCTCGATACAGAGAAGTTGCATGCTGAGAAAAATCTCAAGATGGCAACCAGGGAATTGTTTAAACTAGGACATACTGTAGAAGAAGCATCTAATTAAAGTGCCTATTTGTGATATTACCTTGTATTTCTTATTGTTTCTCTCGTTGACTTTGTGTATGTACAGATTCACTAAAGCAAGGATTTCTTCTAAACTGTAAGGATAGGATAATTATTTGAAGAAAAGGAGGTTGACCTTTATGCACTTTTTATTTTTTTTATTTTAAGCACCTTTAATTCACTTGCAAAGCTGTTCCCTTCTATGCCTTAGCAGAGGTAGAGCACTGTGAGAGAGGAAATGCTTCAGAAAATAACTATAAGCCGCCTAAGCTTATTATAGAAATGATCTTGTTCTTGAGTCATTACACACATGTGATATGTGTTGGTGGTATTTGTACTTTACAATATAATCAGTAGCTTTGGTCAGGTGACCTCAGACCACCTCGGGATCCCCCAGGAACCACAAATATGAGAGGGCTGCCAAGATCACCCATTGCCCCTGTGCACCCAACCCGGATCATCTGCAAGGTAACGCATACACAGTTACCTGTAATATTAAGTTTGCAAACACACACACAGACACACGTAACTTTCTAATTCCCATTCGTACAGCCCCAAATTATTTCCTGTCAGAGTATATAAAAGATTATACTGTGGCTGTTATTAATTATGCATAATAATCCACATTGCAATGGTATCAGATAATTTAATTCAGAGAAAAAAAGCTGCCAACTACACCAGACAAAAGCCCTCAAGGACTCATTTTCTGTCTCTGTGGCAGAAAAGAAATTCAATCGTGACATTTTGACTAAATTAGAAAATGGAAAACTGCAAATACAATATTTATTTTTCATTCCACTCATTTATTGTGGATGGCTTCCAGCATCTGAAACAACTTTCAAAGACAGTAACCCCGAGACTAAATAAATCCTAATATTATAAATATTTGCCTTTTGCTGACAGACTAAAAACAGTTTCTCTTACATGTCCAGTTCTAAAATAGCTTTTATTGTGTGGTTGCACTGTCTGTCAAGTGCCATAAGAGTTTTCCAACCAACATATCATTTTTATTCTAATGTGTATGCGGACCACCGGTCATGCATTTTTCTAAAATACAGAACCTCTTACTTATTCAGCATTCTGTCAGGGTGAGCTGCGTAGCAGAATTCAATTTACTGCTCTGCACAGCCTGCTGAAGGCAAAGAATACTGCCTGGCTGTCGCTTATAAATATGGATTTTGCCCATGCTAACTGCTATCAGAGTTTTCTGGAGGGCCCCAGTTCCCCTGTAATGTAAAAAGTGTCATGTATGTGTACTCATGGAAAAACTTGGCAAGTGGAGCGACACATTTAGAATTGCCGGTCAGATTGATTAAAAGACCTCGGATTGCTCTAACACATTTGGTCACACTTTCCCTCTTCACATGAGCGTTTTAAAAACCGTGCCAAAAAGACTGACTCATTGACAGGCATGATGCCCGGAACAACTTTTTGTGATAACTTCCTCCTCTCTGCCACCAGATCCCAAGCCAGTTTGCAAGCCCACGAGCAGATGGAACTGGAGACTTCCTCTGATAAACGCCCGCTGTGAATCTTGAGAGCGCCATGGATCAGACACAACAGGTCGCAAGACAATGCAACTGTGTTGCAGAGTCTTTTCCGGAGATTGGAGACTTCTGTGTGCAGGAGGTGGAAAGTTTATGGCAGCTTATATTGTGTAAGGGTCTGGAGAGTCAGATGGAGACAGAGAGAGTGCCAGGTAGATACAGACAGGTCATTTCCCATCCATGCAGGGGGCCGAAGCTTATGGACTCTGCGGCTCTGGAATAAAACGATAGAGAAGCATGGGATCCACCCACTTGCTTTTTCCACTAAACCATTCTTTTATCAGCCTCTCAGAGGAAAGAAGACTTTAGTCAAGTAAGCAAAACACAGATGAAACTGGCGCCATGTGGGTTGTGCAATACTTCGATATTTTATCCTTTATTGTTAAACAAAAAGAAACCATCTTTATCATTCCTTCCCAAACCTCCTCTCCCCAAAACATATTCTTTGTAAAGGTACAAGACATCTCTATTTGGGAGTCTCACTGGAGGAATACTCTCTGTGAACAAAGACACAGTGCTAGACTTTCTGCACAGTAAGTACGTTTCTTTGAAATATTGTCGACAAAAAAGCAGCAAACTTCCATTTTTGTGCCTCCTGATTAATGACGTGCACGAAGAAACCAGGCCTGTAGAACTGTGGAACTGTTTGCTCCACTTTGTATGGCCAGAGGACTGAGGCAAGTGTGTTAGCCTGGAATTTCTCTCCCCTCCTCAATGCCCGGTCCAAATAAAACAGATTTAATATCCGCAGATTAGATTATACATTTGTTTTTTTATGAAAGGGATATGGCTTCAATTCAGGAATGACAAGTGTGCTCGAGGTGTGACATGATTGTTCGAGCCAGAGATGAAGCGGACCCAAACACATATTAAATGGACGAGGAGCCTGGATTTGGTGCCTTGATTTGACATTTGAGATGAATGAGGAGTTGATTAGCTGTCAGTGCATGAGTCTGCTGCCACTTTGGAGTCCGGGATTCTGTATTGGACTAATTAGAGGAAATTAACTGTCAGGATGTCAGAGGTCTCTCCCTGTTTTTTTGTTTTTTTTCTGATTGTAACCAACTTCTCCTCACTTCTCTTCACTCACCTTTTCACTCCTCTCAATCTGTACGCTGCTGCTCACCTAACTAGACAGCCATTGATTTGAGTTACACAGGAGAGTGATGAAGCAAGACGCTTCGGTATTTGATCCAGACTGATTGTCAGATTAGCGCCAGAGAAGAGGGCCTCACGTTACACATGAGTGATGCATGATATTGACTGCACCTATCACACAGTCTAATGACTCATGTTGAAGCAGTTTTTGACTAACAGGATCTATCAGAGATATGCCATTTTGCCTTCCCTGTTCACTAATGGTTGGTGAATGAAAATGGTCAAATCACTGTCAGCTCAGGATGGATTTATTGGCAGGTCCTATAACATTACATGGATCAGGGTTTCCAATGGGTAAGTCATCTTTATACAAAGAGTCTTCAGGAAAAATCATGAACCAAGAGCACCTTTTTATAAACGTTTTCTGATATTGTATTTAATACTGTCACCTGGTTTATCTTTATTCAACTGTAGATGTTCTCCACCCAAACATGCGTTGCAGAACTTTATGGATGTGGCAAGAAGAGTGTTGAAATGAAGCAAAAAAGTTCAGGCTTAAAGATGGTTTCAGGCATGGACTGTAAATATTAATGGCCAAAGCCTGAGTGAAGTCACACATCTATGACTGACACTTGCAGGGTTTTGCATACACACCAGCTTCATTTTTAACACACCATGTATCTGGTTTAGTTTAACTTATCATATATTTTGTTTTCAGAAAGATTCTGTTTCTGTGTCTTTGATTGCAAAAAAGAATGTAACAAACAATCCAGCCACTCTATTATTAGAAATAGAGAAAGACAGATTTCTGAGTGTGTTGGGGGAGGTCACTAGTGTGTGGCCTGGCTTACCTCCCCCATTGGATGAAACAACACATGTATCAAAAATCAATTGATTGGTAAGTAAATCTGTCATGATTAGTCAACTTTTGACTATGATTATAAATGTTTGTTTAGGGCTCAATGATCTACATTGTGAACATTCAAATATACCTTATGTAAATGTTAAACTGCACCTGGGATTGGTCTAAAGCCCTTGGACTGAGGACTTGTTCTTGATATAAAGTGTGTTTATGTATCACTCCTCCCTTGCTAAGGGTGCTGACATACTCTACAAATCCAAGGCGCTTAGAGATGCACCGTTCTGTTCCAGCAAGATTTATGCTGTTTGCGAGCTATCCCAGAATGCTGTGCGAAAAGCTTTCAGCAACACTTTTTAAACAGCTTTTCTCCCTTCGTATGTCAAAATCTCCAATAGAAAGAAAACTGTGATATAAACCTTGTTGAGTACATGTTTCACGTCTCAGTATAAGACAATAAGTAGGCAGTAAAGCTGGTTAGAGCATCTCCTAGTGCCTTGGATATGTGCCACCAGAAGATCCTGCCCTCTCAGGGATGCTATTCCTCCGGGTATAATGACGGGTGTCTTCCCAAAAGGAGAACTGAAGGAAAACCAACAGACTTTCTAAACTGAAGAATTTTTTTTTTTGGAAAAGAAAAACATATACTTGAAAACCAAAGCAACGTTAACGTGCATATTGTCACTTGAATTTTAACATAGTGTTGTTTTTTTAGATGTTGTTCAGCGCGTGTCTCCCGTTTCACAGAAACTTTCCAGTGAGAGCGAAGGGCAGGAGTTAGGGAAGTGTGGAAGCAGGAGGGGAGGCAGCTGCCAGAACTCGGCTGCCAGAGTTCTCTCCTGCACAAAGCCCTGGCAGCACATCAGCTTCACTCTAATCCACCTTCTCAGTTGAGTCCCGTATCACATTCAAAATCCTCCTGCTCACCTACAAGTCCCTTCAGGACATTGCCCCCCCATACCTGTCTGACCACCAGCATCCCTACACTTGGACCCAGAACCTCAGGTTCACAGACAATGGTCTGCTCTCCATTCCCCACACCAGCCTGTGGCCTTGTAGGGGAGAGCTGTATGTGTGGCAGCCCCACCCTCTGGAACTCTCTCCTGGGAGATATCTGCAGTTCTACATCATCGGACATGTTAAAAATAACTTTTGAAAACCCACCTGCTCAACCTATCTTCTGAACTTTGGTTTGTGAGTTCTGATGTTGCCTTCCTTGGGTACCTGAAATGGTGTAATATAAATAACTATACATCTAACTATAACTATATATCTATAATAGTTATTATTATTTAAAAGAAGGGGAATGAGGTTTGTCTAAAGACAGCTTTTGTTGTTCTCTGTGCATTGTCTCTGCTATTGAGAGACATGCTTCTCACACACATAGGCTCAATTTACATACATGCACAAACAGGACCTGTTGACATACAATGATGGAGATGCCAGAGTGTTTTGATTGTTTTTGCTAGTTAGGCAGTGCCTGGCACCTACAGAGCTAAAAGACCAGCTCCCATATTATGGTCCGCATCAGGGCTTAAAACCGGTTCCCAAGCCAAGTCCCGACAGAATGAGCTACTGCTCTCTGACCTCGACTCCCATCGTGACTAAACATTAGAGATATGTACTCATGCTCACATCAAGATAGCCTTGAGTACACCTTCCCCATGGATTGTGTGAGCTATCAATGAGCTAACAAGACTTGATGAACTCTATATGCAGCTTTTTAAGCCCTTTATAGGGTTAGTTCTCTTCTGGTGTTGAAAGTCAGGGGTGGTGGCAGAAGAATATTGCAGGTAACACAGAACAGTATATTAGCCTTTAATTGTCAGTAAGAGTACTTTTACAGTCCAATTTTACAGCAGCGTCTCTTATGGTAGCACATGCAGCACAATGAATCTTGGTGAGTTAACCGAGATAATAAATGTGATTTGTTTTGCCCCCTTTCATATCCACAGTGCACTTCTTTAAGTGGCAGAGTAAGAGGAATGACCTCTCATAAAAGCCTAATTAAGGTAATGTGTGAATGAGCAGTGGAGTCTTGTGGATGCTGATGGTGATAAATGTTCGTCCCTTCAAAGCCACACTGAAGGTGAAAGTGGCTCTCGAGTTCAGGTTGCCCACTGCGCCTTATTAGCCCACAGACAGTGGAGGAGACACTGAGCTGATGCTTCCTCTGTGGGGAAAAAAACAAACAAAAAAAAGCAGTTATGAGCCACCCAAAGTGTTTAGTTTTCTGCCAGTCTTCTTTTGTGGAGAGACAGAACAGTGCCAAGCATTTGATGAGATAGAGGAGAATATACTCAAGTAGTCACTTTGACATTTCATTCCCTTAAAGCCAAAAGTAATGCTTCCATTTGTGTCGGGAAAAGACTATCAGCTTTGACATCTGAGCTGCAATTCCCATGGAACAGCTTGTCTATTTGCATCAAGGGCATGAACAGGAGTGACTTTCAAAGATTGTTGTGCTTTAATTTCACAATTCCAAACATGTCTCAATGCAAAAGCCAAAATGGGGACAATGTACGGATCTGTCAGTTTTTGTTCCACTTCCTACACATCCTGAAAAAAGTCTGTATGAGAGCTGTGTTACCTTAATACTAAGTGTAAGCTTTTGCATTGGTCAAAGCTTGAATATCAGTTTAGCCTGATATGTAATGTCCGGCAATCAGAAAATGTAAATTTATTAAAGGCAGAGTCAGTAAAAATGTCCACACAACATTCAAACTGGGCCCCTCCCCCTGAGCTCATCACCCCCAGAAGCACACGCTCACTGCAGGGCTACTTAGCATGTATGTTTACTGCTTGTAGTTATACTGCAAGTTGCCACATATTAGCACAAGCTAACCACTGGTGTTCAGCCCCTGCCTGTCAAGAAAACAGGCCAACACTGCACGTTCCAAAAGCCTACCAAGCTTCACCCTCAATTTGAAATGAGCTTAATCCGCTTTGCATTTCACCTCATTATAAGTTTATTTTCTCTTCTCTGCCACTAAGTCCTCATCTGTCATATTTGCCGGTTTAAATTGCTTCCAATCGATGAATTGTATCCACTCCTAGGCTCAGCTTTGCAAAGTCATCGGCTGGAGAAAACACTCCAACTCCCTGCCTAGAAACACCCAGCGTCAAAGGAAACCAAAACCAAAACCAAAACATGAAAATCCAGCCAGAGAATAGAGTCTGTACAGATAAAGTCAGTACCAAACATGTGGGGACTCATGATGATTGAGAAGCATTACTTTTGTATAGGCCAATGTTTGATTTTTTTTTTTTTTTTTAAAGGTTATTGACTCTGCATGTAGCCTGACTATAGTTCCTTGAAAATGTGCATGATAAAGGCACTCATTCATGTCATCATTTGAATTATCTTTCAAGATGTTATTCTTCTGATGGATTTGAGTTTGTCGCTTGCCTGAATGGTTTCCAAGCTGTGCAGCAACATGAGCTTAAATAGTCACACAACATGCTATCCAAGCACGTAAAGTATTTTAATAGCAGCTCCAAGAATGATCAATTCAGTAGTGAAAGAAAAAAAAAAGATACATCTAAAATGCACCTCAAAGCAAAAGGCTGTCCCTGGAGGGGATCTCAGGAGACATATTGTGACAAGAAAAATAAAAAAATGGCAGAAGAAGTAACTTATTCTGATGCTTTAAGTATAGTTTCTGATTTCTGTCAATGATATGTGTATTTGAATGACTTCACAGTATTAACAAATGAGAAAAGAAGTAAATAATTTACTAATACAGACAGGATAAAGCAGCTCCATGATGTGCACACTAATCGCACCCATCCTTCATATAACCGCCCTCATCTAAACTCCGTGAATTTTTCTGGATCTGGTGTTCCAGCTCAACCCAAAATGTGGCCATTTTACCAGGACAAAGAAAGAGCACATTCTGGCCATAGGAAAGGTCAAATAAAATCTGCGGTTAGGCGACCCAAACATTCAGGTATCCTGAACATTTCAGGAAATGTGAAGAGCTTTGTCTATGTGTGAAAACAACATTAAATATGAATATTCTACTTTATCAATAGAAGCAGGGCCAATTTCCAAATGCAAAAGCAGATGAACTCTTGAGGTGTTTTTTTTTTTGTTTTTTTCTCGGGGCAGCAGTGGTTCAGTCTGTAGGGACTTGAGTTAGGAACTGTAGGGTCACTGGTGCAGACCAAAGTAATAATGATAATACATTTTATGCAATTTGGTCTGGTTGTTTCCAAATTACTTACTGAAAAAATTGCCTTGTGGGCAAGGCACCTAAGCCCCAACAGCTCACTGACATCTAACAACTGATGCATACCCAAAGGTCACGTTTGTTCATATGTGTTATTCCGGCCTATGTGTGTGAGGAGCATGTCTCTCAATTAAAGTGTGGAACCAGTTTCAGTTCCAGGATTTATACAGTATGTAGAATGACACTAAAATATAAAGAAGGTTAGAGATAAAAACCAGTCCTGTTCTAAGGACAAATAGAACATTGTAAACGAGAACCTTGTCTCTGAAAAATGTCCTCTCTTTAATCTTTTTGAAAATAATTTTTAATAATTTTCAATCTTTCAACGATAAAAAAATATCCAAGGCAGAAACTAAATTATACTGAAAATGTAAAAGACTGAACAAACATGGATATTTCAGTGGATGTCTGTCTTTGATTTTTTACTAAATCAAGTTCAATCATCATTATTCAATATTCAGCTATTCTATCAAAGTAATTTCCCTCTGCAATGCCAAAAATGTATTTACGCAACTTCTGAAGTTACTTGAAAGCTGCGGCTCACTTTTCATGATGATTCTCTCACATCACTTTAATGAATGATCACAGTGTACATCACATTATCCACCTTTTAGTGTATATCACTGTGTGTCATCATTGTATTTTCTCGGCTGTCAAAGATCCACCAGCCCCAACAGATCGTTGTTTCTTCCAGGGCAAGAGCACGGCTGTCAGCCTGCGTCTTCTTCGTTCACTCCCACCTCTTTGTTCACTTCTAATTAACTGAGATTTTGCTTGGCTGAACTTCAAAAGGCCAATGGAGAAAACAGGCCTGCCTGGAGGTCAGTCACTCCATCTTTTATCAGAATTATGGGTTTTTAAAAGTCAAAGCATTATGAGATTGCCAAATGGCGAGGATAAAATACAACAATGTACCAATTATGAGAAAAAGTGAAAGTGATGTGATGTGAGTTCAAAGATGTAAGAACCATTCAGGCTGGATCAAAATATGCATTTGCACATGTGTTAAGATGTATGTACCATGTATAGATATCTTTGATATTTTACTCCAATTCTGTCATGAAAAATATAATTGGTCTTAACTAAGCTTCATTAGGTTAACAAGGATTTAACACAAACCTTTGAAAGAAACTTTTTTTTTACTATCTAACATCCTGTAAAGCAATAAACAATGATACATGCCAGACAATTGCTACCACTAAACATTTTTTTTACAGTATATAAACATGCTCTTCTTGCCAATAGAACGTTTTGACACTAAACTTGTTGTTGTAGAAAATCAGGATTTTTTCACAAAGTAAACATACTTTTCTCATCATCACATTAACATTTTAAATGAAAATATGAAAGTTGCTCTGGTAGAAAAGCACTGAGCAGCTGTGGTGTGCTCCCTGCATAGCAGCGCGCAGCAGTCATCTCTCCAATGGTGCATGTTGGTGCATGTGTGTAACTCAAGCATATGTTTGTCATGTCTCTCAATAACAGTAACATATTTTTGATTATTGACAGTTTTTAGCTTCCATGTGCTGGAAAAAAAAAACCATGCAACAGCTACTTTCTGGTTTAAGGTTGAGTGCTCATCACTCGACACATACAAACTGTTCAGGTGATTCATGTCTGCCTTCATTTCCCTGAGCTCATGGATCAGCAACATGCAAACACCTGTGCAGGCTGCAGCAATCAGCCACAGGTGAATCCGCTCAGCCCAAGTGAGACTCTGATAAAGAGGATGAGAGCCCACTGTTCAATTTGCTCTTCGACTGACAAGACCTGTGTTTACTGTTCTTTATTGAGTGCGTCAAAAATGTGAGCTATTGTCTCAAGTTAATCAATTTGGTGATGCAGTTTCATTTGTTACGCTACAGCAGACTTTGTTTAAGTGATGATTAATCCTTTGTCTAAAGAGAACTTTTGTTGATAATGAGGACTGATAAGAATAATTGTGCATCATTACGCCTATTTTACTGTCAAGGCAAGCAATTAATTAATTATTGCACAGGAAAAAAAGAAAGCATGAAGACAAAATGTTTCTTTGTCTTGTGAGGTTGCTCTGAAGTTTGTGTGGTGTCTGTTTTTACAATATGTTGATGAAGTGATGGAAAATGTGATCGTGAGGCCGCATAGTGTTTTATTCTGAAATTGTCTGGACTCGCTGCGTTTCCTTTCTGACTTCCTGTCTGGCTCGATCTATTCATTCCCGCTTGATGTACGTGCACCGAACTCCGTTGAAAATAGACTTGCAGCGTATATATTTAAACGAAGCAGAGCATAGTTGCACTGGTGGAAGACAGGCCGCGGCGCAAGCTGTGGAGACATTACCTTAGCATTTAAACCTGTAATGGAGAGAGCTATAGAGAGCCCCATTCTAGCCTGGCTGTGTACAAGTAATGTTTGTTTCGTGAAACTAGTGGTCTGTATGGGAAGAGACGGCTTTTTGAAAACTGGTTTTCTTTGATTATTTTTTCTTAACTTTGCTTTGCCACAAGCACAACTAGCACTCAGAGGTGTAACGTTGATATGTGATTCAGAATGTCATGTAAAATAGTGTAATTTAGAGAGTTATGCACTTTAGTGTAATTATAATTATTCAAATTCAATACCTTCATATCCAGCATATAATGCAGGTCATTTGGCTGAGTTCATAAAAGGCAAAAAAGTACAAATTGAAGAGTTGTTTGGGACTTTCTTATTGATGAGTTGACCAAAAAGGTCGAGACGTAAACTCAATAAAACAACTTTTAATATAAGCCTGGCAGTCCGTTCTTCTCCATGTACATACCATCGTGATCTAACTATATCACTGACTTTATATACACCATGAACAAGTGCTGACTGAGCGTCGCTGCTTCACAATTAAACCGGTGAACCTCTGTATGATCGTCAAGCCTGTTTGGGTGATTGTTTTTGGATGAGAAGAAAATGTTGAGTCATAATGACATTTTTACAGTCTAATGAGAGCTGGTGATAAAGGCTTAACAGCAGGCTACTGTTTTTTATAGGTAGTGATCAGCACAATACTTTCACGTCTGGGTGACCTAAAAATCTACCATCTGTAAATAAAATGAGTTCATATTAATTTAACATTACTGATATTATAATAATTAGACGTATCATAAGTCGGAAGATGCCAAAGGTTAAATGCTGAGCGACCTACACTCAGCCTGGATGTGTGCAGACGGTCTGGGCCGTTAGGCATGACGGAGAGGAGTGTGTTTTTTTTTTCATCTGGAGAACTGCTCTTATTCCAGAAAGACGCTATCAGCCAAAGTTTTGTTGTCCATCAGTCAAAACAGGAGAAGCTGGTGAAAAGTGTGGGTAGAACTGAAGACTGAGGATGTGCGTTTAGTGCAGCTGTGCAAACAAAATAAACAAAATAAATATTGTTCCTTCCATCTCTTTTAAAAACCTGCAGTCTGTGTCCCTGCTCTCTTTTTGATCAGCCTGTTTACCGTAAAGCAGAAGCAGCTTGTGCACTTTGCCAGTCATCCTTTTTTATGTTGCTGCTGAGAAAATAGTTCAAAGTGCCCCGTTAAATTAATTTTGATATATTATCCTTTCAGGTTTATTTCAGTTTGTTTACTATTTGGTGAAAATCTCTATTGAAAATATTTAATTTACAAAAAAATCTCATACAAATTTTTTTCAAAAATTTCCCCCTTCCTCTTAAAACGTTGCAAGGGCCGGATGAAAGCTGCTGTCGAGCTGGTATCGGTACGCAGGCCTTGAGTTTGACACCTATGGTCTCAGTCCTTGTTTGCGAGCGGGAAATGTTCCCTGTTGGCATGTTGGTGTGTGGTGGGGTCTCGGGGACAAAAACATGATATTAAAGGAATGCTGTGCAGGTCAGTGTATTATTGACATTTTCAAGAAGGCAGATGAAGCAACAGAGTTCAACAACATAGGATGAAAGACTGTTGACCTTTATATATGTGCTATGTGAACACATGTGGCAAAAAACACTTGGAAGCAAGTAGGGTAAAAATGGACTTGAGCTTGTATAGCGCTTCTCTAGTCTTCTGACTACTCAAAGCGCTCTTAAACCGCAGATCACACCTACCCATTCACACGGATGGCTGGATATGTGGCTCATCCAGCAACTATCCATTCACGCACATTCATACACCCCTAATGCAGCAGGGGGGGGGCAATTTGGGGTTAAGTGTCTTGCCCAAGGACACATCGGACATGTTGCTCGCAGGAGCTGGGGATCAAACCCTCGACCTTTCGATTGAGGGCCGACGACTCTACCAACTGAGCCACAGCCGCCCTGTGTAAACATCCTTACCTCCACCTTATTGAACTGTTCATGAATATTACCTGCTGCATTTAGGCACTGGTGTTTACATGCACACATAGCTCAACTTAATTATTTGGGAATTATTTGTATGTGCGAAAAAGCTTCAGTCCCTTCTGTTAATGATAAAAAGAGATGTAAAATCATACTGGTTATCAATTCATAAAGTCTTTGCTCTCAGTGGTGCCTGTAATCAGAGTTTTGTCCTTCTTTCTTTTTGTTACAGGGGTTGGCACCAACCGACAACAATGGTGACGCAGACCAAAATACTTTAGTCAAAGAGTTCATCACCAATCTTCAGCTTCACTTCTCCAAGGTAGGACAAAAAATGTATTACCTAACATGTTGATTACATTGTTGTGAGCACTGACCTATTCTGCTGGTTGTCTGGTTCTGCTAACTGTCCATTTCTTCTCTAATGTATCTAAATATGCTGTAATCTACTTCTGACAAAGGATTTAAGTTTTATGCAGATGTACACTTCTTATTTCGGGGCGGCTGTGGCTCGGTTGGTTGTTGGTTCAATCCCCAGCTCCTCCTTCAGTCACATGTCCAATGTGTTCTTGGGCAAGACACTTCAGCCCACATTGCTCCTGTTGCTTAGATGTTCACTTTTGAACGTGTATGAATGGGACGAGCTAATACTGATGGTCACTTTAAGGGGTATGTGTGGCATGTGGTGTAAAGGTGCTTTGACTGGAAGAGCACTACACAAGCTAAGGACCAATTATTTATGTAGGGCTCTGGTAGTGTTTTTTTTGTTTTTGTTTTTGTTGTTGTTTGGGTCATGCTTTATGCTAAATATAAATACAATTTGAGTATCATGGCAGAATTTGGTTATTTTCGTTGTCATTTGAAGGGGTTCCCTTTGGGGGAAATTAGCTTATCTATCTATGAAAAGGTCACAGTGTGCATGGACTGGGGATTTCTTTATTTACTCTTGTTGGAAACTAATAAATGGCTCTTCTCTTACCCAAGATAATCGTTGTACATTTCCTCCACTTACTCCTCAGATTAACTTTTAACTTCATCTTGAAGAAATAAGTTTAACACATCTGGCTTTTCTATCTTCTCTATAGCTGCGCCCTTTAGGCTTATGTGGTGCTTACCCCCAGTACATACATTTAGTATTGTAATGTGCGTAATTAATTTTAAAATGCTTAATTAAACATCCATTTGCTGATATGTCTTTGCCTACTGCTGTGTATTAGTTGATGGTTGAGTTTGAATGTTTTCATCTCAGTTCACCAGATGGCATATTCTCCTCTGTGTGGAGGTGCTTTGCTTGGGGGAGGCCACACGCTGGCTGGGATGCATAGATTCCACATAACAGCTGGTGTTGGGCTGTGTATGTAATTTTGTATTTATTCATTAGAAGGAGAGTGGGGGGATTGGATCATCACTTTGTTGTGCTTAAGTTGGTGTTTGCTTGCAGGATGTGATAAGGTCAGAGCCTAAACGTCCAACAAAATATCAACTCTGTGCATATTCTGTATTCACATCAGTTCCACGTGGGTTTGCCGACAGAAACTCCAAACTCCCTCCTAGTTTTCTGACATTGTAATTAAGGTATTGTCAACTCGCTCCCACGCTCGGCGCATGATGAAGTGACAATCTGTAATTGTTTTCTGGTTGTGCTTTCTGTGATTTTCCCAGTTTTGTTCCGTCACAGCTCATTAAATATTTTCTGAATTAATGCAGAAACAAGCTGTGCACCGCAGAAACTACATTTTTAAATAAGTAAACACTCACATATTGAGATATCCTGTCTGACTTATTCAGATATGAATTGATTTACAGTACAAACAATGCTGACTATGTAAGGCTTTATAAATAAAGTTAGTTGTATACATTAGCAACTGGTATATTTTGGGGTAATTTCTCTCAATACAAGAGACCTATCTGTTTCAGCCAGCCAGTCTTTGGGCTTGCATTAGGGTAGTCTAAATGTTCAACCTTATCTTGGGACAAAGTATTGAATCTTACTGCCAATTTCCACATAGTCCTTGCTCTGCATTCTGACATTAGTATAGTTTTGCGCTGTCAGATGATGCATGACCTGGCGGCAGTAGCTCAGTCTGTAGGGACTTGGGTTGGGAACCGGAGGGTCGCCGGTTCAAGTCCCGGCACGGACCAAGTCCGGAAATTGGTCTGGTAGCTGGAGAGGTGCCAGTCCACTTCCTGAGCACTGCCGAGGTGCCCTTGAGCAAGGCACCGAACCCCAACAACCGCTCTGGGGCGCCCTCTGTGGGCAGCCCCCTCACTCTGAGACCTCTCCATTAAATGCAGAGTGAAAACCGAATTTCCCCTCGTGGGATTAATAAAGTATATGAAAAAAAAAAAAAAAAATGTCCTGCCCAACAAGATCTGTCTACAAACATTAAAAAAACATTCACATCATTATTCACAAAAAAGACAATTAAAAAATACATTTACTGTCTTCATTATTAAGACAATCCCTCACAAGCATTAGCACAAGCACAAGTAAATGAGAGCGGTGGTAAATAAGATTAGCTTGAGATAGACACTCACACACGCACTATCAATACACATAAGCTCCTCCAGGCATTACCAGCTGCTGCAGGCAGGGCTGCCTCGATGATCACAAGATTTTTTACCGATTTTTAAAAACGTGGCAAAGCAAAGAATTAAGGACAGTTTTAACCAATTTTTAATGTTATTATCATCCGGACACACACATTAGATGACTTGGCCAGACCGGGAGACCGCTCTCCTGCAGTTTGTTGGAAGATTTTGACAGACAAGAGATCTCACAGAAACTCTCGTGATCAAATGCTCCTTCAGAAGAAAAACAACATCCAGTTGGTTACACATCAAAGTCTGCTCTCTTTGGCTGCTAGAATTATTCCATTGGCGGCAGTCCGATCTGGAATCATAAAGATCAAGAATATTTACAATTCAAGATCGGGAAGGTTTGAACTCGATGGGGAGCAGTAAAATAATCATATTGACACTATGCACTCGATGATTCTTTGGACAAGGAATTGGACATGGAAAGCCTCAAATCAGGCCACACTACCATGGATTGTTGGGGGTTGGGGTCAAATTGGGCCTAAAATAGTCAAGTGTAGCCAGCTTTAGTAAATCTCCCTCCTGTGAATAAGTCACACCGACTTCTCCTTCAGGAGCCAATCACTGATGAGTGTGTAAGGGGGTGATTCTCCTGGATCTTTCTGAAGTTAACAACGACAGACCAACTTTGTCCAAACATACAACCAATAACTGCACTCCTTTCTCTAAACCCAACTCATGAGCTACAGTGACAATTTGTATTTCAAAAATGATTTACGAAATAGGAAAGACAAGCACACTGTAGAAAGTTAAGTCCATGCTTAGTTGGATGTGATGATAATGTGTTCTTAAAGGCAGTAAGATGAACATTTCCTTTTTAGTTATAAAAGGGAAGTGCACTTGGGGAAAAAAATACTACTCAAACAACTGACAAACCAGGCTTTATTTTAGGTAGTATATGGCATTGAATTGAAGGTCAGTGAAGTTTCCTTTTAAGTGCAGCTGTTGTTAAACAAAGCTGTTGCCTTACCCATTCCCTCTCCTCAGGTCTTTCATTGATTTGAGCTGCTGACCTTCCAATCCGAACTCTACTGTCCAATCCTTTAGGCTACACCTGCCTGCAAATTTTATACACGTAACAAGCTGTAATTTCTCCTTCTTAGCTCCAGTCATGTCCATATCCCTCGGCGAGTGCTTCATCCTGCCACCACAGCACTCTCCTCTTGCCTGCAGGGCTAAATCAATGAATCAAGTGAAAGCCCGACAAGTGGGGAGAGAGAGTTGGCGAGATAGACATCAGGAGGAAAGCGGAATGTGAGGTTAATCCAAACAGCTCGGTTTCATTTCATATGGCCAGCACGCCTTATACAGCCCAGTCACCTCTTGTCCGAAGGCCATCTCAGGACACATGTTGCGTCTTTAGCAGTGGCTTATCACTGAAGGTCATTCGGCTAATGCCTTCACACATTTGCCCCCTGCTGTCTGGGCCTCTTTCATTCTACGATGTCTCTTAAATCTCAACTGATTGCTGCCAAAGCCCTCTTTTGTGCTTAAGTTGCTACCACAAAAAATCAAGAGTGCACAAAATTACAGACCAACAGACAAAATGTTGATGTGACAGACATTTGCAATTGAAACTTCTTAGCTACACGGAGGGCTACAATGGTTAACAGTTCAGGCAAAAGTAACTCAAATCTTATCTATTGTGCTCATCTGTGGATAAGATCTGGGTTTTTTTGTCTTTTTTTTTGTTTTGTTTTTTTAATGAGCTTCAGGATTCAGCTTCATGAGACTGCAGTCAGAACAGCCAGGTCAGATTTTTATTTGGCGACTTTGACTTCTGCTGGATTGATTCTGGTCACAGTTCTGCGCTGCACTGGCAAAATGGACGTAAGCGGGGGCCTGTAACAACTGAGCACAGCATCCAGGGTATAACAACCAAGGAAAGTCTATCATTAACAAATAGTCATATTTTACAAACACAGGGGAGAATTACCGTAAATTCCGGACTATAAGCCGCTACTTTTTTCTCACACTTCGAGCACTGCGGCTTCTACTCCGGTGCGGCTAATGCATGGATTTTTTATGGGGGACAATGAGCTTCTGCCGCAAAAACATTTGACTTCGTCACGTCGGATCTTAATATCAGTCATTTTGCGCTTCATGCACGCACCCTCATCATGGAAAACACATGGAGAAATGCATATGATGTAGCTTTCAAGTTAAAGGCGATCGACCTGGCTGTCAAAGAAGCTAACAGAGCTGCTGCACGTTAAGATGACACTGACAGCGACAACAGAGACTGAGGAAGTGAGTAATGAAGTCATTCTGAGGCAGTGAATGGATGGACTTTTTCTTGTGAAATATATTACGGTCATCTTTTTCATCAGCCGTGTTACAGACACCGTCGGCTAGGCTTCGTATTGTAACGGTTCATGTTGTAAAGTCAGTAGTTGATAATGTGTTCATAATTCCGATTATGTGGAGAG
Source organism: Symphodus melops (assembly GCF_947650265.1). NCBI lineage: Eukaryota > Metazoa > Chordata > Actinopteri > Labriformes > Labridae > Symphodus > Symphodus melops. The sequence continues at coordinate 17,703,236 of NC_136706.1, forward strand.
TCAGTGAATGCACCAGCGAGAACGTGTTGAGTGGCTGTATGAGAGAACGCTGGGGGAGACAGTTGGATTGTTACGGCAAGTTATGTGTTGCTCTCTGCTGTAAACGGCGTGGTCACGGCCGACAGTGATCGGGTTATTAAGTTATTATTTGAACGCTCTCGTCGTCCTTTAACGTCCGTACGGACGCTACAGTATTTGCGGATGTTACCGGTAGCCTACGTCTGTGTAAATAGCTCTTGTTATAGCGTGGACACCTGCGGCTTATAATCAAGTGCGGCTTATATATGTACAAATACATTTATTTACTTATTTTTAGCCGGTGCGGCTTATATCCAGGTGCGCTCAATAGTACGGAATTTACGGTAAATATTTGGTCTGTAGCCCAGACTAAAACGAGGTACTAACTGACCGCAGTGTGCACGGACGATGTGGAAATCAAGGATAATAAAGTAGAAGGCTTCAGAGCATTGTTCAGTCTTGTAGGATAATTACTGAAAGGCATTGTAAGTGTCCACTGATTCCATCTCACCTCTGTAAATCTTTGTTACCACCTCTGAAGACAATATAGAAAGGGGATACTTTAAAATCAGTATCCCAACAAATGGTAAGGTTTTATGAAGGGATTTTGTCTTGAGTCACAAACCAATCATTGTTCTGGTTTCTGTTAAAACGAATGCATACACAGAGGAACGGCCAATTGAACACCCACTTAGATACAAATTGGACAAAAAAAGTGGTGAACTATTGAGACTGAATGTCAAATTTCAGTGAAAAAGCATGTGGATGAAAAAATACAATAAAGGCTTCTTTTGTTACAATTGCAAATCTAAATCCTGCAGCAAGGTATGAAGTAACTCCTGCGTTTTGCACAATAAAGATAAGTGTTCTTTTTAAATGTAAAATAAGCATTCAGATTTCTCTTTCTTATTGAGCGTTGTTGGCAAGACTGACTTCAAATGTCTGTAGATGGTGCTGCTTTTCTGGTGAAAAGTATTCTCATCAGCAGAAAATGTTGTAAGGGCCTATACTGTAGTTTATCCAAGAATATATATTTGCAGAGGAGCTACTCTTTAGACATCTTCAGTCATTTCAGAGTCTACTCCTTCTTTCAAATTGTCAAACAAAAATAATCTACAGAGATGTCTCATCATGTATCATCCCATTACACAATAATGACAATATTTTGTAAATACTTGGAAGTCCTGTTCAGTGAAACATCTGGAACTGAGGTAATTGAGTTTTTCAGCAGATGTTTCATTTCATTTGACACAACTCAACATAATGCAATGACATGAAACAGTACACATTAAATTACAGCGGGTCAACCTCAGACCAGCTGGCATTTTCTTAACATTTGAGTGTAAGGAAATATCATAGCTACAGACTGTGTACCGGTTGAAAGGTTTGCGGCTTAGATTTTCCGAACAATAAAACCTGCATTGATGCATTTCCAGCAATATGGTGTTCTCTCATAGACTGAATAATCAACAAAATAAGTGTTTCACTGTAGCTCGTGCAGTTGCCAAAAATGTTAATTTAGTGGAATATTTCTATATCCATATATTCAAAACAGGGGGAAATTTACATCATGGAGATTCTTCGACGTCTAAGACTTTTTTCAACAAATTCACGTCTGCAATTTAAATGCACAGCTGATTTTTCCTAAAGCTGAAACCTGAATTAAACGAAATCCAGGATTAGTTTTCTGGCATCCTTTTATCATCCTCTGCTTTCTCATTGCAGGGTTTCAATGCGTGATACTTCCAATTTTAGAGCCCTTACAAATTCTGAAATATTAGTAAAGACGGGATAAAGCCACCATCGTGCAGACGTTCAAAACTAGGAATTTAAAGTAAGACTGTATATTTCTGTTATTTTCTTCTAATTAGTTCTTCTGTAAACTGCAGGTAACACATTCAGTTCATTTAGTGTTTTGTATAGGGTTACACTGACATTTTTTTGTATTTGTGCCATTTCAGACATGGTAGAAAGCTTCCACACTGCACTAAGATGTTTAACACATATAGGCTACCTGCTTCCAATCAACATGACGTTATCCTTGTACACATGTTTCTCTCCTTCACACGGCAGGTGAAGCTGCAAAAGGCCCTGGCAGCAACAGGCGTTGCATCGTGGACTTTAAACTGTATTTGTTCCACCAGGTGAGCCACATTGGCACCCTGCTGTGTGATGTTTGCACGCTTCTGTTGCTGTATTTCTATGTGAAAAACTGCTCCACCTTATCCTCCCCTGCTGTGGTAACGCTGAATGTGAACAACGAAAGACTTGTGCAGACTTTACTTTTTTTCTTTTTATAAAAGAACCTTGCATGTTGCTATGAAATCCATGCTGATGGGGTATAGTGGCACAGCAAGGAGCATCCCCACAAATAAACCTGCTGTGCAAAAGTCAAAATATATTGCCATCTTGGTTTTCTTTGTTCATGACATCTATGCTCCTGACAGATCTTTGGCTGGTGGGTTTGTCTATGTGAATGCTGTGTTGATGCCTGCAACAATTCTCATCCCAGAGGGTGGCATTTGTTTTAAGTTTAGAAACCAAATCAAGAAAAGTTCCAGAATTAAACTCGAAACTTTTTCCAAAACTGCAATACAGCTCCACCTGAGAAAGTGTTTTGGTACTTTTTGTACGATCAAATAGATAGTGTAAAGGTTAACATCGCAACACTATTAAAGCAAATTTCCATTTAGTCATTGCGCGTTGTGTTTTGTCAGTGCAGTAGCGCTGCCTCAGATCAAACGCCCCACAGTTTGGGCCACGTGTGGTCTGCTGAAATGCAACCATCAGCCCCCTGTGCGAGTTAAACTGCTCGTTTCCTTGTCTGACTTCACGCACTGATGGTAGAGGTTGCTGATGCTGGTGAGACCATCAGAACTAACTAATCGCATTCATACGCTGCGAGAGAAGCAGTAGGTGCAATTTGGGGTTAAGTGCATGTCTTGCCCAAGGGATTGAACCCCTGGACCTTCCGGTTAAGAGACAAAAACTCTACCAATGGAGCCACAGCCACATAGTGGAAGTTCTTGCACGCTCCAGAGATGGACCAGGGAGCGTTATAGTATTGACTAGATTGGCAGCAAACAGCATGGTAACATGCAGCGCTGACAGACCGAGTCCTATATGGGAATTGTAGTAAAAAAAACAAAAAACTGGCAATGTCCATTATTTGTGCAGTCTATATGCTTGATAGTAACGTCAGCGGAAGTAGAAGAAAGGTATTTCTTGATGCTCAAATTAAATTTTCTACAAATCAGGAAATGCCCTCCTAAAAAAGTTTGAGACCACTCTTTTGGTGAAGGTTCTGATGTGTTTTATGCTGGAACATTGCTGCTCCTCTCGCGTGGGTAGGTGTTTTTGTCACATTGTTGGTTTGTACCTACACACCGCAGCAGTTTAACATCAGTACACCTACTTAACTGGCTGAAGTGCAGTTAGACGGTATACTATTTCATTCTAATGAGCGTATTGATTTACTGAGGACCCACTTGTCAAAATCCCCATCTTTAACAAAAGATGAGAGAAAAACAGCTGCTAAGTTGTTGTTTTTTGTTGGTTAGGGAAAGACGAACTGAGCTCCATTGACTGACAAACACTTTTTCCACACTCTCGTATTTTTACACTTCATGGATTTTGAGTACAATTGTTGAGAAAAAAAGATCTAGACTCAACCTCTTTCATAAAAGTTACAAAAACAGAGAACGCTATTTCCAAAAACGGTTGAATAAATCGACATATATTTGCAACAGACCAACATATAACAAGCTTTGCATGCAAGCTCCTTTTGTTGGCATGACTAACCCCCTTCAATGATAACATTCTTTTACATCACTTTCAGTTTGGCCTTTTATTAGGCTGTAGCCATATTTTACGTTTGGCCTTCCTCTTCCTGTTCCATACCTAAGGACAAGCGGTAATTTACCAGGTAGAAGAGCTCTCTGGCACACGGTGAGCAGCTTTTAATGTAGTCCCCATTTTTGCTTCAATACTTGTTGTCCCCCAATTAAGTTTTACATTGTGACTTGTATTCCCAATTTTCAGTCATCTGGTTTTCTTTAGGTTGGATTTTTCTTTGGTAGTGTTAAGGGGAGTTGGCGACAGTGATGACCCAACACGTGGTTGGCTTGGCAACGTCCCGTCTTTTGTCCTCTTTAGCCTGGTCTCCAGCCCCTTTGGGTTCTCATTTCTATGCAATTACTTTGGAGGAGATTTTTTTTGCATTGAATGAAGCTCCTTATACAGTGTATGTTCAGTCCTTATTTGTTCTGAGCTTTGGTTGAATCTTGGTCTTGTTTAGGAAGCAGTAACACCATTATACGTTTGATCCAATTCTAATAACAAGAGGTTGTATTGGTTTAATTTCCTGAAATGGTCATGGCTGCATTGAGGCGACCTGGAACCAAATTAATTAAATTACGATAAAAAATACCATAAAGTTGACCAAAGAAAAGCTTTTTGTGTATTTCCTGAACATACATTAATAAAAGTCCCACTTGATTTCTTGTGTGAGTAATCATCTGCAGGAGATGACTGATGCTGATAATGTATCATTTTCCATCACACTCTTTCCAGCTGTTACAGATATGTAAAGTCTGTGGATTTTCTAATTCAGGATAATATTGTGAATATTGTCATTTTCAGAAAACCACCGCTTAAGTTGCATGTCTTTGTTCAGTGCTTAATAGGATTTAATTAAGCAATTTGTGACTTAATATTGAGAAAGGACATTTTAATCTTGACATGGTAAGGCTGACTTGGATTCAAGACAAGTAGTTAAATGGAATTGCAGTTATCTGTGGAGTCTTTTCTATGTGGGCACAACCAAAGAAATGTGAATGATTAGTAATCTGCTACACTACCTTTACAGTCTTGAGATAAGGACAGCGGGCAAATTGATTACTTTTCTTCATTGTTTGTAGTAGTAATGATGTTTTATATTCATGTTTGTATTAATAGTCAATAACACTCTCACCATTGATATCAAATGCTTTTTGACTATTTCATGCTAAATGTTAAGAGCCTCTGTATGTAAAACGGATAATGTAAAGAAGAAGCATACACTTGCATGCTCGGTGTGATGAGTTCATGCAATAGTCTGCAATGACACAAACCAGGTAACCAGCCATCAATCCCACCTCAGGTGGAAAAATGCTTGCATACAGTTTATATTTTAAATTATCTTATTGCTTTGCAATAATGGTCTCTGGGTTTTTTTCTTAGTTGAGCACAAACTTATCTTGAATGATCTATGATGTTTTATGATCTATCTTGAGTTGTCTTATAGGAGACAATATTTTTTCATCTCTGATGGCTAAGACATGTAATTGGCAATTAATATCTCAGACATCTTGTGTGTCATTTTTCTATTTAGACGGGAGACTTTGTGTATTTTGAGAAGTTTAAATTTGTTATAGTATTTGATTCTAACAATCAATGATGATGGCACAGATTTCTTTGGTGACCCCTAATCCATAGAGACAATAAGTCAAAATTAATATCCACTTCATGACTGTCATTCCCTTAGTTATTTTAATTTAGTTTTTTATTTTATAAAAAAATCATATAAATTCATTTATAAATTCAAGAAATGAAATAACTCAGTTTAAAACGGTCCAAAAAATTAAAATAAAAGCATTATTGAACCATTGTTTTCCTTAGCTGACGGCACTAGAGAGACGGGACATGTTATTGGGCGATGACATGCAGCAAAAAGCCAGAGGTCGGATTCAAACCTAAAGCTGCTGCAATTAAGACTAGAGCCTCTCTACATAACCACTACTATATATTTTAACACAAATTCTAATCCTATTCTGTTTGAGCAGTCAAATGAATCACTTATCGAGGATCTTCACCACGGAAAATGTTCCAAAAAAAGGACTGATACTTCAACGTGCTATCATCACTTGGTCTGACACCTACCCAACACAAGTTTTTCAAACATTAAATATAACTATATAATACATCTTGTGTCTAATTGGTCGGTCAGAGAGACATTAGTATTAATGTCAGTCCTTTTCTATACAGTACACATATCCTCCCAGGAACTTGAGGATAACGTGATGTGATTAGTGATTGTTCACCTGTTCTTGGATAGTAATGTACAAGTGTATATTTGGTCAGACCAGTCATCCATTCTCTCTTGTGGTTAGTCAAATGACTGAGGGATTTTTTTCCCCCTGTTCTCCAAGTAATGCCTAATTGCTTCATTGTACTGCTGAAGCAGTTAAGGCTTGTGTTAACATCCACAGACTACCACAGGCTATGTAAGGGATAAAGTTACTGAGCAACCGCCAGCTGGTACAAGGAAAATAACATTGATAATAATAGCACCAATCAAATACAAACAGCCAATAAGAGTCATTTCCTCTCAGCCTTCACGCCTGCTGTAAAACAGTTTCATTAATTATAGTGGAAGCGCTATGTTGCAGCAGCCACTCGGCCTAGTTCTGCAAGACTCATGATCACAATAATAGCGCGCTACATAATGAAAAGCACAGTCCATAACTAAGTCTAGAGCTTAAGTATGAAGAATATAATTTCTTATGTTGTAAGCAACCCTCAAAACATTCAAAGCCTTGAATATCAGCAGGTAATTGTGATTCAAGCTTTCAGGCCGCAAAACATAGTGTTCAAGACAACGCGATTAAGTTTTTCGAAACACACACCAACGCTTGTTGTTTTTCATATTGAAGAACACTGTTGGGATTTTTAAAGCTCCTGTGAGGTTTGTGTTGATTGTGAGTGCTACCTCATGTCACTTTGACAAGTTTGTCCTGTACATGTGTAAGAAATGTTGAAACCACAAAATAGTCACATCCTGCTGTGTTCTAGCTTTTCGGAAGCATCAGTCCTCAAAATCTTTTCTTGGTAAACATTGTAAAAGGCAGCATGCAGTTAATCTCTATGTCTGGCACCTACCCTGCAGCAAGCATTAGGGAGTTAACAATATCAACATAGAATTAGTCAGTCTTCTTGCTCAAGTTTCTTTTGCCTTTGTAGGTTATATACAGGCATCATGTTAACCCCAGTGTGTTTCATGACCAGCAAAACAGTCCTCCCACAACTTACATTAGTAAGACATCAAGAAATAGAGTAAAGCAAGCAATGTTTCAAAATGATCATAAAAGACATATTAGAAAGGATTTCAGAGACGACAATAGAAGTGAAAATAGTGATTTTACTTCATCGCGACTAGTCATAAACATTCAGTGGAGATTAAAAAGTCTTTCAGGCAAAAATTAGCAGGAGGTCCCTCCAACCATAGTTCATCTCTTCGGTGCAAAGAAAAACAATTCCTCTGCATTTTCCCTCACTGACCGTCATTGACAAACTTTTTCACAGTAATAATGCACGTGATGCTTGCTACTGCAACAAAATGCTGTCAGATGGAACGCCCTGAGGGACATCTCCTACTTTCATAGCAAACATACAGTTTGTGCCACTGCTATTGTTTAAAGATGGTCAGCCTATCCCTCTTGGCCTGGGGCCACAAACAGTTGACAAGCAGTCTGGATTCATCCACTGGGCACAATGGTTGTAAGTATCAAATGTTGCACTTCTGTATTTCTGTCTTCTGTATTTGTCAAGACACAAAGTGATCCTATAGTTCCTCAGGTAGTAGTAGTTTACCTCATCCCATGGGTCTCTCAAATTCCTTTGCTAAATTTCCTGATTATTATTAGGTAACAAAGCCCTCTAGTTCCTTCAGAAAAATACACATTGAGCAACAAAGATGAGATAAAAGGCAATTTGTGGATTGATGAGTTTTGGTAATTGGTGATTTCTCTGACATAAAAGACACATTAGGACAAGATAACAGGGTTTAATAGAGCATAATTTTACAGATGGAATTGACTATAACTTTAAGTTGAAGTTTAACTTGAAGTGGAACACCCTCCAGGTACAGTGTTCTGGCTGTATGAGCACTGACTCTTCCTTGTTTCTGACATGTCCGCCTCACATGTAAATAAGAGCCTAACCATTTGAAAAGACTGAACGAGTCATTGTTTACACCCAGTGAGGCAGCATTGTTCTTCAAGTTTGAGTCCTAAATGCTGACCAGGATGCATGAGCATACCCGGGAAACCACTCTTGATAAAATGTGTCCCAGAAAACTTCCATATTCGGTTTGAGCTATCAAATCTCAATACCTCATCAGGACCACCTTGCATCAGCGCTATCAACTTGTCACAAGATAACCCAGGATAAATGTTAATGCAAGGTCCTACCTGGGCCTACGTTTTACATCTAGGTCCATCTGTCAGAAATTACACCCTGTCACTGACTGATCTGTTTTTTGTTTTTTTTCTTCAAACCTTTAACTATTCAATAACAAAATCGTCTGTATATTCTTTCAACAGTGTTTTGTGACCTGAATAGTAAGGGCCGCTGGTAGCCCAGCAGTTAGTGAGCACCCCATGTATGTAGGCTTTATAGATCTCCAAGCGGGCGGCCATGGTTCATATCCAACCTGTGGCTACTTTCCTGCAGCTTATCCACCAATCTCTCTCTCTCACTGATTTACCTTTTCACTGTCCGATCTCTACAATAAAGGCAAAAAATCACTTTGAAGTAATTTAAATCCGGTTTTACAACCAGGATCTTTCTCTCTTGGTGTCTGTTCGTGGTTTCTACAGTATACTGCATAATGTGTCACTGCCCAGGGAAAACAACCCATGATAACATATTATAAACTTGACTTCCTGGCCCTTGTCTTTTTCCTGATAGTAGAGAAGTTATTGGATATGTGGGTTGATGGAGAAGAGGAAACTAAGGGCAATGGGATTTCAGTAAGTAGTGTGCATCTAAATTACCAAACAATGCCTTTTTAGGTCTGTGTTTAACAAGAACAAAAAGTACATTATCGTGGGATGTCTAACAGATGTGATAAGAGTATTTGAAAAGTCTTGGTCACAAGAGACTTAACATTAATCTTTCATAATACAGAAGTGCTGCAAATAAAAAGGAAATTCACCTTTCTCAAGTCAGCCTAATGAGGTAAGAGGAAGTCAGTGTGACCTTGTTCATAAGCTTCATTTATAGAAAACCTTCAAATAAATAGGCATTACATGCATCACATAAATTGGCACTCTTAAATGTTAGAATGTCCTCGTCAGTTTATTCATGATGTTAGGGTTCGCAGTGCGTCTCACAGAGTTGTTAGCAGCCTGGCAGAAGTGATACAACCTGCTGTGGTGGAGATGTTTTATCGTGTGAAATATCCAGGAGGTGTGTTAATGTGCCCTTGCGTCCTGCCCACATGAAGCAGGAAATAGTTTCCCCACCTGTAATCAGTCTTCAATTTTAAAAAACAGCAAGGTAGGAACACAGGAGTCAAAAATCAAACACCAGGTTAGATAACGAAACACAGAATCACCGTTTTTTGATCTGCAGTGTCACCCATGTTCTTTTCAATGGAATCTTTGTTTTTTTAAATTCGGGTTCATGCAGCCTTCCCTCCCTGAAATACTTTCAAAAAGTTCCTTAAATCATTTTTCAGATTTTTATTTGTCTTGCTTTGGGGCAGCAAAAAGCAAAAAGTGACTGTTTTACTGACTCTTTGCTTTTTAAATTTGTCTATCTCCATCGGCTGTCTTCTGTTGCTTTTCCTTTTGTCCTCCGAACCAGCTCTGAAGCGTTAGATCTGGCTGCCAGTCATCCCTTTCTGATTTTCAAAGGCTCCAGAGACATTAAACAAAGACTCTGAACATGGGCCAGATTTTCCTTCTCTGATCCTTATTTTCTCACTTCCCTCAATCTCAGCGAGCCTCTTTGTGTTTGTCTCTTTCTTATTCCCTCATGGTTATAATGTCAGACAGTCATGCAACAGGCAACTAATAAAATAAATAACTGTTTTACCAAGTAGTTGTTTTTTTTATCAAGGAGAGATTATTGTGTGGGTGGAAAAAGCTAAAAGTAAATGAAGCCATCAACTTTGATCGAACAAGCATGAGCATGTATTCCATTTTAAATTCCAACCATTTACACTTTCACATTAATGAAAGTATTGCCTCGTAGCCTATATTGTGAATACATGAGTATTCACAATGAGGCCATGAGGCCAGTAATGTAAATCACTTCTATAAATGTGTCTCTAATCACCCCTCTTACAGTATCTACCATTTGCACACAGCCTCATCCAAACTAAAGAAAAAGAAACAAAACACAATTTGACAACAAAAACAATAATGGAATTAATTTGACAAATGCACAAGACTTATATAAACGTGAAAACTGTGCAACACGATCCCCAGCTCCTGCAGCCACATGCCGAAGTGTCATTGGGCAAATTAAGCCTTTAAATTGCCCCAGAATGGCATGGCCAGCAGTGTATCAGTGGAATTAACGCTAATTGTCATTTCTATAGCAGCCTCAGCCATCAGTGTGCAAATGGGGAAACAACTTTGAGTTGGCTACCACATTCCCAAGTGGTGTGGCAAGTCTGTTTATGCTTTGGGAATGTCTACATTTCAACAACTGTACAACAACTGCTGGCTAGCTCTTAGCCAGTAACTCAAGGCAGAAAGAACGTGTAAGACTGTGTTTTGGAATGTGATAAGACATGGAGACACTTGTTCTTTCCCCTTTGCAAAATAATTGCAGAATGCATGTTCAGTTGACATGTCGCACATGTGCTGGCTAAAGTGTCACCTTCAGACAGTACAATGAAATGGACAATCAAAAACATGTCAGATGACTTTGAGCAACAATTAATGGGGAAACTGGAAGAATGCAGCCAGTTTAGATCCTTTAATTCAATCTCCTTAAGTCTTAGATTATTTCCCAACTGTGCAGGCTCTTCAATGGAAGCTGGCAACTGGAGTTTTATTCTCCACACAGGTACAATAGTAAAGTCTCGTATCTATGAGCTTTTCAGGGAGCTACTGGTATTTTCACATGAACTTACTGTCCAATATGAGAATAAGCTCGCTGACTTATTAGGGCATTTCAATAAGTTAAACACCAAGCCTCAGGGCAGAAAAGAAATCCTTCTCAGGGTTTATGGGCAAGCGTCCCCTGGGGTGCAAGCCTGTGGGGCAGGGCTCCATGGACATGTTCCCACTGGCATCAGCTGTGCCACACACTGCCAGGGAGCCTGCTGTACTTACTGAACATCTTTAAACACTAAAAGAGAGGTTTTAACGCTATTTCCCACACATGGCTGATAAAGAGAACAACAACTGGATTCTAGTCGCATTCAACCAGGAATCATCAAGAGAACAACTCCATCTCACAGCATGGAAGGAGTGCAAAGAGCTCTGTAAGGACCATACAATGAACCTCAAATTTTAAGATCTCCCACAGGATCAGTTTCGGATACCTTCTGCATCAGAATGCCAAATCATTTCACAACTAGCTTTTGCGGAACATTTTTCCCTTCCCCCCCCACTATCTACCAGTGTGAGCTGGCCTTCTCTACTCTGCTATTGCTATACAGTACTTGAAGAGCAACAGAAGGTGTGGCCCTTTCTTCAGTACCAGAAAGGATTATAAAAGTCTGTGATCACAGACGGGCACATGTCTTACTGGAATATAAATAGGGTTAGTTTGATCCAACAACAAATGTGTTATTCTCTCTCGGTCGTCCTTAGACGAGCCTCCCAGTCATCCCGGTTTTTCATACTTCCGGCCAGCTCGTTGGTGCTTTGCACTCCTGCGTCCTTCTTGGTAACATCCAGAAATGTTATAGTGGGACGCCCTTATATCCTGGCAGCTATTTTGTTGCTCACCCTGGATACTCCAGTATACAGTCTTGTTGGTGACTCTGTGCTCTTGCTGATATTCACCACTACATGTTATTGCTTTTTCATATACAACACATTTAAAAAAAAAAAAAAAGAGTGTTTAGTTCTCAATTTGAACTGCCTTGATTTATGGTTGTATTCCCTTTTGCATGCCAAGTTTTCACAGTGAATCTCTGTCTTCGAAGTCCTTTAAGAGAAATAACATTGTAACCAAGAATGCTTACTTTTTAGTCCAGATACAGCCCTCTCTCTCAATTCAATTTACAAATTGCAAGCTTTATTGGCATGAATGTAACTGACAATATTGCCAAAGAATTAAATAATAAAAAAAACCTGTCTCACACTCATAATCACACACACATTCATTTCTCAGTGTCTCTCCCCTATTTATCAGTTCACCTATTTTTTAAATTTGTGACCTGCCAAGTTTAAATGGGTGTACCTGGAATTTTCAAAGTTGAGTTCCAAATGAATTCTTGAATAATTTATTTGTCAAATGTTATTAGGCATTAGTAGATTAAAAAAAAAAGTCATGTAGACTGATAAGATTTTGTAATGCGTGTCAAATAGGCTTTTTGCAAGGATGTGAACTCCAGTCCAATTTCCATTTACAATTTAAAAAAAAAAGTATTTGAAAACCTACAGCATATGCAAGCATATAGCCTAATAATCAAAAAAAGGTAAATGCCCTACAATCATGTGTCCAAACTTATTCAATGCAATGGGTGAATAGAATAAATTACAGCAATGTGATACAGATTCAACTTCACTATACAGAAATGTAATAGCTGCCCTTTCAAATGGCTAGTTCAAAAGGGAATTATTGTAATTATGTTAAGCTTGAGTGCCTTATTTATACTTTATACTGTTTATATTGAAAAGCACATTCCAAATGAACTCTAAAGTTGGTTTCATAGTTATAACTTTTAAGCTTAGGAGAACAGGCCAAGCTGCTGTCTTTGAGGAGTTTGGAGGGATAGATAGATAGATAGATAGATAGATAGATAGATAGATACTTTATTGATCCTGAGGGAAATTCAAGGCGAATTGGGACAACATGTTCATTTCCAGAGACTGTCCAATTCGCCAGGTTTAACAATTAAACATATGGGATAATATTATGGCGATCTCGACAGCTGTTTGATGGTATTTGAGCTAAGGAGCTGAAACTTCAGAATGCTCCCGACCCATAGGGATGATTAAACTCAAGCAACAAGACACTAACTGACAAGGTTTACTTCTATTGTACCTATTAGTCAAGATTAAATTAAAGAACATGTTCTGCTTTACTGAAAGTGCTGTTGAGTCCTGTGTGCCACATCTACTTCTTGGTTATCATCAGTTTTAACTCTTGGGAGCATGAAAAAGGGTTGTTGAAAACAGACATCAAACAGCTGTGGAGGCGTCAGGGCCTATCTCCCTGTGTGTTCTGCTGCGAGCAAGGCCTGTACTGTCATGGTAAGGTCTATCTTTCAGTGCGCTGAGTGAGCTAACCTGCAGAAGCAAGATAAAGAAAAATGGGTTCAATTTCTTCCATCTGAGAAAGTGTGCTTGTTAGAGCGGAGAATCCATTCCCGTTTGCCTTGGACCTTTGATCTGGGATTACACAGGAAGCTCTAAAATGAGAGCTCCCCGTTTGGCCTGGGAGCGCTCGTGATAGAGGAGCCCGAGGTGGTCGTGGCCTCTGAAGTGAAGACTACTGCTGAGTCTGCTGTGAAACGAGCTTGCACGCTCATAAGTGGATTATTACATGATTGCCAATTCTCATCAGTGCAGAACAAGAATAGAAGGGAAAAGACTTGATCCAAATCACTCATAGCAAAAGCCAATCCATGAAGAGACTCTCTTATCAATTTTACCTGGAACAACTGGATGTAATATTGTTCATTTTTTCTCTGGATAAGAGGATTTTTCTTCTTTTCTAGCCAGGACTTTCCTCATGTTGTTATACCCCGTGGCCCTTTGTTGTAAATGATTTTGTGGAAGCCTGCTGTTGTACAACTCTTACAAAATTTCCACTATTTATTTCTCTGTTTCTGAAACTATGTTTTGATTGGGGAAAAGCTCTTTGGTCAGGTGAACTATTCTCAAACCAACAAAAGTTGAGGTGCTCAAGTAAAAAGGTTTCATCTATAGATATAAGCTGCACTTTTGTGGAGATATCTTTTTCTACAGATAAAACAGATCATTGTCATAATTCTGCAGATTGAAGTTGGTATGTCATTAACGTGGATAACATTGTGCATATCTTTTGGAGCCCACACTGACTTTGTTTTGTGCACACCCAAAATCCTGCTGATACATGGAATTCAAATTAATACAAAAACAGACACAAGAAAGTAAAACTCCTTTCCTACCAATTCAGATCCCTGTGTTCAGCTTCAATATTTGATGTGTGCATAAAGATTGTTTGACCTAATGACCAAGCTTAAAGCTTAGCTAACCCTGTAAAGGTTAGCTAAACAGTATTTGACAATATTTAATGTGGAGCAAATAACTACTGAGAGTGTATTGACTAAAAGTATAAAAATGACTTTTTTCTCTTTAAAACAAAACCTTTTTTATGACAAAATAAAACATTTATCATAAGCTTTGAGATAGCATAGGGTTACTCTACATTGTCAGTTAATCTTTTAGTATTAACATTGACAGTTCGTACGTACTTTTCTTCATTATGAGTGTCATTTTCTCATGGTGATTTTGTCAGAGTATTTTAACCCAGTTCCATAGTTTGACTTCTACTCCATTTCAAAGTTCCAGTTGTCTGAATTTCCCTCTGAATTGAATTTCCCTCGGGATCAATAAAGTATCTATCTATCTATCTATCTTGTCTTAAAAAATCAGTCCGAGGGACAAAGTGCTGGAGACTGAGGACCCTGCTTTGCTTCAGTATAAAACAAGCCTGTCCTTGGAGAGCTGTCGTCTGCACACAACTTGATTGCAGAGGATATTAGGCTGTGCTTCGCAAACACATTACCAACTACTAGGAATTGAGCTTCAATAACATCAACACTATAATACAAGAACGACTCCTTTTTCAAATCCCTTTCCTCATTTCTTAACAATGGAGCAGCAGAATAAAGCCTCAAAAGACTATATCCCAACTACAAAGTTTATACATTCATTTATTCAGTTGGTAGCCTTCTGCATCTACCCCTCTGTCTCCCTCCCTCCTCCCCCTTGCACGCCTCTCTGTGGATTCTTGTTGTGATCTTAACATTATAAATGGCTTCTCTGGCAACACTTGGATTAGATTTGTTTCTATGAGATTCATTCCAGCCCTAACTCTGGTCTCGGTGCTCATGTGGCTTGTTTTCTTGATGAATGCACCCTGCCCTGTCAACAGTCATTTGCAAGATCTCTTCTCATAAAGTCGTCCACAGAGGGAGGCCAAAATCCTCCCCTCTGAATCCATACGCTGCATTCTTTCTGCAAGCTTCCAACCTTTGCTAAGGTCATTTAATCATACCCAAATTCAGTAGATATACTGTACATGTAACATTTTTTTTTTAAATAATGAAGATTTAAAAAGGCGTTCTCATGGGGCATATGCCATGTAACCTGAGGATCTGTTTGTATGACAGGGGTTTGCATGATTGAGTTTTGATTGATGTTTGCTCTTTTCCTAAGGAGAGGCAGAAGGAGGAGTCTTCACTGCCTATTGCCTCACAGACGAAAATATTGATCGTCCGGGCCTTCATCTTGGCTTTGTCACACACCCTGAGGCCTGACAGCTCCCAGTGCTTGAATAAAATTGTATTATTTCTCAATCAGGAGGAGTCATTTTCAAATCTAATAATTTGGTTGGGTTTATTGAGAGTTGTATGATTATGCTTAAAGGTTAAAACTGCCATTGTTATCTTTCCCTTTTTTTTTTTTTTTTTTTTTTTTTTTACAATTAACAATTCCCCGAAGAGACGAAAACCAACAATAGATTTATCCTGCTAACAACTACTGTCTGTGTAACTATAGCCTGATTAAGTTTCTCTGCCACCAAAGTCCACTGTTATCCAGAGGCCATTAAAAAGACATTAAAGAGTCTCACTGTTGCATCTGGTGACACAGCCCTTTGTTACGATGAAAATGGCCATAGCAGTTTACTCTCGAACAACAGTGATTGGAGGTTCCATGGGAGACAACATTGCATGTTTCCAAACACTGCTCAATGGGAAAATCATTGCTCCAACCATTGCTCATTGGGGAAAAATTACAACGCATTGGTGGCAATTATATCTTTTTTTTTTTTACAATGAAACTGTAGACTGTGGAACAACACAAATGCCTTGTGGATCATTTTAAGTTTACATGGATGTTTCACTGGAAAAATGGAGCTCAGCGTTCATGTGGTCTCTCTAATATAGAAAAGTTGGGTTTAAAAACAGTGTTAATACATGTATTTCTTACCATAAAAGCCTCCTTGTAGGAAACAAATCCAAGACTAGGATAAAGATAGAATTTGGCCAAGTTTCAATTGGCCTGTGTGGCATTTTACTTGTCATAGCGAGTAAATTACTAGTTGAACTAAAACCCATATTCTGTCCCAGTCAGCCATGACAGTGTGACAGTGAGTCAGCTGCACAAGAACAGGATGAAATTCAGCCATCATTCATTTAATGATGTGTATTTCAGCTATTTACTTTCATTCCCCAAATTCAGCTGAACCACTTTTTTAGCATTTGTGATAGACAGAGCTGTTTGTGCATATGTCTATTTCATCCTGTGTGTAAACATTAAAGTGTAACATTGAATTTCCATTGTTGGATAAATAAAGCATATTCAGTATTTGTACCTTCAAAGCCAAGTATTTTCATATTTGTCTAAAGTGATGAAAATATCACGTCTTTTGCAAATATCCCTTAAAGTGTCTCAGTGTCTTAAACTTTTTAATTGTTTTTGTATTAACAATAATAAAGGATAATTGCATTGTATTGGCAAAGTCTAACATGGCTTTAGCATCCAATTTTGCCTTTTAAGTCAGAAAAATAATGCTTGAAATAAACTTATTCAGAAGAATAGATTCACATCATAAAGATCAACTGTTTGTTCACCTAAACCTTTTTTTCTTTTTACCTGGTCACATCACCTGACAACATGAGTTATGATGACAGAATCAATTGTTATATTAATATAATGTCAGACATTGTAGTACAATAAAGCACATAATTCAGCTAATATTTAGAAAGCAACTTTATGATGACCACTGTCTTTTAACTGATTTAAATGTGGAATATGATGTGGATACTGGGTAATCACAATTGTGTATGATTTGACTTGTGACTGACCTGAGCCTTAACTTGACTTGCTTGATTCTCACCGCAGTGACATGCTTGTGTCGTGTGACTAGAGAAGACACTGTACTGTCTTTTGTATTGACTTTGTTGAATTCATTTTGTGTAGAATTTTCACCGAGTGGCCAATGTTTGAAAATGGGTCACACCCACAGTTGTCTTTGTAACGCTGATGAAAGCCACGGTCTGACACATGTATGTTTCCTTCAGCTGCTCATCCCTTCAAACGTCGTACGACCACTAATGCTGACAATATAGTGCTCTTTTGGAGGTGGTAAAGATTGCCTTTGAGGAGTTTTTAAGTTAAGCACACCATTGTTTTGACAGAGTATGGTGCACAAAGAACCTTTGCAAATTGCCAGTCTCAGTTAATTTTCAACCTGCCCATTGAGCTGTTTTACACTGACACTGTTTTACACCTGTTAGGCCTCTGATACTACCTCAGATTAGTGAAGGGATTTCTGACTTTTTTTAAGGCCCTTTCATTTGGCTACGCTCAGTAGTAAGAGCTCTTTAAGCTCCCAAACAACTCTTTGTTTTGCTTCATTTGGGCTTTATAAAATGAGCTATTTTTAGCTATATTTATGTATAATTGTATAATTCCCAGAATACATGATGCTAGACCACCAAATACAAGGTGTTCTGAGCTGTGTGGCTAAAGGATCATCCCTTTCTTCTGTCATGTTTCGATTAACAACAAAAAGGAGAAAAATATGGACTACTGTCTGCTACTCTTTGCTGTGATTATTGATGCAGCAAACTTAACACAGTTTGACTGATAAACGCAAAGACAAACACAGAACTTTGAGGAAAAAGGAAGAAAAAGACAGACAAGGCCTACAAAAAGCTCTCACAGTTGTTAAAACAATAGGCAGTCTTTCGAGCACCATAGCAACTGGCACACTATCACATCATGCTTGATCACAAATCCAGAGCACACCGCAAAAGATGCAATTCTATGGTCTGTGTGCTAAAATGTTCCCATAAGATGGATTTCAAAAATCATGCTGAAGGTAAGGAACAGTGTCTTTGGTGAACAAGTGTTTTTAATGATAGCTTACAAGAGAGTGGGCTAAGCTAGCTTCAGAGGTATGAGTAAATCAAATGTGGAGAATGTGACGCATGCTCAGGATAATGATGGGTCATATCTAGTGCTGTCGTTATGGCCGTACTAACCGAGACAAGAGTGCTCTGATACCGAGACAAGATAAAGACATTTAGAGATCGAGAATGAGTCAAGACAGAGAGAAGATAAAGGCCATAAATAGCGCTAATAAAATCCTCAACTTGTGTGCAGCGGGTGCGTCACAACCTGAAGATTGTGGCTGTAACCAGTGGGCTCAAAAAGAATTGCAAATTAATATGTTTTTCTTTCTTTGAGAAAAGGGGCATTTTCTCTCTAATCCCAGTACTAACTTGGAAAGATAGGGTTTCAGTCGTGGTCTTCAGCTGTGTCGTCTGAGACCAAGACAGAGTAACTGTGGCCTCAAGACTAAGACCAAGACCAATTTCAAAGACTATACAACAGTAGAAAATCAGTTACTGTATATCCACACAGGGCAATCTTGCTCTGATTTACACGTTATTTGTTATATTTTATTACTGGAGCTGCTGTGCTGACAGAGTGAGTAATTGAGTCAAGATCTGCCGATTTAGTGAATCGGTCATTCAACATCGCAGGCAAAGAGGTATAACTTGATTTGGTTGAATGAAAAAAGTTGTGTGCCAATAATTGAATATTTTCCCTGACTTGTGTTTTACTTTTGCATGTATTTGTACAACTACTTAGCTTTTATTTGATAATTTACTCATACTTATTTTGTTTATTTTTTTCTTGTTTCTTTGCTAAAAGTGAAAAGTCCATCCATAGAAATCCACTCTACTTGCATTACAGTGAAACTCAAACTTCCTCCACTGATCAATGCTCTCACCCCTATAAGACCTGATAAATGTCAGCATATCTAGTTTGACCTTTTCTTCTGTCAATGCGTATTTCTTTCTATGTAGTCATACTTTTTTTTTTCTTTTATGTGTTTGGTCTTCAGCCACATTTTCTTCGAGACACAAGTTAATCTTCAGTCCCATGGAGAATGCAATAATCACCATATCAGCATCATGTTTGAATAATGACTGGCATTGTTCCTGATTGTTATCTGTGGGTATTTATTATAAATGTAGTTATTGGTAATTGCATTAAAAGATCAGTTGTGCTAAGTGGAGACTAAGTGATCAAATAAATCATCCTCATTCAGCAGTTTTGATACATGTCTGATTATGTACTTGGCAAGTGTGATGTTGGGTTCTGAAAGGATATGTAGCTGTATGTTTTGGGTGTCTTTATTTTTTGCTGATTTCAGATCATTGTTAGAGAACTGACATTAGAGGATATCATATTTAACCTTGGGATTTATAGTAATAAGTCCTGAACAAGAATAACTTCTTGAGAAGTTTTTTTTTCTTTTTTTTTTGCTTTGAAATGAGAACCAGAATAATGTTTGTAATAGTGAGTTCAACTTAAGAAATCTATTTAATATCTCTATTTACTGTGTCCAGTGCTGGGGCTTGTCAAATCCGGGCTGGATTCAACTAAAATTCCCTTATTGCTGAAATATTGGCGTTATTTTGTGTCGGCTTCCGATGCAACTTCGCCATCATAACTCTTAAGTCCCTGGTCGGATTCTCCCCTGTTAATAAAATGTTTTACAGAGTGCCCGTACAAGCATGGAGTATTTCTGTTGACAAAGCTGAGCTTGCAGCGTTCGTCTACTTGCTGTTGTTTTCTGAATGTTTGCGTGTTTTGGACATGTTTCCTTTATCTATTTGCAGCACATTTGTTTCTTTTGCAGAGAGTTTGTTTCTTTTGCTGCAAGTATGTTTTATATACACACATATAATATATATATATATATATATATATATATATATATTAGGGTGCATCAAAAAACACAATTCTTGAATCTTGATATGGCTGGGTGCTAAAAGTGTTCCAATATATGTAGAAACAACACATGCAAAATATTTTTCCAGTACATGATGATTTAGGGGTGCCACCGCACATCTGTTTTTGTTGGATAAAGTGGTTAACAGTGCTCAATGGTCGCCATGGAGATCTGAGGTAAACAATACTACAGCTCAAGAAAACTGAGGAGATCTTTCTGTTTCAAGTGATCTTTCTGTGCTGGGTATGTATTATTGTTGAAAAGCTGATTGATAACCCAGAAGACCTGGCTTTCTTGGCCAGCATGAAGACCGACAGAGTGGCCATATTTGGTGTATTGGACAAAAAGCTGCAACTCAAGGTGAAGCGGCGAGAGGAGCGTCAAGCGTCCGCAGCAGCCAGGCAGTCCAGGAGTCTAAAGGAGCTGGAGGAGATGACGGCAATGTCCAGCTTCGAGTCGGAGAGTGATGAGGAGTCAGGGGAGGATACTAACACAGTCTATCCACCATCTGAGGGCGAATTATCCCGCAAGTATAAGAAGACTGGAACAAACGTCTTAATTCCACATGACATCCTTAGCCGACCTAGTGTTGTGTCACTGGCTACAAGGTTGAAGATGTCACCAATGCAACAGGCTGCCTTCACGCGTGGCCTTGTTGCAGAGTCAGGCGGTGAATGTACACATCTCTCTGCATCATATGCAACAGCTGACCGAGCAAGACGCCAAGTGCTGGAGGCTATCAGTGAGGAACAGCACAAGCAGTGGACACCACCTCCATTGTGCACCCTACACTGGGACAGCAAGTTAACACCAATGCTCAGCAATGTGCGCCAGTTGGAGGAGCGTCTTACAGTGGTGGTTGGAGATGCAGAGCGGCTGAAACTGCTTGGTGTCCCAGCGTATAAAAAGCAGACCAATGAGGCATGTGGGGCAATCATTGCACAGTTGACATGCATGTTGCTGCAGGACTGGCGCTGCGCTGACCATGTTGTCAACATGGCATTTGACACCACTGCGTCAAACACCGGCCATCTCACAGCAGCCTGCATTGCCATACAGCTCTCACTGGGCCGACCACTGCTTTGGTCTGGGTGCCGGCACCACATTGGCGAGGTCATCCTGAACCAGGTTTTTACAGACCTGAAGGTGGAGTCATCACGCTCCCCAGAGGTTAGCTTGTTCACCCGTCTCAGAGAGAAATGGACACTGCTACACGCTGCTGATGAGGGCATTGCAGCATCAGCGATCAAGGCGCTGGAGAGGCATCGCTGGTACCTGACAGGTGAGATGCTACCCCTGGGGGTACTATCTGGGGGGAGACGCAATGGCTAGGTTCAGAGTTCAGGTTCCATTTCCTCTCTCCTTCTCCCTGGTGATGTTGCTCCATGGAGCAGACCCTGGCACAGACTGACAATAACTAAACTTCAAACTTAATTGCTCAGTCTTACCATTAGGCCCTGTTAGTTGCCAGTGAGTTAGCCACTATATAAGGTTTGTTATTTTAAGTGTGTCAGTATCTCCCCTTGTGTCTAACATTAAAGTCAATTAAACTGTGTATGTGTGTCCGAAATCCATCACTGCTGTACAAAATTCAGGGTAAGGTGACATAAACATGTCCCATTGACCTCCATTCATTTTATCCATAGGAAAAATGAAGGAGAATCTTGAAAGTTGAATTCTGAGAAATGCCCAAGTTCCCCAAAGGTCAAACAAACAACTTTGATGTTGATAACCCTATAGAACATGTTACTGTATAAAAGTTCACTGTCCTCAACATTTCCGGGTCAACCATTTGGCAATTAGACTAAAAATTGCACATTTTTCGAAAATTCACCAAAGTTCATGTGTGAGGTGGCACCCCTAAAGCTCAATGGAATTCCTCAAAACTTTGCAAAGGTCATTTTTATGTTAATTGGAACAACATGCAATGCCAGCCAAATTGATATTTTGAAATTAAAATTTAACATTGACATTTGATGCACCCTAATATATATATATATATATATATATATATATAGGCAGCATGATTGTGTCTCTTGTATCACTTTTGTTTCAGCTGTTGCCTTTTTTTGTGTTTTTTAAAGTTTGCATTTCAGCTTTTTTGGAGATATGCCGCATGTTTCTCTCAATGCACAGTGTTTCAGCTGTTGCCAAGCCTTTTTATTATCTTTGATAAATGCATTAAAGCATATTAGGATTAGTGACTAGATTGAATAAAACCACTTGATTCATGCTTGTTTTCTCATTTTTATCATCCCCTTGGATATTTGATTTCATAAAAAGAAAAGAAATGCACGAAAAGGGAGCAAGTGTGCGGTCTCCGTTTTTTCTTTTCATTTCATAAAAAGAAACAATCTTCCAATTGAACAGTTAGATTCCAATCAGTGTACGCTCAACAAGTCAAGCACAAACTTAGGGTTACTTTCCAAACCATATGTTGTGTGTTAATACACTGTGTAGGCTAATTGCTAACTGTATTCAAAACTGAAACTGTGATTTGACACTGTAGTGTATAAAAATAAGCATGTGGACAAGTGGACACTGCATATGCAGAGCCATCTGTTACCATAAAGCACTGAAGAGGAAGCTACTAATTCATTGAACCTGAACATGTCCAGATAAAAAAAATACATTTAATGGATGTGTCTGATGTTTTTATCTTTATTTTATTTTTTAAAATTGAACCTAATGGTAAAGTGACTCTAATCAACTGAAGAAGTTTAAGAGTTATAGCTATGAATTGAACATTTCCCCTGTTCTATTCAATGTATTTTGAGTGTTGGCCAAAACTCTGGCCTTTAATCTCGAAAAAATATGTTCCACTCCATAGATGGATGGATGGAGGGATGTAGCTTATTGAGGGAAATGGAGGGAGGGGAAATGGTTGTGTTACAGCATCAGGACATCAAACAAACAATGTTCGTAAAAAAAAAAACTATCATATGGAATACAAAGTAGAGAATCACTAAAAATGTAAAAAATATAAAAAATAAAAATAATATATACACCAGGATTAAAATAAAAATAGAAGTGTGTCTGTGCAGTCAGTCAGGCATGCGAGAGAGATGATGAAGTAGGACGTAACAAACTGTTAGTGGTGTTGACAGACTGTATAGTATTGTATAGGCTTAAAGTATAACTGCATCAAAACTCTACAGTCCCATTCATTTCAATGACGCCACAGTGCTGGCTCATCGGTGGTGCTGAAAGAAAAGACTCCAGCAGGGACGTTAAAGTCACAAAAATCAATCATGGCTGGAGTTTAACTGCAGACTAATGCAACATGATTGACAAAACACAACATGCTGGGAATTCACAGATATGCCAATATGCATTTCCGTGGCTTCTGCATTGTGCTAATTGCTTTGTTATCTTTACTAGTGACAAACAAAAAAAGAATGCTACCTGTAATATGTGCAGTTTTAATTTTAATTACATCTAGATCCATTAACAGCTATACAGTATGATTGTCTAAATCTGCATTTGAAGAATCCAGCAGTGCACTCAACTGTTTTTTTTGTTTGTTTGTTTTTTTTTGTTTCCATCTCATTTCTTGGATTACTTTAACATTATTCAAACTTCAGACTCTGTAGCCATGGAGGTTATAAGTCCAAAAAAAACAAAACACAGTAACGGCTAAATGTCTTAAAATATCTTAAAGTGTTTAAACCTGAACACAATATCAATAAGATTCCTGTAGTTAGTTCAAATTTTTACTCTTAACTTATCACAATAAACTTATATTTATTGATTGTTTTATTGTTATAACATTTCCTTAAGTAAACGTGATTCATTTCTTACACTGTAGTTTGGTCATAACACTTGTTTCTTATTGTATGAAATGTTGATTACATCAGCAAAAACACATTTGAACCACTCTATAGTCAGAGCCTGCAGATAGATGCTTGGTTAGCGGTGGGGTTTAATTTTTATCTGCTGTTCAAACTTGCTGTTCAAACTTGCCCTCCTTGACTAAATTTCATTTCCTCAACCAATATGCAATAGCAGCCTCTGTGCAGCTCCACATGGTCCGAAACCAACCTGAGAGCTTTGAACTCAAGTCATTTTCTCCACTCCAACCAGTGTAGCTCATCTTTGTTTGTCCCTGCTGTCATGGTTATATCCCAGTCACTTACTTTGCCACTGCCAGTGGAGATTTGGCGTTAACTACAGAGCGAGACAGGATTGCACTGCTGTCCCTTAGTATCTTTATTAGTTTTCTCAACAACTGACTAAGGCCAGGAAGGTCAGCCATCAACATGGAGAAAGCAGGCCAGACCAAGATAGTTACACTAGAGGTGAAACCCTTAGAGAGTGAAGAAATCAAGGTCTAATATGGCTGCTGGGTCCCCAGGCCAAAGCCATCTGGCAGCCTGAGAGTGATAGGTTTGCTAAGGCAATCATACATCACTTTTCACCTGTATCAAACCAATTGCTCGGCCTTCTATGGACAGCTGCTCCCTTGCACACTGTGTGACACATTGATGGATAATAGATAGACATAGCCTCCATATGGCAGATACAGAACAGATTTAACCCATATAATCCTAAATCCTATTTCAACCCTCACCAAATGACTTGGAGAGCATGTCATATACACAGGATAATCCATGCACAGACTAGCGAGAAGGGAGTAGCTAACTTAATCCTCCACAATCCAGTCTGCAGTGAGTTTTTCTTTTTCTTTACAACTATATAAGTCCCAACCGTCAAGGAGAAGGCTATTATTCTAATTACATCCCATTGGCTGCAGTACCATCTGATTGGTTCTAATGACAGCTACTTTGAGATGATAACGTATCTCTCTCACGACACCTGCTTTCGATGGAAGACTTGAGATGTATCAGATATTTCCTGCAGGCTGATTAAGCTGTATGTACTGGCATCAAGGACATGCAGCTGAGATAAGAATAAAACTTGCAATGGTATAAGTTTAAAGAAATCAGATGCCACGTTTGAGGAGCTTGGAACAGTCAAAGTGTTTGCAAAAATTGTGCAAACTTCCTTGGACCTTGATTAAAACCTCTATACATTTCATTCTAAAGTGTCTTGCCAATGACACATCAGACACGTGGCTGCAGGAATCTGAGAATCGAACCCCTAACCTTCCTGTTAAGAGATAACTAACTCTACCAACTGAGCCAAAGCCGCCTGATATAAGAAGTAATAAATGGTGTTGCACAGGATATGAAAAGTTCAAATACTACATGTTAATAAGAAAGGGTTATTTTCATCATGTTGGTATATTGCAGATGTTTTTAAGATGTGTCTGGAAAAAGTATTACGATATAATAGTGAACATAATAGACACCTAGATGTAGAAAATTGAAATCAAAAATTGTTAACAAGACGCTGAAGGCCTAGTGGTTAGGTCGAGGCCCTGGAACAGAGGCGATGGTCCTCCAAGCGTGCGTCCAAGGAATGCAGCCTTTACTCATTTACTGCATACACTTCAGAGCAGAAGTAAGTAGTGTTCACTGCGGGTGACATTTTATCCCATGTAATTTCACGTTGCATTCTAATTTATCACTTCGTTTTTCACTTCACACTATATATATATATATATATATATATATATATATTAT